>NW_022436983.1:13723666-13771420 GCF_009761245.1 Sapajus apella | reverse complement strand
AGAGAAAGAGAAAGAAAGAAAAAAAGAAAGAAAGAAAGAAAGAAAGAAAGAAAGAAAGAAAAGAAAGAGAGAAAAAGAAATGTGTTTGCATCCTGGTTCTGCCACTTTGCATGTGGACAAGCTTTGGCAGGTCACTTGACCTCCCTGAGCCACAGTTTCCTCATGTCAACCAAAAAAAAAAAAAAAAAAAAAAAATTAGCCAGGCATGGTGGCACATGCCTTTAGTCTCAGCTACTCAGGAGGCTGAGGTGGGTGGGGGGCTTGAATCCAGGAGTTTGAGGCTACGGTGAGCTATGGTGTTGCCACTGCAGTCTGTCTGGTGACAGAGCAAGACCCTACTTAGTAATGCTAATAATAACAGTGATGATGGTGGATCTTAAACCTGAGTTTGCTTGTCCTCTGAATCCGGGGCTGTCATCCATCTCAGAATTCATGGGAGGAGCTGGTATAATGGACTGGCAAGGGGTGCAGGACTTGGCATCAGAACCATTAGTTTAAATATGTTTTCTGCTACTTATCACTAGTGGTGTCCCCAGGCAAGTGATCTGTGCCCCTTTCCTCATTTTACAATGGGACAGCACAAGGACCCACCCATGGTGGATCATAGTTTTATTCTGTTCAGGAAGGCTTCCCATTTCTTTTGTTTTATTTTGGTTCTTATAGGTGAGACCTCTTGCTGGGCTGCCAATCATTGTGCTTCCACCCTGTGAGCGGGTACAGGCAGTTGACACAGGTTGTGCCAATCAGAGACCTTGCTTTTCTGCTGAGTCAGTGGGAATGTTGGTTTTCCCCATTGCGGTTGTTAAGCTAAGAAGCTATGACTGTTGCTGGCATCTGGCTTCCCCCTCTTGGTAGAGAAAGCTTGCTTGCAGAATGAAGCCTGGTGGAGAGAAACAGAGCTGAGAGATGGGGGGAAAGAACCCTGACTGCTTGCTGAGTATCTGGATCCAGCCATGCCTGCAGGCATGGTTCTAGATTTTCTTTTAATTGAGCCAATACAATTCACTTCTATCTTAAACTTGTTTGAGTTTTGTTTCTGTCAATCCTATGGTGTTTACAGGAACATATTACTTCCTAGGATTGTTGTAAAAATTAAGCGAGATAATATATATAAAGCTTTTTGCATGCGACTGGTGCATGGTAAGTGCTCACCAAGTGTTAGCGCATGTTATAGCAAATACTGTGTGCCAGGTCCTGTGTTTGGTACCACAGAATTAGAGGTGGATGAGACTCGGTGCCTGTCTTTGAGGATCTCACACTAGCGAAGGAGACAGATAAGGTAACAGAGAGATATAAAACACAATAAAATGAGATTAGATACTGGGTCCTATAGCAAAACAGAAAAACTGTTGTTTGGAAGGAGTGGTGGGGTAGGTAGGTTAGGGAAAGCTTCCCAGGTGACAGAAGAATAAAAGGAGTCTTAAATGATGGGTGGCTGTTCATACTTTGCCAAGACTAGCTGAGTTGTGGAGACCCCATCCAGGTGGCGCTGAAGGAATTAAGAGTCAGACCCAGAGATAGAGCGCAAAGGTGGGATCAGGGGGCTGACAGCATTCCCAGCTGAGAGTCCAGAGCAGACCCTGACCCACGTATTTATTCTTTGCATTCGAGTGATAAGTTTAACAAGGTGATGCTCTGTGTTCTTTCATAGATTAAAGGTAAACTAACCAGGCAGCTAGTGTATGTTCGCTACAGGTTAAAGATAAACTAGAAAGCATTCTTTATGAGGGAGCGATGGAGGTAGTCACATAGCCTGTGTTCAAAGAACTAGTTCATCTGGTGTGAGACATATTCATATTGTTTACTGCTTTAGAATGCCATGAGCAGTTTTCCGCTTTGCGTGCCAGCTTGGTTTTTCTTGCTGCTGCTCTCAGCAAACAATAGAATTCATCACACATGTCAGGATTTGTTCTCCGCAATACTGGACAACGTGAGTATAGCAAATACTCTTGGCACCTCACCCACGCCCCCTTAGTCATCCCAGATGTCACCTCCAGCTTTAATGGATAGTTGCTAGACGTACCCATGGCTTCTTACCGTAAGTATTCCCTGGGCCTGTGGGTCTGCTCATCCCGTGCATAGGGTAGGCCAGAAATGGAAGGATTATGATCCATAGTATATCAAGAATTCTTAAAAACCAGTAAGAAAAAGACCAACATCCCAATAGAAAAGTAAGCAAAAGACTGGAACAGGTATTCTACCGAAGAGATGGGAATGGAAAAAACTTTACTACAAATGTTCAAGTCTTCAAACTTGGCTACATAAAAATTAAGGAGTTTTGTTTGATTAAGGACTTCATGGGCAAAGCCAGTATAAGATTGAAAAACAAAATTCTGGAAATAAAGATCTTTCTGCCTGGACTCAGGGGTTCACATCTGCAAGCCCAGCACTTTGCGGGTCTGAGGCGGGAGGATTGCTTGAGGCCGGGAGCTTCAAACCAGCCTATGCAACGTGGCAAAACCCCGTCTCTACAAAAAAAAATACAGAACAATTAGCCAGGGATGATGGCACGGACCTGTAGTCCCAGCTACTCTGGAAGCTGAGGTGGGAGGATGGCTTGAGCCCGGGGAGGCTGAGGCTGCAGTGAGCCATGATTGAGCCACTGCACTCTAACCTGGGTGACAGAATTGAGACTCTGTCTCAAAAAACAAACAAAAATCTTTTCGATGGCTGGAATTATTACAATGATTAATGTAGTGATTATGAAAGGAACTCATGACAAACCAACAAGAAAAAGACAAGGAACTCTATAGGGAGACGGTCAAAGGATATGGATGGACAATTTACAGAAGGGGGAAGTATTCGTACAATATTTTTAAATATTCAGAAATAAAATTAAGACAGTGAGATGTCACTTTACACCCATCAGAATGGCAAAAAGAAAAAAAAGTTGGATAATGGTAAGTGTTGGCAAAGAAGAGGAGGGACTGGAGCCCTCATGCACTGCTGCTGGGATTTCAAATTGGCACAACCTTCTGGAGAGCAATCTAGCAGGGCATAGTGAAATTGGGTATTTGCTTACCTTGAGATTCAGTGATTCTAGCCCTAGGTCAACAGAGAAACTCTTACCTGTAATATAAGAAGATTTGAATGAAAATGTCTTTTGAAAAGTTTTATTATTATTATCTTTAATTTTTTTTTTTGAGACAGAGTCTCACTCTGTCACCCAGGTTGGAGTGCTGTGGCGCAATTTGGGCTCACTGCAACCTCTGCCTCCTGGGCTCAAGTGATTCTCCTGCCTCAGCCTCTGAGTAGCTGGGACTACAGGCACGCACCACCATGCCTGGCTGATTTTTTTGCATTTTTAATGGAGACAGAGTTTCACCATGTTGGCCAAACTTGTCTCAAACTCCTGACCTCAGGTTATCCACCTGCCTCGGTTTCCCAAAGCACTGGGATTACAGGCGTGAACCACCACACCTGGCTATGAAAAGTTTTAAAGTTTTACTTTTCACTTCTAAGTCTTTCATTCATCTGGAATTAATTTTTATTAATTCTGGTATAAGGCAGGGATCCAATTTAATTTTTTCCATATGGGCATCTAATTATCTCAGCACTATTAATTGAATGCTCCCTTCTTTCCCCAGAGAACTACAATGCCAGCTATGTTAAATTTCAAATTTCTATATGAGTGAGAATGATTTTGGACTCTCCATTCTGTTCCACTGGTGAATTTGTTCATTCCTACATGTATACCATGCCTGTCTTTATTATTACAGTTTAATAATAAGTCTTGATTTCTGGAGATTTATCTCCCCATTGGGCTTTTGCTCATCTATATAAATTTTAGAACCAGTTTTTCAATTTCCTTTGACAACCATCTTATCTAGCCCCTGGAGGAATTTGTTGGAATAGCCTATTCCTTGACATTTTGGTAGAATTTTTCTGTAACACCATCCTGAGCCTGGTGTTTTATTTTAAGAAAAAAATCTAAACTATTGGCGAGGTGTAATGGCTCACACCTGTAATCTCAGCATTTTGGGAGGCTGAGGTGGGAGGATCCCTTGAGGTAAGGAGTTTGAGACCAGCCTGGGCAACATAATGAAACCTTGTCTCTTAAAAAAAAAAAAAATTAAATCTAACCTAAATTATCAATTTAATGTATTTAAAAATTGTAGGGCTATTCAGATTTTCTATTTTTTCTGAAGTCAGTTTTAGTAAACCAGCTGTGGCCTGTTTTAAAAATTTGTTCATTTCATCTAAATTTTCAAAATTATTGACACAAAATTACATATAATATTCTATTCTTCTTTTTGAAATTTCTGATATATTGATCTTTATCTGTGACTTAACACATAGTTGATCTTTGCAAGTGTTCCATATGTATAAGGAAATTTGTATATTTTTAGGTTTGTTGGGCAAAAGGTCTATATAATATTTAGAACTTATTAACCATGCTTTTCAAAAAATGATATCTCCCTTATTTCCATCTAACTGATCTATCAGTTTCTGAGAGAGGTTTGTTAAAATCTCCAAATACAACTCTTCATTTATATATATTTTCCATGTATTCCTATTAGTTGTTGCTTTATATCTTTTGAAGATATATTGTTAGGTATATATATATATTTGTTATCATTATATCTTCTTAAGTGATTGTTTCTTTTATTTGTATATAATGTCCCTCTCTATTTTTCATACTTTTTACTAAAATATTAAATCCTTTCCATTAATCCTATTAATGTTAATGGTTTAGGAATCCCTTTAAGATTCTTAACCTTTATTTTACTGTAGACCGTGTTGAGGCCTACGAGTCCCTTTCTAAAATAACGATTTTTATTTTATTTTATTTTTTTGAGACACAGTCTCACTCTGTCACCCAGGCTGGAATGCAGTGGCATGATCTTGGTTCACTGTACCTCTGCCTCCTGGGTTAAAATGATTTTCCCGCCTCAGCCTCCTGAGTAGCTGGGATTACAGGTATGTGCCACCATGTCTGGGTAATTTTTGCATTTTTAGTAGAGATGGGGTTTCACCATGTTGGCCAAGCTGGTCTTAAACTCCTGACCTCAGGTGATCTACCCACCCTGGCCTCCTAAAGTGTTGGGATTACAGGCGTGAGCCATCACACCTCCTAAAGTCGATAAACTTTAGAAACTGACAGGGGAAATTAACATAAATACAAAAAATAATTATGTCTAACCACTAAAAGAGAGAAAAAGAAAAGGAATACTTTTCAAATGAGTAGAAGGAAAAGTATCAATGTAATAAAAGGCAGAAGAAGAGGGGGTGGGGAAGAAATAAAAATAAAATATAGTGATTGGTCAGGAATATATTCCATTGCAGACAACAGTGTCCACCCAGCAGGCTAAGCAGAATGGGCTGACTAGAGTTATCGGGTTGGTTTCAGACACATGGGAAGGGTCGAGAAGCCAACTCTTTTTAGGCTGAGCTTCCAGGAATAACCCCTGAATCTCACTGCAAAATGAGCCTAGCTGGAGAGCTTCTGCCACTGCTGCTGACTCAAGACCCTCACTACCTATGCTGCTGTGCAGGAGCCTCCAGGTCACGAAGCTGCCGACACCTGCTAAGCACCACCAACAAGCCAGGAGTTGATCTGGAACTAGGGCCTCCTCGGCAGCCACCTCCAAAGAACCGAAACGCTTCCACCGCGATGCAGCTGGAAGAGCTGCCTGGCCACTTCCTCCCAGTGCCTTCTCTTTCTGGTTTGTTTGCATTTTCTTGGCAGAAGCCAGGTGACATGTGGAAATCCTAGCTGTACAAGAGTCTGGAAATGTCCTCTCTAGGCGTCCAGCCTCTAAAGTACAAGAAGTCATGATGGAAAGAAAGAGGTTTGGAGAGGGGCTGAGTGGCGTCCGTCTTCAGCCCTTGCCACAGTACACTCACTGTTCGTCACTCAGTCTCCATTTCTGACCTGCATTCCTTTCTTAAACTTCCATGAAACACCCCCAACATGTTACTGCCCACTGTAATGCAAACGTATGCCAATCAAACAAGAAACGCTCTTATCCTTCGCTCAGACAGGAACATCTAAAGCCCCAGCAGTTATTGCTTCCAGCTCCCACTCCAAGTAACCTGGGTGATGTTCACTCCTTCTCTGGTTTAGTCACAATCCCGTCTTGATATTCTATAATCTATTCATTAAATTGTAAAGTTTTCCAACCAACCACGTTATTCAAAATAGTAGAGGAAGAAAGGGGAAAAATTATAACCATCAATAAATATATGCATGACAGGTCAGGCATGGTGGCACACACCTGTAATCCCAGCTACTCAGGAGGCTGAGGCACAAGAATCACTTGAACGCAGGAGCCAGAGGTTGCAGTGGGCCGAGATATCACCATTGCACTTCAGCCTTGCGAAGAGCAAGACTCTTGTTTCGCAAAAAAAAAAAAAAAAAAAAAAAAAAAAAAAAAAAAAGGAAGGAAGTAAGGAGGGAAGGAGGGAAGGAGGGAAGGAAGGAAATACAATATAATATCACAAATATTTTAACTATTCTGATAGCTATTTCCATACAATTGTTTTAAAACTGTTATTTTGGCTGGATGCGGTCCGTGGCTCAAGCCTGTAATCCCAGCACTTGGTGAGGCCGAGGCAGACAGATCACAAGGTCAAGAGTTTGAGACTAGCCTGACCAACGTGGTGAAACACCATCTCTACTATAAATACAAAAATTAGCCGGGCATGGTGGCACGCATCGGTAATCCCAACTACGCAGGAGACTGAGGGAGAAGAATTGCTTGAATCTGGGAGGCAGACGATGCTGTGAGCCAAGATCATACCACTACACTCCAGCCTGGGCAACAGAGCGAGACATTCAGCACATATTTATTGAGTAACTACTGTGTGCCAGACACTTTTGTATGCTCTTATATTCCTGACCAATCACTATCTTTTATTTTTGTTTCTTTCCCATCTCCTCTTCTTCTGCCTTTTATTACATTGACACTTTTCCTTCTACTCATTTGCAAATTATTCCTTTTCTTTTTCTCTCTTGGGATGCATCAGTGATCAAAGCAGACAGATACTCCTGCCCTCAAGCTTACCTCCTTTTTTTTTTTTTTAAGTATTCTCACTCTGTCACCCAGGCTGGAGTGTAGTGGTGAGATCTCAGCTCACTGCAGCCTCCACCTCCTTGGATCAAGCGATTCTCCTGCCTCACCCTCCCAAGTAGCTGGGATTACAGGTACCTGCCACTATACCCAGCTAATTTTTGTATTTTTTTTTTTTTTGAGATGGAGTCTTCCTCTTGTTGCTTGGGCTGGAGTGCAGTGGCATGATCTCGGCTCACTGCAATCTCTGCCTCCTGGGTTCAAGCAATTCTCCTGCCCCAGCCTCCCGAGTAGCTGGGATTACAGACGCATGCCACCACGCCCGGCTAATTTTTGTATTTGTAGTAGAAACAGGGTTTCACCATGTTGGCCAGGCTGGTCTTGAACTCCTGACCTCAAGTGATCCACCTACCTTGGCCTCCCAAAGTGCTGGGATTATAGGCGTGAGCCACGGCGCCCGGCCAATCTTACCTTCTAACAAGTGAGAAAGGTCATAGAAATGACCATAACAAATGTTCACGTTATAGAGTGTGTGAGAAGGTGATAAGTTCCATGGAAAAAAAGGACAAGTAGGCAGGGATGGGGGACAGGTAACGGCCGGGGAGGGGCAGATCATGTTATTCAGTCAAGTAGTCAGTGTGAACCTTATTGAGAAGCAATGCTTGAAGCAGGTGAAGGGGTGAGCCGAGCAGGTATCTAGGGAAGGGTGTTCCCAGCAGAGGGAACAGCCACAGCAGGGGCTTTACATCCTGGAGCAAGCCTGGTGCATTTTATCTCATTTTATTTATTTATTTAAAAGACAGGGTTTCACCATATTGGTCAGGCTGGTCTTGAATTCCAGACCTCAGGTGATCCGCCCGCCTCAGCCTCCCAAAGTGCTAGGATTACAGGCGTGAGCCACTGCGCCCGGCTTTTATCTTATTTTAATATGCCATTGAGAAGCACTCTCTCTCTTTTTTTTTTCTTGAATCCAGTCCCTCAAATTTCTGCTTCTGGCCGGGCATGGTGGCTCACGCCTATAATCCCAGCACTTTGGGAGGCTGAGGTGGGCAGATCATTTGAGGTCAGGAGTTCAAGACCAGCCTGGCCAACATGGTGAAACCCTGTCTCTACTAAAAATACAAAAATTAGCTGGGGATGGTGGTGTGCACCTGTAGTCCCAGCTACTCAGGAAACTGAGGCAGGAGAATTACTTGCACCTGGGAGGAGGAGGTTGCAGTGAGCCGAGATCACACCACTGTGCTCTGGCCTGAGTGGCAGAGCAAGACTCCATCTCAAAAACAAACAGACAAAAAAATTCTGCTTCTCAAAATTGTACAAGCAAGTACATATTACGTATTATAATATACACTGCCTACTAGGCTTAATGAAACACCAAGCAAGGGTTGACCATTACATTTTGAAGTGTGTTTCTAGCACCAATGGGCTAGATGCTGTCCATTGGCACCTGACCTTCATTCTGACCCCTCCTATGGTCTGACTTCTATTGAAGAGGCTAAAAACTACCTTTTCTGGAATCCCTTGTTCCTAGGGTCTGCAACAGATGTAGTTCTTGCCAATGAGACTCATCCACATGATATATGGAAGCTCCGCATGAGACTGAGGCTACCTCCCTTGATGATGATAGCTAGTAAGCTTCTGCCTCTTCTTGTTTTTTATTTTTTATTTTTATTTTTTAAGAGACAGGGTCTTGCTCTGTCACCCAGGCTGGAGTGCAGTGGTGCAATCATGGGACTCACTGCAGCCTCGAATACCTGGGCTCAAGCGATCCTTCTGCCTCAGCCTCCAGAGCAGCTGTGATTACGGCATGTGCCACTACACCTGGTTCTTTCTTTCATTTTTTAATAGGCTGTGTCTGCCTATGTTACTTGGGTTGGTTTCGAATTTCTGGCTTCAAGACATCCTTTGGCTTCAGCCTCCCAAAGATTACAGGAATGAGCCGCCACGCCCAGTCTCTTTACTTTATGAATGATCCAGTCTGTGGTATTTTGTTATGGCAATACAAAACAGACTTAGACAACTTTTAAATTTCTGAATCAGAAAAAAAAAATATCCTCAAATGGCAAGCAAACTGTTCACAAATGACAACCTTAGTAGATGCTTTTCTATGAGAGTGAGGATTTACTTGATACCAGCCATTCATACAAAACACAAGCATCCAATGGATGCTGAAGTGTCAATAAGATCGAAGTAGCCTCTGTGACCTTCAAAGTCCAAATTTCAAAAAAAAGAACACTCAGCCTCATTATTCTCAATGACTGACTTTAGAATAAATAAAAATTTTACCAAAAAGACACGTGAATTAATAACGTATTGCTTGACTGGGTACGGTGGCTCACACCCGTAATCCCAGCACTTTGGGAGGCTGAGGAGGGTGGATCACCTGAGGGCAGGAGTTTAAGACCTGTCTGGCCAACATGGCAAAACCCTGTCTCTGCTAAAAATACAAAAATTAGCCGAGTGTGATGGCAGGTGCCTGTAATCCCAGCTACTCAGGAGGCTGATGCAGGATAATCACTTGAACCTGGGAAGTGGAGGTTGCAGTGAGCCGAGACTGCGCCACTGCACTCCAGCCTGGGCAACAGGGCAAGACTCCATCACAAACCAACCAACCAACCAACCCAAAACATATTGCTCTTTTCTGTTTTCTATGTTGGGATTACCTATAATTTTATTTGAAAAAAGTGTTCATCGTTAAAACACCTGAGGCTGGGCGCAGTGGCTCACACCTGTAATCCCAGCACTTTGGCAGGCCGAGGTAGACGGATCACCAGAGGTCAGGAGTTTGAGACCTGCTGGACCAACATGGTGAAAACCCAAGTCTACTAAATACAATAAAATTAGCCAGGCATGGTGGCGTATGCCTGTAATATCAGCTACTCAGGAGGCTGAGGCAGAAGAATCGCTTGAATCTGGGAGGAGGAGGTTGCAGTGAGCTGAGACCATGCCATTGCACTCCAGCCTGGGCAACAGAGTGAGACTCTGTTTCAAAAAAAAATAAAGCTCATGGGGACCAGTGGACTGGCTGCATGATCTTGGACATCACCTAGCTTCCCTCTGAGCCTTGTTCTCCTCATCTGCCAAGTGGGGCTGACCTCACAACATCTCTTTTGCAGGGTTGTTGTGAAGGTCACATGAGATTGTGCATGTGAGGCGCTTAGCACAAGGGTTAGCTACTATTATTACTGTTGTTGATGATGATGATGTTATGATCATTATGAACCTTAGGATTTTGGGTACGTGCTTGGCTAAGCCACGTCTTCCTGTCTCATCCACTTCCTCCTAGTCCCAGGGCCCAGCCCTCCTGCTTCAAACATTTTCCAGACTCAAAGCTCCTAGATTAGTCTCTCCCTTTCTCAGAGCCCAGGGACAGAGGAGTAGGGCACAGCTGGTAATGGAGGGAGAATGGGCATTAGGGGGGTCACTGGAGGGAGAATGGGTGTTGGGGGGTCACTGACAATTTCTTCTGGAACTCTCTGCAGTGTGGCCTGCCCTGGGCAGTACCAAGCACTTTCAGATTTATTGTTAACATGGCCCATGGGAGTCTAAAGTTCTGAACTCCCAGCCTTGAGAGCCTGTGGGATCCCATTCCTTCCCAGGGGTCCCTGGAGGGAGTAAAGTCTGGCTTGTGGAGGAGACCACAGGGGAGCAGAAGACAAAGGTGAGCCCCCTGTAGTTACCCTCTGTGCACTCCAGACCAGCCTGAGCCAGGATTTGTCTCGGCAGGGCCCCTCCTCTCATAGACTATGGCCGTAAGGAGGAGACAGGAGAGAAGGAGGAGGATTCTGTCTGCCTGGGGAGGGGGCAGCAGGAAAAGCCCCAGAGAGGAGGTGACATTGCAGCTGGATCCTCAAGGATGATGAGTTCCCCAGGAGCTGAGTAGGGAAGGGCATGGTAAGAGGAGGGAACAGCTCGAACAGTGGCTCAAGGCGTTGCCTACCCTATTTCCCCATAGATATTAATGATGGAATCTTTAAAATGTCTAAAGTGTGTGGTCTTGTTCTGGGGCCTGCAGAGGAGGATGCTGGGAAGAGTCCCAGGCTCTGATAAATCCCAGGGAAAAGACATCCCGTGATTGCCTGGATTGGGAAGCTATGAGAGGGGGGACAACAGAGTCTCATACAAGTGCCCACCATGCACCAGGCCATGAGCTTGGGACTGTGACACACTTGCCACCTCACAGCCACCTTGCAAGGCAGGCGTGCTGCCCATTACACAGATGAAGAAACTGAGGTTCTGAGAGGTGAAATCTCTTGCACATGGTCCATCAGAAAGCAAGAGAGCGGCAAGATTTGACTTCCGATTTTATGACCCTAACTACCATTAAGGGAGAACACAGAAGGTTCAACAGTGTATTAGTCCATTTTCACGCTGCTGATAAAGACATACCTGAGTCTGGGTAATTTATAAAGAAAAAGAGGTTTAATGAACTCACGGTGCCACATGGCTGGGGAGGCCTCACAATCATGGTGGAAGGCGAAAGGCACACCTTACATGGCAGCAGGCGAGAGAGGGAATGAGAACCAAGCAAAAGGGGCTTCCCCTTATAAAACCATCAGATCTCAGGAGACTTATTCACTACCACAAGAACCACCACCACGATTCAACTATCTCCCACTGGGTCCCTCCCACAACACGTGGGATTTATGGGACCTACAATTCAAGATGAGATTTGGGTAGGGACAGTCAAAGCATATCAAACAGGAAATATATCTGGGCTCTTTAGGGACCCCAAAACACAAGACAAAAACAGGCAGCTGCACTTTCCTCCTAAGCATGAGCAACTCAGTAGAAACTGGGCCACTCCTGGACCAAACCCTTGTCCTTTAAATAGAGGGGCTTCCTGCTCCCCGTGGGATGGGGCTGTGGGGCATGGGTTGGGGGACGGGTGCAGAGGGTCCCTTTGCCGCACCAGCTGTGGGGTCAGGCAGGCAGGCCACGCCCTTGTAGGGCCCAGGACGCATCATGCCCTCCTTCCCCAGCCTCCATGCTCAGGGATTTGCCGGGGAAGACCAGTGAGTGGGAAAGAGGGACTTTGAGAGGACTCCCGGGTAGAGGCTCATCCCAGGGTGAGGAAGAGCAATCTGTGAGGGGCCCCTCCTGCCAGCAAAGATTCAAAGATGGGCTTCTGCCCGCAATGAAGCCCATCCAGAGATGAGAATCTCCCCTGGAATGGAGAATGAGGGTGTTGAAAAGGGCCCAGAGCTGCCAGGGGAAGGACCAAGACCCGTCTACAGCAGGCCTGCTGTGCCCCCGCCTCCCTTAGAGAAAGGCCTGGTCCCTCTTCTTCTACCCACTGCCACCCAGCTGAGCAGTTCCCTGTCACTTCCTCCCCATCGGTTTTTTAAAACCACCTTCCACCCAGATAGGGTGGGTGCGCCCCCTACTGGACCCCGGGGCCGCTCAGGCGTGGAGGGCGTGAGCTACGGAAGGGAGCCATGCGTTCTGCCAAGTGTTGGCTTTGAGACAGTGCCCACTGCGCAGACTACGGGGACAGGGCTCCCTCCTCCGGACCCCTGTTCCCTCCCCCAGTCTTCTTCCCTCGTTGTTCCACACCCCATTTCTTTCAAATGTCCCTGCACAGGCTGTGTCCCCCAGACCATCACCATCGCGGTCACCTCTCCAGATCCTCAGCCGCTGAACTCCCTGCTGCCTCGGGCCCTTAGACATGCTGTTCAGGAGTCAGGGAGGCTCTTTCCTGAACCACTTTTCAGGTCCTTTCATGGGTCCTTCAGGGCCCACGGCAAATGTCAGCTCCTCAGGAGGACTTTTCTGACCACCCAGGCTGGGTCAGGGCCCAGTTCTTTGGGCAATCGTGTTTTTCCTTTAAGGCCAAATCATGGCTTCAATTACAAATGGAGGAGGTAACAAGTAATTCAGTCAGTCTCCCGGGAGAGCCTCTCCAACTTCATAAATGTAAGCTGGATCTCGAAGGATGAGTCGTTCAACAGTAGTTGAGCAGCGAAGGGCATGCCAAGAAGAGGGAACAGCCTGAACGATGGTTCAGAGGTGCTGTCCACCCTCTTTCCCTGTAGATATGAATGAGAAAATCTTTAAAATGTCAAAGGTATATGGCCTTGTTCCAGGACGTGTAAAGGAGCATGCTGGGAAGAATATCTTAGGGGTTACAGGGGCTAGCACAGGGGTTCCACTTTGGGTAGGAAGGATGGAGAAGGCCTTTTGGCCTGAGGAGGTGACAGTCCCGTGCTCCACTGTGACTGCAGCTTCTCCCATGGTGCCTGCCTCTTCTAGTGTTTAATAGACCACGTGCTGGAATAGGGATGAGAGACTGAGAATGGCTCCCTTGACCTTAATCTCCCTCCAGCCTCCACTTCTTTTAGCTGCTCACAGCAAAATCCCCTCTCTTCTGTCTCTGTTTCCTACTTCCTTTCCTTTCTTTAATGTGCTCCTACTAAGGCTTTGATTCCCAGCAAGACGCTGAGATGGCTCTTGCTAAGGTGTGACACCGTCATTTTCAACTTTGAAGATTATCTGATGTGTCAGCTCCCTGTTTCTTGTTTTCTTTTCGCTTTCTTTCTCTTTCTTCCTTTCTCCTTCCCCTCTCTTCCCTTTTCCTCCATCCTTCCCTCCCCTCCCCATCTCCCCTCCCTCCTCTTCCCTCCCCTCTCCTTCTCTCCTTCCCTCCCTCCTTTCCCTCCCTCCCTCCCTCCCTCCCTCCCTCCCTTCCTTCCTTCCTTCCTTCCTTCCTTCCTTCCTTCCTTTCCTCCCTCCCTCCCTCCCTTCCTTCCTTCCCTCCTTCCTTCCTTCCTTTCCTTCTTTCTTTCTCTGATAGGGTTTTGCTCTGTTGCCCAGACTGGAGTGCAGTGGCAAGATCATCGCTCACTGTCACTTCAAACTCCTGGGCTCAGAGCATCTTCCCGCCTTGGCCTCCTGATGGCTTCTAGGATGCCATGTTCTCCTGGTTTTCCTCCTACCTCTCTGCCTTCTCCATCCTTGCCTACCTTCTCTTTTGCTCAGCTACCAACAAGGCCGTGGCTCAGCTCAGTCCTAAGCTCTCTTGGCTTCTGTCTACATTTGCTCCTTCTCTCCAAGGTGAGCTCATCCACAGTTATAGCTTGAGGTGCCATTTTAGAATCATAGCTCCCACACCTGTGTGCCTTGCTCTTGGAAACTCTTGCATGGATCCGACTGTCCACCTGACCTCTGCACTTGGATGTCTAATTAGCCTCTTAATGCAGGAAAATCTAAAGCAACTTCTGTATCACTCCTCACCCAGCCCTGAACCTGTCCCCACCCCATGCCAGTCTATGGTTCAGCTAAGGGTATGACCAATCACCCAGTTACTTGGGATAGAAATTGAGACATGCCCCTGAATGCCTTGTTTCCCTCACCTCACATTCAATCTATTCCCATGCCCTGGCTCTACCTTCAAAACCTGTTTTGACCCATCAGTCAATGCGTGGATAAAGAAAATGTGACACACACATATATATATATATATGAAATGTATATATATTCTTTTGAGCCTTTACTGTGTGCCAGACTTAACTATAACTGCCCAGACAAAGCAGGATACAAGACAAACATTCATCTATTGTTATAGACAGACAGTAAACCCATAACTAATGTTACCAGATAGCAATAAGTGCTCTGAAGAAAATTGAGCAAGGAAATGGAACAGTGATGGGTGATGGGATATGCAGTCATGAGTGATGATATATCTATATATCTATCTCACATGGGGTGTGATATATACACACCATGGAACACTACTCAGCCATAAAAAGGAATGAAATACGGGCATTTTCAGCAACCTGGATGGAGTTGGAGACCATTATTCTAAGTGAATAACTCAGGGATGGAAAACCAAACATCTCATGTTCTCACTTCAAAGTGGGAGTTAAGACGAGAGGCTGCGAAGGCAAAAGCATGATACAGTGGACTCGGGGGCCTCGGGGAAAGGGTGGGCGGGGCATGAGGGGTAAAAGACTACGCATCGGGTCCGGTGTGCGCTGCTCAGATGATGGTGTGCCGAAATCTCAGAAATCACCGCTAAAGAACTGACTCATGTAACTGAATATCACCTGTTCCCCCAAAACTGTTGAAACAAACAACAACGAAACACAAACCCGTTTTGAATCCAGCCACTTGTCACCATCTTCACTGTTAGAGTCCTGGTCCAAGGTACCATCATTTTTCACCCGTGCAGGGGCCCGCTGACTGGTTCTTCTGCTTCCTTTCCTACTGCCTTCTTCACTGTGGCCCCCTCCTGCCAATCCTATCCTTTAAAAAGTGGACTGAGTGTGCTTTGCAAAACATAAATATCCCAGAAGTATCCTAATACTTAGAATGGAACCCAAAACCTTGGTCATAGCCTGCCCGCCTCCATGGCCCCATCCCCTGCCGGTTTTGCACCATCCAACAGCCACATCTAGTCCCAAAGAGGTTTTAGATATATCAAGGTGAGTCTCATTATAGGGTCTTTGCACAAGTTGCTCTCACTCCCTGGACATCTCTTCCCTGTGGTCTTCAAATACCACCACCTCCAAGAGGCCCTCCTAGACTACATATCCTATCACCCATCACTGTTCCATTTCCTTGCTCAGTTTCCTTCAGAGCACTTATTGCTGTCTGGTAACTTTAGTTATGGGTTTACTGTCTGTCTATAACAATAGATGAATGTTTGTCTTGTATCCTGCTTTGTCTGGGTAGCTAGATCTGTGTCTGGCACACAGTAGAGGCTGAAAAAACATAAGCAGAAAGAAGAGAGAGAGAAAACCCCCAAAGTGTAGTTTAGGGCAATCTCTGGGGATCCGTAAGAGATCAAAAAGCCCATACTATAGCTGCTACTCTTGGTTCCTTAATCTTAAATAACTCCCAGTGGAAGTGATGATTTTAAGATCTGAAATTCTTCTCCCTACTCTTTTCTTCTCCCTACATAAGAGTAGTCAGACTAAAGTCCATCCAAGGCAACTGTTAACCTCTGAAGCCCGCAGCCACCATAGATAGATTATCTCACAAAATTTTCCAGTATCAATCATTTTATACTTGAGTAACTACAGAGGCCAACACGGAGAATTCCAAAAATGAAGAAATTTGGCTCTAAATGCTATAGTGACAATAATAACTATATTTTGGGGCTATGTTTTGTGCCAAAAAAGATTTCAAATGTTTTCAGTGCATTTCCTCATTCTATTCTCAGAAATGCTCCTTGAAGTCGTTGAATCAGTTATCTATTACTGTATAACAAATCATTTTAAAACTTAGTGGCTTAAAAGAATAACTTTTTTTGGCCCATAATTCTGTAGGCCAGCAATTTGGATTGGGCTCAGCTGGGTGGTTCATTTGCTGGTCATGTGCAATCATCCAGCGGCACAACTGGGGCTAAGATGGCCTCACTCATGTGTCTGGTACCTGGTGCCAACTATCAGCTAGGACACATGTCTCCAGCAGGCCAGCCTGGGTTTCTTTCACATGATGGCAGAGTTCCACAATAGCAAGGCTTATGGCATTTTTCAAGCTGTTGCCTGAGTTGTGTTTATTGATGTCCTATTGCTGAAGGAAGTCACATAGCCAAGCCCAGAGTCAATGCAAAAGGAGACCATGCAAGGGAAAACTTGTTTATTGGGGCCATTACCAAGCAATCTACCATGGAGGTTAGAACTTTATTATCCATGTTTTACAGGTGAGGAAACTGAGGGTCAGAAAGGGTAAGAAATCTGCTCCATGACCCAGAGCTACTAAAGGCAGAGGGGAACAGAAGTCCTTTGCTTGCAGCCTCAGTATCTCCACTGCCTTCCAAAGGCAATGAAGTCCTCATCTGGAGGAATCAAGACATCACCTTGTGAAATGACAAGATGTCAAGTCCATCTTCACTGAGCTCTCAGCTGCACTTCTTTTATACAGTTGGCAAAGTTATATTAGCTTAAGTCACTTAACTTGTTTGTTCTGCATATTTCTCATCTATAAAGTGGGTTTGTAACAATGCTCTTAGTTTTCCTTCCCTTCTTTTCACAGGTGTTGATCTTGGCTGGGCAAGTGGCTCATGCCTGTAATCCCAGCACTTTGGGATCTACACAGGTAGATCACTTGAGGTCAGGAGTTCGAGACCAGCCTGGCCAACATGGCAAAACCCTGTCTTTACTAAAAATAGAAAAATCAGCCAGGCATGGTGGCGTGCACCTGTAAACCCAGCTAGTCAGGAGGCTGAGGCAGAAGAATTGCTTAAAGCTGGGAGGTAGAGGTTGCAGTGAGCCAAAATCGGGTCACTGCACTCTAGCCTGGGTGACAGAGCGAGACTGTCTCAAAGCAAAACAAAACAAAACAAAAACAAACAAACAAACAAACGCCCCTACAGGTGTTCTTTCATTTTGTTTATTGTCTGTTCTTGCTTACTAGCTCATTGAGAGCTGGGGTTGTTGCTACTTTGTCACCATTGTATCCCCAGTGCCTAAAACAGTTCCTGGGGTATACTAGGTGCTCAATAAATATTTACTGAATGAACAAATACATGAATAGATGAATAGCGGATTTCAAGTAGCAGGTGGGAGAAAATGGGAAAAAAATAGACCTGTGGCATGGAGAAATCCTTAAAGAAATCCCTGAAAGCCCTTGCCTTCTCTTTGCTACCTAAAATGGTTTGCAAACCACCCTCTTCTGGTCTTCAGGCCCAGTGATCAGCCGTCCCCCCATGTAAAGTCTAACAGGTGAGGGCCAGGGGGCCACCTCTCCATGCGGTCTTCAGGGATCCAGGCCCCTTCTATCTACGGCTCTGCCCTCCTCTAGGTTCTCGGTGTCTCCTCCCTTCAGCTAGCAGATGGGGAAAGAGGGAACAAGTTTTGCTCACAGGGTGGGGGAACTGAAGGAGCAGGAAGTATTTATGAGCCAGATTTGAAAGAGTCTCACATCCTATTGGCTAGAATTGAGTCACATGGTTGTAGCTAGCTGCAAAGGAGCCTGGGAAATGTGTTGCTTTGGCTCTGGAAGAAGAGGTGATGGGTTTGGTTGAACATCTAGTCAGCTTCTGCCATGACTGCTGTTTCCAGCCCAGAGACTTGATAATACTGGAATTTTGCATTTCATGGGACCAGGGGAGTGGGGAGGCACTCACTTTCCTTACACCTCTCAACTTTTGCTCACACCCCTCACTACAATAGCATGTCACCCTCTAATGTAATTTATGCATTTATTAAGCCTCTTGTTTATTGTAGATCCCTCCTCACCAGGATGTGCCTCCCAAAGGCAAAGGGCTTTCTTTGCTTTATTCACCACTATGTCCTCCACACTGGGACGGTGCCCGGCGTGTAGTAGGCACTCAATATGATACTGATCAAAAGAAAGTTGATTCCATATCTTGATTATTGTGAATACTGCTATAGTAAACATGAGAGTGCAGATATCTCTTTGATGTATTGATTCTTGTTTTTTTGTGGATGTATACCCAATAGCGGTATTGCTGGATCATATGGTAGATCTATGGTTAGTTTTTGAGGAATCTGTATATTCTTTCCCATAGTGGCTATACTAATTTATATTACCACCAATAGCGTGCAAGCAAGCATCCCCCTTTCTCTGCATCATTGGCAGCATCCATTATCCCCAGCCTTTTTGATAAAAGCCATTTTAACTAGAGTAAGATGATATCTCATTGCGGTTTTGATTGGCATTTCTCTTACGATCAGTGATGTTAAGCATATTTTCACGTATCTGTTGGCCATTTTGAGAAATGTCTTCTTTTGAGAAATGTCTTCTTTTGAGAAATGTCTCCCAGCACTTTGGGAGGCCAAGGCAGGCGGATAACGAGGTTAAGAGATCGAGACCATCCTGGTCAACATAGTGAAACCCCATCTCTACTAAAAATAAATAAAAATTAGCTGGGCGTGGTGGCGCGCGCCTGTAGTCCCAGCTACTCAGGAGGCTGAGGCAGGAGAATTGCTTGAACCCGGGAGGCGGAGGTTACAGTGAGCTGAGGTTGCACCACTGCACTGCAGCCTGGTGCCTGGTGACAGAGTAAGACTCTGCCTCAAAAAAAAAAAAAAAAGAGAGAGAAATGTCTATCTATTCAGATCTTTTGCCCATTTTGAAATAGAATTATTTGTGTGTTTTTTTTCTTTTTGCTGTTGAACTGCTTGACCTCTTGATACATTGTATTTATTAATCCCTTGTCAGGTGGTTAGTTTGCAAATATTCTGTCCCATTCTGTGAGTCATCTCTTCACTTTGTTCATAGTTTCCTTTGCTGTGCAGAAGTTGTTTAACTTGATATAATCCCGTGTGTCTATTTTTGCTTTTGTTTCCTGTGTTTTCGAGGCATTACACACAAAGATCTTTGTCCAGACCAATGTCCCGGAGCATTTCTCCAATGTTTTCTTCTAGTAGTTTCATAGTTTCAGGTCTTAGAACTAAGGTTTTAATCCATTTTTTTTTTTTTTTGGAGATGGAGTCTCACTCTGTTGCCCAGGCTGGAGTTCAGTGACGCAGTCTCAGCTCACCACAACCTCCGCTTCCCTGGTTCAAGCGATTCTCCTGCCTCAGTTTCCAAGTAGCTGTGATTACAGGAGTGTGCCGCCATGCTCAGCTAACTTTCGTATTTTTAGTAGACATGGGGTTTTACCATGTTGGCCAGGCTGGTCTTGACCTCTTGGTGATACTGACCTCAGGTGATCCACCTGCTTTGGCCTCCCGAAGTGCTGGGATTACAGGTGTGAGCTACCACACCTGGCCAGAATTAAGTCTTCAATCTATTGTGATTTGATTTTTGTATATGGTGAGAGATAGGGATTTAGTTTCATTCTTCTGCATATGGTTGTCCATCTTCCCCAGTGTATCAGTGAATGCATGGATAGAGAAAATGTGGTTTTGTGTTGGGCGTGATAGCTCATGCCTATAATCCCAGCACTTTGGGAGGCTGAGGAGGGCACATCACTTGAGCTCAGGAGGTGGAGACCAGCCTGGTCAACACGGTGAAACCTCGTCTCTACTAGAAACACAAAAATTATCTGGGCACGATGGCAGGTGCTTGTAATCCCAGCTACCTGGGAGGCTGAAGAAGAAGACCCACTTAAACCTGGGAGGCAGAGTTTGCAGTGAGCTGAGATGGTGCCACTACATTCCAGCCTGGGTGCCAGAGCAAGACTCCATCTCAAAAAAGAAAGAAAGAAAATATGGTTTATATACACAGTGGAATATTATTTAGCCATAAAAAGAATAAAATCCTGTCATTTGCAGCAACATGGATGGAACTGGAGGCCATTATGTTAAGTTAAATAAGCCAAGCACAGAAAGACAAATATTGCATGTTCTCACTCATATGTGGGAGTTAAATGAAGCAGATCCTGGCTGGGCGCAGTGGCTCATGTCTGTAATCCCAGCATTTTGGGAGGCCGAGGTGGGTGTATCACCTGAGTTCAGAAGTTCGAGACCAGTCTGACCAAAATGGTGAAACCTCATCTCTACTAAAAATACAAAAATTAGCCAGGCGTGGTGGTGTGTGCCTGTAGTCCCAGCTACTTGGGGGGCTGAGACTGGAAAATTGCTTGAACCCAGGAGGCAGAGGTTGCAGTGAGCCGAGATCGTGCCACTGCACTCCAGCCTGGTGACAGAGCCAGACTCCATCTCAAAAAAAAAAAAAAAAAAGTAGAGCTTATGAAGACAGAGAGCAAATTGGTGGTTACGGTGGGAGAGCAATGAAGAGAGGTACAAATATACAGTTAACTAGAAGAAATAAGACCTAGTGTTTGATAGACTAGTAGGGTGACTACAGTTAACATTAATCTATTGTACATTTCAAAATAGCTAGAAGAGAATAGAGCATTCCGATCATAAAGAAAATATGAATATTTAAGGCAATGGACATCCCAATTACCCTGATTTGATCTTTACAAACTACATAAACATATCAAATTATCACATGTACCCCCTCAAATATGTATATCTGTTACATATCAATAAAAATATTTCAGTAATGAAAGAAAGCTGAACGAATGAGGGATGTGGAACCCTGGCCTGCAGTCTAATTTCCAGAGCACGGTAGGCCCTAGAGAGATGTCTTTCCTCTGCCTGCTGGGGAAGCTGTAGGTGGTGGGATTCCCCACCCCGGGATCCCAGACCTTTCCGGACCAGGTCCCAGATTCCACTAGAGCTGAGAAGCTTCCTCTGGACAAGAGGCCATGGTGCCATGTCATTATCTGCTTCCACAGGGCAGCCTATTCCAGTCTCTTTAACCAGGACTTGTTTTTCATGTAAGACATAGAAAGGGATTACAGGCATGTTTTTCATGCCTGTAATCCTAACACTTTGGGAGGCAGAGGTGGGTGGATCATCTGAGGTCTGGAGTTTGAGACCAGTCTGGCCAACATGGCGAAACCCCGTCTCTACTAAAAATACAAAAAATTAGCCGGGTATGGTGGTGTACACCTGTAATCCCAACTACTCGTGAGGCTGAGGCACAAAAATTTCTTGAACCCGGGAGGCAGAGGTGGCAGTGAGCCGAGATGACACCGCTGCATTCCAGCCTGAGCGACAGAGCGAGACTCTGTTTCAAAAACAAACAAACAAAGATACAGAAAGGAGCCTGGTTCCTCTTTTCCAGTTTTGAAGAATAAACGCAATTATCAGGTAGTAGCTTTTGAGTGTCCAGGCTTTAAAGTCATCCAAAGGACGTTTCCCTTTTCTTTTACGTTCCTTTTTTTTTTTTTTTTTTTTTTTTTTTTTGAGACAGGGTGTTGTTGCTGTCACCCAGGCTGGAGTGCAGTGGTGCAGACATACCACGTGATAGCCGTAACCTCTCAGGCACAGGTGATCCTCCTGCTAGCTGGGACCGCAGGCATGCACGACCACACCCTGCTAATGTTTTTGTATTTTTAGTAGAGACGAGGTTTTACCATATTGGCCAGGCCGGTCTCGAACTCCTGACCTTGTGATCTGCCCGCCTTGGCCTCCCAAAGTGCCAGGAGGCTGTAAGCCACTGTGCCCAGCCCACCTGAGGCTTTTGAGTACTTAGAGGGACCCTACCTCTTCCCCAGCCTCCACAGGAGGAGCTCTCGCCAGGAGCTGGGGCCACCAGTCTCTGCAGCCCTGATGTAGCAAAGATGCTAAGAAGCATGGAGGAAGCAGGCACCCCTGGACCAGCAGTCAGGGAACTCAGGTGCTATCATTTCAAATCTCGACTAGGCCCCTACTGCGTGCCAGGCACTGTCCTACCAAGGCTGGATGTGTAACTCACGGGCCTTCTATTCCAATGGAGGCATCTGCTGATGATCAAGGAAGCAAAGACATGATCAAGATCATTTCAGATGGTGACAGGGAAGTGAAGACAACAAGCACAGAAAGGGGACAGAAGAGGCCAGATGCGCCAGGACGGCTTCCAGTGGAGGGCAAGGCTGGAAACAAGGAGGGCCTCACTGAGGAGTGACCTTGGAGCTGAGATCTATGCGTGGGAAAGAGGCAGCCGTGCACAAATGTGAGAGCAGACTAGTCCTAGAGGAGAATGGTCAGTGCTAAGGCCCTGAGGCAGAAGTGAGCTTGGAGTATGGGGAGAAAAATGCTGGGGAGGGCGGTAGGAGGAAGAACATAAATTGAGGCCCTATCCTTTCGCCGTTAGCTCCATTGAGGTTTGAGTATAACCTACTTCCTCACTTGACCCCTAAACTCTGGGCATCTGTGAGCTTAAATAAACCTTTCTCTGGGAGGCTGAGGTGGGAGGATCACCTGAGCCCAGGAGGTCAAGGCTGCAGTGAATTTTGATCACACTCCAGTCTGGATGACAGAGTAAGACCCTGTATCAAAACAAGAAGCAAGCAAACATACAAACAAACCTTTCTTGGACCAATTTCTACTTTTATTTTAACAGTTTTTGTAAAGGGAACAGGACATTCATCAGGAAGTCAGCTAGTTTAAATTCTGGCCACAGCTTTTTCAGTAGCAAGTCGCGTGACTTTGGACAAGTCGCTTTTCTGATCTGTAAACCAGGGGATTGGACCACAAGTTCTAAAGTCTCTTCTGGCTGAGACGTGGGGCACCAGGAATTCATGTAAAGTCTTCCTGATCCTATTTATTTTCAGCTTGATATGTCCTGCTTATGTCTGTTCCTTCTTGCGGGAAGTGTGCATGCAACCATCACGTAGTAGACATTTTTGAGAACAGGAGACAATCTGAACATACACTAACAGGGAATGGTCTCATACGTTGAGCAGTTATTAAAAGAAGAATGAGCTGCCGGGCGCGGTGGCTCAAGCCTGTAATCCCAGCACTTTGGGAGGCCGAGGCATGTGGATCATGAGGTCAAGAGATCGAGACCATCCTGGTCAACATGGTGAAACCCCGTCTCCACTAAAAATACAAAAAATTAGCTGGGCATGGTGGCGCGTGCCTGTAATCCCAGCTACTCAGGAGGCTGAGGCAGGAGAATTGCCTGAACCCGGGGGGCGGAGGTTGCGGTGAGCCGAGATCGCGCCATTGCACTCCAGCCTGGGTAACATGAGTGAAACTCCGTCTCAAAAAAAAAAAAAAGAAGAAGAATGAGCTATACACTTAAATCCACTGAGCTGGAGGGGCATGCGTGATATAAACGAGAATAAAGCCAGTTGCAGAATAACGGCGTGTTAGAGAATGATGTCATTTTTTGTTGTTTGTTTGTGAAAACAAACAACAAAACCTCTATCCAAGTGTGTATGGGCTTTGTTCATATTCACGAGTATGGGGAAAAGTGGAGGACGATAAGCTCCAGGCTGTAAGAGGAGTAACCCAGGAGTGTGTGCGCTACAAGTGTGGGGAATGAGAATGGGGAACAGAGAGGGGCTAAGGGAAGTTATCCATTTTTTATGTTTTATATTTGAGATGAAGTCTTGCTCTGTCACCCAGGCTGGAGTGCAGTGGTGTGATCTCAGCTCACTGCAACCTCTGCCTCCTGGGTTCAAGCGATTCTCCTGCCTCAGCCTCCTGAGTAGCTGGGATTATAGGTCCCCACCACCACACCTGGCTAATTTTTGTATTTTTAGTAGAGACAGGGTTTTACCATTTTGGCCAGGCTGGTCTTGAACATCTGGCCTAAAGTGACCTGCCCTCCTCGGCTTCCCAAAGTGCTGGGATTACAGGCATGAGCCACCATGCCTGGCCCATTTTGTCTGAATATTTGCTGTTTCACTGATTTCAAGTAAAAATGTGTTGCTTTTTTTTTTTTTTTTTTTTTTTTTTTTTTGCGTTTATCATCTTAGAAGGAGAGCTTAGTACATCTCTAAGGAGTCAAACTGCCAGGGAAACATCCCTGCAGACATCTACTGGCCCCTGACAGCATGCACTGCTCCCTGGGCCACTCCTAACCCATGGCTGTCATCCCACATGTATCCTTCCCCGAGGAGATCCAGAGACATCACCGGGCCCAGCCAGCCATCTGGGCTTGCACGAATCAGTGGAATTTTGGCAGAGGTTGATGTGATGCAAGATCTCTAGGTCTTCTGTTCTTTGGAATTGAGAGAAGCAGAGGAGTGGGAGTGAGCAGGACCCAGTCTGATTTTACGAGAATATCCACCTCCCCCCCCCGTATCCCCACCCCCACCTCAAAGGCTGCAGAATGATCACATTCTGTATTCCTGTGGGATATGAGATCACAGGCGTGATGATGGCATGAGAAGCTCCAGCTGCAAGGGTCTTCTGGGACCTCCTAGTCATTCCTCTGACTACAAATGGGGATGTACCCACCATCCCTCAGGCCCATCATGGGGGGCAGTAGTGGGGTGGGGGAGCTTATTGCTGGAGCTTGGCAAGCTGTTTCCCGGTCATGTTCTCCCTCCAGGAAATCCTTGAAGATGCCCATTTGAAACCTCCCTTGCTGCAGTCTGTGCCAGCTTCCTTGGCAGGGGGCTTCATCCTCCAGGCAAGAGCCTTTAAGGAAGGCCAGTGGGTAACTTACTGCCTCACTCCAGCTTTCTTGTCTTAGAGCCAGTAAGGAATCATCCTGCCCCTGCCTCTTGGCTAGCCCTTGATGCTTTTCAAAGTCCTCTTGCATTCCCTCTCCTTTGAATGCCCCCTCAGAACAATCCTTGAGGCAGGAACAGTGGGGATTATTACCTCCATATTGCAGAGACGATGGAGACTGAAGCAGTAAAGGGAGTTGCCCATGTCCCAGGATGAGTAGAAAGCAATCCCAGGCTCAGACTCCAGGATCAGCCTGTTCAGCTCATGCTGCATCCTCAGAAGTGCCCCTCCCTGTCGAAGATCCCCTAAGAGGTTGGCTTAGTAAGCCAGATTCATAGCCAGTGAACTCACTTCCCAGTTGCAGCTGAGTGGATCAGGGTGGATCTGTGATCTGGGGACCACCCAGAGACTGGGCTGTGACCACCAGGTGACTACAAATCAGCCTCACACCTTAGCACTTGAACAGAGGTCTCAGGCTTTGGATGGACTGAACTGAAGAAGCGTGCGGAGTCAGCATCAGAGCCACGTGCTGATGGAAGGCACAAGGGGGCGGGTGCTCTGAACAGGGAAGGAAGCCAGTCAACAGAGTGCAGACTGGGAAAGTGTGTGAGGGGCAGCCAGGTGGCCCCAAAGAGAGAAATGGCAGGGGGTTTCAGATCCCATGTGCTGGCTGGATGTCCTATAATCAGGCAATGTGATGATGGACCCCCCCGAAGTCTTTCAGTGACTTTACTCAGAACTGGGACCGGATAAGAACAGCAATGGTGGGGCCAGGGTTCTCCCAGACACAGGGACAGAAAGCCCCACCCACACTGGCCTAAGGAAAAAGTACAACTTACTGGCTCAAGGAACTGAAAACTCCAAGGACAGATCCAGGCAGGCACGGTGAGATCCAGGGGTTCAAGCAGGGCCATTGGACGTGGTCCCTGCTTTCCACTGTGCTGGCCTCCTTCTCGGGTGCCCTCCCCTCATGTTGGCAGGAAGGCTGCCAGCAGCACCAGGCACACCTCCCACCTTCTCAGCAACTCCAGCAGAAAGTGAGCATCTCTCTTCCCAACAGTTTCAACAAAAATCCCAGAACTAAGTCCCACCGGCTCTGATGGTGTCATATGCCCTGTCCTGAACCAATCTTGGTGGCTAAGGAGATGGGTTATCCTGGTTGCTCAGGACTGAATCAAACATCGGCTGGATCACGTGTCCTGCCCTGGAGCCCATGTGGAGTCACCTCCACTGGACTTCCAGGGAGGGGGAGTAGGGAATGGGCGATTTCACTAGAAACATTAGGGTAGTGGGTTACAAGGAGAGTGTGTTAGTCAAGGCAAGCAGCATGCTTGCAATAAACAACGACAATATGTTAGTAACCGAACACAGTACAAATGACTTCTGCTTCCTGTGGTGGCAGAGGCAGGGCTCTACTTCATGTGGTCGCTCAGAGACCCAGGCTGATAGAGGGGCTCTGTCATCTTTAACGTGTAGCTTCCAAGAAAACCCTAGGTGATAACATCCAGAGGCAGGCAGCGAAATAAAGACCATGATTTTTTTTTTTTTTTTTTTGAGACAAAGTCTTGCTCTGTCAGCCAGGCTGGAGTGGAGTGGTGCAACACAGCTCACTGAAGCCTGGAACTCCCAGGCTCAAGCCATCTTCCCACCTCATCCTCCCAAGTAGCTAGGACTACAGATGCATGCCACCATGCCCAGCTAATTAACAAGAATTTTCTTTGTAGCGATGGAGTCTCACTACGCTGTCCAGGTGGGTAGGTCATGCTTCCTAGGATCCAGGCCTGAGAATGGCATGCATCAATTCTATTGGCCAGAACTCGGTCACATGATCACACCTAAGTAGGTGGGACTAGAGAGGGAGTTTGGTTGTGTGCCTAGGGGAAGAGGAGGCAGTCTCCACTGTAAAGGAGGAATGGATGGATGCCGCACAGGCCAACGCAAGAGTCTTCTGACCTTTCTAGTACAGCCCAGCCCCTTGGGACTTTTCGGTCACAGGTTTCTGGCACGTAGGAGTATCGGCCCCATCTTCCCAACTGAGATCTCCTCTTTGATGGCTTGGACTTCAGTTTCATCTCTGATCCCCACACAACCTTCTTCTGACTGTTAGGGGCTGATGCACATCAGTCACCCTGCATCAGATGACAAAGCCCTCTGAGGACAGGCAGGAATGGAGCAAAGGGTGAGAGGGAGCAGTTCTGGCCCAGAGGCCTGTCGGGTCTGCAGCCAGCCATCCGATGTTTTTCTGCTGGTCTTCCCCTCAGCCAACAGCATTCTCTTCTTCACCTGAAGTTCAGGGCAAACAGGGACCAGGAAGGGAAGCAGACCCATTTGTCACAAAGACGTGGCCTCCCAGCCATTGGAAGAGCTTGGCAGGGAAGCTTGTGTGCCAACATTGCTGTCGGCAGCAGCGAATCCTTCATGCAATCATTCATTTCTTCACCTCTGAGTGTGTACTGTGTGCCTGGCCTTATGCTGGGTGCTAAGGCAAAAAGGACATACAGGAAGTATAAGATACTGTATCCACTGATCTGGTGTCAAAGCACCCAGGCTTATGTAGGTTGAACAATGAGAGAGAAATTGTTAATAAGGCAATCTATTGGTTTAGAGATGAATGAGAGTTTAGGTGGGGCATAAACAAACAACATATTTAGTGTCTCAGCAGCCAGCCACCTGAGCTACTCATCCTAGAGTGTCTGTTAGGAGAATCCCAGGTAAAATGATAATAAACAACAGCCATAGCCATCACTTACTGTGTGTATCTGGCACTGCGCTAAATAAATTATCCAAATGTGATACCTGACATCATTCCCCCAACGACTGTATACAATGAAGACTCCATTAAAAAATTGGCTGGCTTGGGGGTACATGCCTGTAGTCCCAGCTACTTGGGAGGCTGAGATGGGAGAATTGCTTTGGTCTGGGAGGGTGAGGCTGCAAACGAGCCATGATCCTGCCACTGCACTCCAGCCTGAGACCTTGTCTCAAAATGAAACAAAACAAAACAAAAAAATCCCAATTCTTTCATAGTGTTAAAAAAAAGAGTCTGGGTGCAGTGGCTCACACTTATAACCCCAGCACTTTGGGAGGCTGAGGTGGGTGGACTGCTGAGCCCAGGAGCTCGAGACTAGTCTGGGCAACATGGTGAAACCCTGTCTCTACAAAAAGTACAAAAATAAAAAACAAAACATAAAAAACTAGCCAGGCAAGGTGGCAGCATGCACCTGTGGTCCCAGCTACTCGGGAGGCTGAGGTGGGAGGATGGCTTGAGCCCAGGAAGCAGAGGTTGTAGTAAACTGAGGTCGCACCACTGCAGTCCAGCCTGGGCAACAGAGAGAGATCCTCTCTCAAAAATAAATAAATAAATAAACTCACCTAGCCCTATTTTCTCTCTCTCTCTCTTTTTTTCCTTCCTTCCTTTCTTCCTTCCTTCTTTCTTTCCCTCCCTCCCTCCTTCCTTCCTTCCTTCTTTTTTTTTTTTGGATGGAATTTGACTCTTGTTGCCCAGGCTGAAGTACAGTGGCTCCATCTCAGTTCACTGCAACCTCTGCCTCCTGGGTTCAAGTGATTCTCCTGCCTCAGCTTCTCGGTGGAGCTGGGATTATAGGTGCCTGCCACCATGCCTGGCTAATTTTTGTATTTTTAGTAAAGACAGGGTTTCACCATGTTGGCCAGGCTGGTCTCGAATGCCTGACCTCAGGTGATCTGCCCACCTCGGCCTCCCAAAGTGCTGGGGTTACAGGTGTGAGCCACGGCACCCTATTTTCAAGTGATGCGCCCGGCACCATATTTTCAAGGTTGGAAAACCAAGGTTCCAAAAGCCTACCCAAAGTTATCCAGCCATCAGGTGGCAGTGCTGGGGTTGGCATTCAGGTCTCCCTGATGCCAAAGCCCGGGTTTGACGGCTTGTGTTACATGATAAACTGCACCTGCCCTGACGGTCTCTCAACACCCTTTCCAAGTCTGCAAATCCCAGCCACTGTGTCTGGAGGATGGCTGCCCACTGCCAGGAGCTGCTGTTACAATTCTGAGTGTCCTGGATGAGCCCAGAGAGAGTCAGAGGGCCCAGTCCTGAGACTTTAGAACCCAGAGCAGACCCAAGGGACAGAGGCTTGTTTTCTCCTTTGGCCTTATTTCTTCGGCTGCTGATCTCCCTCACGAATAGCTGTCCGTCTGAACAGGCCATGTGAGGACAGTTCTCCTTCAGTATCTCCAGGCAGAAGCTTGGCAGAGGAAATGCTTCTCCACCCACTTGGTTTCCTGTCCTATGATGGCTCTTCCATCTGTCTCATTCATTCATGTATTCATTCAATAAATCATTATGAGCACTGACTCTTGGACAAGGTACTGAAGGAGGTGAGGGAATGAAGATGGATCAATATGAACGACGAGACACTCATATAAAAAGAGTAGTCCAGGCCGGGCGCGGTGGCTCACGCCTGTAATCCCAGCACTTTGGGAGGCTGAGGCGGGTGGATCACCTGAGGTCGGGAGTTTGAGACCAGCCTAATCAACATGGAGAAACCCCATCTCTACTAAAAATATAAAATTAGTTGGGCGTGATGGCACATGCCTGTAATCCCAGCCACTTGGGAGGCTGAGGCAGGAGAATTGTTGAACCTGGGAGGCAGAAGTTGCGGTGAGCCGATATCACACCATTGCATTCCAGCCTGGGTAACAAGAGAAATTCTGTCTCAAGTAATAATAATAAAGAGTAGTCCAAGGTAAACATGAAGAGGACCAAGAGAAAGCACGGACCAAGGCCTGTGTGAGGTTGAGAGGAGAGATCTCATCCAGATTCGGCAGGAGTGGAGAAGGGGCGTGCATTAACACAAATTTCAAAGAGGTGAAATTTGTGCTGGACCTTGAAGAAAGGGTAGGATTTGAAAATGTGTCACCAGGCTGGGCATGGTGGCTCATGCCTGTAATCCCAGCTCTTTGGTAGGCCGAGGCGGGTGGATCACGAAGTCAGGAGTTCAAGACCAGCCTGGCCAACATGGTGAAACCCCATCTCTACTAAAAATTCAAAAATCAGCGAGGCATGGTGGCAGATGCCTATAATCCCAGCTACTTGGAAGGCTGAGACAGAGAACTGCTTGAACCTGGGAGGCGGAGGTTGCAGTGAGCCGAGATCGTGCCACTGCACTCCAGCCTAGGCAACAGAGAGGGACCCCATCTCAAAAAGAAAAAAGAAAAAAAAGAAAATGTGTAGCCAAAGGGAAGGGCATTCCAGGGAGGGAGAAGAGTGTCCTGAGGTAGAACACATGGTGGTCAAGGGAGCAGGCAGCAGTTCTGAGTGGCAGGGTTGCGGGTGGAAGCAGACCAGTGGGGGCCAGGATTGCACTGGTGGCTGGGCCAACTGACTTTATTCTGTGAGCTATGTGCTGTGTCACATGTCACATTGGTCACAGCCCAGCCTTGTTGGAATGATGGAGTGGGATCTGAAGAGATGGAGATAGGTCCCAAAGGTCCAGGAAGAGTCTTGACCCTGAGTTGCTGGCCTCCCTGGGGACACATTTCTGCATCGTCCTTGGCTGCCTGCGGTTCTTGGAAAGCCCTCTGTTGTCACTGCCTCTGAGAATCTCTGACCTCCTCCAATACTTCTCACACCCAGTTAGCCCAACAGGTCTTACAGCCTCAGGGCTCGAAGGGAAGGTTTAGAGAGCCTCTTGCTCAGTGATTTCAATTGCTTCAAAAGTCGGTACATCCCATTATTCAAATGGAATCATAGGACCCCCAAACAGGTTACACATACTGCTCTAGTTAAAGCAAGGGGAAGGCCAGGCGCAGTTTCGGAGGCCCAGGTGGGCAGATCATCTGAGGTCGAGAGTTCGAGACCAGCCTGACCAACATGGAGAAACCCTGTCTCTACTAAAAATACAAAACTAGCCAGGTGTGGTGGTGCATGCCTATAATCCCAGCTACTCAGGAGGCTGAGGCAGGAGAATCACTTGAACCTGGGAACGGAGGTTGTGGTGAGCCGAGATCGCGCCATTGAACTCCAGCCTGGGCAACAAGAGCAAAACTCCGTCTCAAAAAAACAACAAAAAAAGTGAAGCGGAAGGGTCTTCCTACTGCATTTCCCCATCACTCCCCGCAGCAGCTCCTGGGGCACCCTGAGACATCTAGGTCAGGAGGAATGTGGTTTGGAAACCACTAGGCCGCTCCACTCTGTTTTCATTTTCCAGGTGGGAAATTGACACTGGGAGGAGAGACACAGGGGCTGAACCATCTGACCTCTGATTCAGGGTTCATTTTGCTATCTTGTACCTAAGATCAGGGAGAATGTTGGCTAAAAGCATAGACAAAGGCAGGTGTGGGTGCCCAGGAGATGCTTCCTCTCCTCTGGGTAGTAATGCCATCAGAGCTTGGTGGCTGGAGCAGTCCCATACCTCCAACTCTGCAGCCCAGCCGCAGTGGGAGCCACACGGGCTCACCTAACCCTCAGTCCATCATACACCTTGAGAACGGAGATGTGGTCAGCAAAACTTGCAGCCACTCTCACCAGGGAGACAGAAGTTGGAGTGGTTGTTCTTCACACGTACGGGACATTTTATTATTTACTGAAGGGTTTTCACAGACATGATTCTACTTAATACTTTACAACCAGACGATGAGGTTGTAAGAGGAGATATTATCCCCATTTCACCTTTGTTTAACAGGAGGCTCAGAGAGGAGTCCTCTCACCCAGGCCTTCTAATTCCAGGTCTAGAGATCATAGTGTGAGTGAGGGAAGGTGAGAGGCCGTGTGTGTGTGTGTGTGTGTGTGTGTGTGTGTGTGTGTGCGCGTGTGTGTGTTGAGAGGCTTCCAGTGAACAATGGAAGAGCAGGGGCTGAGGCTGGGAGCTGCGAGCAGGCCTGTAAGTCATTATTATTATTTTAGAGACAGGGTCTTCCTCCATCACCTAGGCTGGAGTGCAGTGGCGTGATGATAGCTCACTGCAGCCTCAAATTCCTGGGCTCAAGCAATCCTCCTGCCTCAGCCCTGCAGAGTGCTGGAACTACAAGCATGAGACACTGTGTGCCTGACCTGTGAATTATTATACAGTAACTGCTCCTTTAATTACATGCATCTCGTTGCAAATGTAAGAACAAGAGAGGGCCTCCTGCACCTCCCAGTGCCTAGCGGTTTGAAACTATCCGCTGCATGAGTCTGACTGAAGAGGTCGTGCTGTGATCTTATTTCTAGGCAGGTCTGGGGTTGTCTCAGCCACACCAGAGGCTACCCTGCAGCCCATCGTCCCCTCATAGGGCTCACATCTTCCCACTTCCTTCCTTTCTTTCTGCAAGTGGGGAGAAACACCAACAAAAGTCCTGGCAATGTGTAAGAGGGAGGCAAAGAACATGCAGAAAGCCTTGCCCGGCGAGTTCTTGTTACTCCTGACATACGGAGTCAGCCCTAGCTTTTCCCTCCAAAGCCCTGATCCCACCTGGGTTCTGCAGGGTGAGATGCCTGGGTTCTGTAGGGTGAGATGGCAGTGCTGTCCTATTTCCTGGCAGTTTCAGGAAACAGAACCATTCTGATTACTGGCAATGGTAGAGGCCACTCGTTTGGGTTCTGGGTAACTCTGGGATCAGTGCCCAGCTCAGCACAGGAATAAAGAAGATATCCAGCCGAAGACTCACACTGTCACAGGGTCTGGACAGATTTCTCCAGAGCCTCTGAAAGAAAATTGAGCTGCCCACCCCATTCTCTTACAACCTGCTCTGCTCTGATCCTGAGGGCACACACAGTCTATATACCACACGCTTTGACATACACATGAACCTTCTCAGAGATACTAATACATGGCTTATGAGAAGGCCCCCGCCCTCCTTGCCAAATGTCCCAGACATCTGTGTCTGAGTGCCCAGGCATACAGACATTCTGGGAGGCTGAGACAGACAGCCGACGACCCTCCAGGGAGTCTGGCACATGTGATTTTCAGACAAGGCATAAGTTACTGCCTCCTCCTCCAATATTAAGGAACAGCTTCCTGGTAGCAGTCCCCAGCCCCCATCCTAATCCTGGGGTTGGCTCTGGCTGCTCAAAAGAGCTACTTTCAGGGTTCTGATCGTAACTAGGGAGAGCCATACCTGATCACCTGTGGCTTATCTGACCCTCAATCACTTTTGTCACCCCCAGCAGGCCTGGCATTAAACACAACACAGGAGTAGTGACAGGGCTGAAAAAGCAGGTCCACTTTATTTACAATGATCAGTGACACATAGATCTTTGGGCTTTTTGTGGCCTTGCGGTGACACCTGGGGGGGAGGTCCACTCCCTTGGTTGGGTTAATACACCCTCCTTCCTCATCCTGCTGGGAGAATCCGCTGCTGTCAGGACCCACCTGCTCTGAGGAGCCTCGACTTGGGAGCAGCTCTGCTATGCCTACTTTCTAGGTAGTCAGTGTCCCCAAGCACCTGCCAAAGGTTCTCCTTACCTCCTTTGAAGCCCCATCTTGGACCTGGTTGAGGGGCACCTAGGAGGGGACCACATGCATCCATCTGCAGAGAGATGGGGCGGGTGAAGAATCCCGTGGTGGGTGCCAGGGCAGAGGCCTGGGCAGTGGCCTGGTGCATGGCTGCTACCTGGCCTAACCTGTTGTTTGAACGTCAGTGGGACCGTCCCAGTGTTCTCCAGAGGCAGAGCAGTCAAGTCCCAGGAGTCCTCCAAGGGGTAGAGAGGCGGGGCTTGGGCCTGCGGATTCCTCCCTGCGCATATGGCAGCGGACTCTGCCCACCACCGGCCCGGCCTCAACGCTCCCCGGCCGCTAGATTCTTCCCCTGCAAGAATGCCTCTCCAGGGCATTCATTTTTTTTTTCCCACAGGGAAGAAGGCTAGGGGGACCAAGGGCAGGGTTGTTGCCTCCACCCTGGCCAGGATCCAAATCCACCCTCCTGGATTTCTGGAAACTTATCCTCCCTTCTCTTGAGAGGATGTTTTGGGAGGGAATGAGGAGGTCTGTGGGCAAAGGGACTTGGTGTAAAGCGTAGGGGGCAGGTCCACAGTGGCAGGCCCGGGCACTACGGGTGTGGGGAGAGAGGAACACCCGCAATCATCAAGGGCATCCCAGGCATCATCACCCTGAGCCTAAATGAGGCGGCGGGGCGGACAACACGGAGACCACAGGGGAGACACGGGCCGGGGGCCGGGGCAGCCGAAGCGGGCAGGGCCGGGGTCGGAGGCTGTGAGTCTGGCGGGCTGGGCCTGAGGCCGCGAGTCCTGTCCCTCCGCTCTCAGCGCGCCTGGCCCGCCCGCTCCCTGGGGCCGGCCTTCCAGCGGCAGGGCTGCGCGGGGGGCGGGGGCGGCGGGGCGCCCCGCAGGCTGCACGTCCTCAGCTCCCGGGCCAGGCTGAGCACCTCCGGCCGCTCGCGCTGGGGGGCTCCTCCCTCGCGCTCCTCCGCGTCGTCCTCCTCCTCCTCCTCGTCCTCCTCCTGGATGCTGCTGAGGCGCGGCGCCCCGCGGCTGCGTTCGCTCGGCGGCGGCCTGTAGGCGCACTTGGCGTTGAGCAGGCGGCGCAGCGGGGCGCGGGGCACCGAGGCGGCGGCGCCCCCCGCGCGGAGGTGCTGCTGGCGCACGTGGCGCGCGTCGCTCTGGCGCTGCAGGCGCTTGAAGTCGCTGAAGGCTGCCAGCGCGGTCTGGCGGAGCAGGCGGGCCAGGGCGCGCGCCTTGTGCGCCCGCGCCAGCAGCACAGCGTGGCAGCGCAGCACCACGGCCTTGTGGCGCGCCTGGTGGCGGTAGACCCAGGCGAAGACGCGCGGGTGGCGCCCGTCCGCCGTGCAGTAGGTGATGCGCGGCAGCAGGTAGGCGTGCGCCGGCCTGCGACCCCCCGAACCCCCGGAGGCGCCGCGCTCGCAGGGCTGCATGCGGATGCCGTGCGGGCCCAGCGTCAGCTTCATCTTGGTGCCCCCGCCCGGCCCGCAGCGAGCCCAGATCTTGCCCACGGCGTCGTCGGTGCAGCCGTCGCCCTTGGCGTGCAGGGTGACGGCGTTGCCCAGGTACCACACGGTGTAGGTCGGGTCCTCCTTGTTGAGCTCCACTTTCTGGCGCCGGCTGCGGAACACGCGGCCCAGGCGCTCCAGCGGCCAGTCGGGCAGCAGGTCCGGGCAGGAGCGCAGGAAGCTGGAGAGCAGCGACGTGTAGGCAAGCCCCGGACTCAGACTCTTCGCCTTGCACTTGGCCTCGTCCTCCACCAGCACGAATTTGTTACGTCTCCAGGGCAGCATCGCGACGGCGGCCAAAGAGGCTGGGGTCGCGGGGAGCTCACCTGCGTCCTGTCGGGAGGCCGGGGGAGGGAAAGCGCGCAGAAGTCCACCGGCCCGGAGTCGCGAGAAGCCGGGCAGCGCCGGAGACAGTCGGTGTCCGGAGATGCCCAGTGCCAGGCAGGGCTAGCTTCGCAGATGCCCGGTGCCCAGCCGGCGGCCGAGTGGCTGGGGACAGCTTTTCCCGGGAGTGGCTCCAGCCGTCCGGGAAGGGAGGAGGGGCCGAGGCTGGGGGTGGGGTGGGCTGGACACCCCCAACCCAAGCCCAAATGGTGGGATTTCCGCGGTCCCTGCCGCCGCAATTTGGGTCGCCGGAGCCGCTGGCTGCTGCTCGGTGGGGCCGACCGAGAGCGGGGCTGCGGTGGGGACTCTTTCAGGCGTCGCGGCTCCACCTCCCCGGGCTGCCTACATCACCGGGCGGGACCGCTAGCTCTCTTGTCCCCTCCCCTTGCCCTCTTCTCCCCTCCCCCCGCGCAGGCTCGCGCTGCCCGGGACCCTGCACAGGCGCGGTGTAACGGGTTTAATCATTAGCGGAGGGGTGAGGGTCGAGAGGGCTGTTAAGTACTAGGTATCCCCTGGAATATACCGGAGGGCTTTGTCCATGCTAATTTATTTGGCCTCTCTACTGGTCTCCAAGCTCCCCTTGGCGCATTCGGGAACCTCCCCCGCCACCCTCCACCCCAGTATTCCTGCTGCCCCTCACCCACAGCATGCCCTCACCCCCATCCGTGGGAGTGGGAATCAGGGTGGGTTCCTGAAGGGGCCGGCCTGGTGCACTCTGCCTGGTCTGCACAGCACAAAGCCAGCCGAGGTGGCCGAGGCAGTGCAGTGGAAAAGTACTGTCGCTTGGTGAAGCTTTCTCCCAGGTTCCTCCAAGGTCGTGAGCCAGACCGCTGGGCCTGAGCTGAGAGACCTGGCCACTGCTCCAGTGGCTGGCAGTGCCCCTCACCTGACTGAAGGAGAGAGGGAACTCTTTGAGGGTGGGGGAAACTTTCAGAACAGGGTCTGTGGTAATTGCAGTTGAAAAGCTCCTTCTGGCCAAAGGGCAGCCTCTGGAGTTTGTGCAGATTAAATAAACTTCTATTTGTGAACTCCTGTGAGTTCCCAGGGGTTTTGCATTCATCATCTCATTAAACCCTTGGGACAAGCCCAGATTCAGTTAAATGACTGGCCCAAGGTCTTAAGGCTGGTAGGAGGTAAAACTAGGGCTCCACTCAGGCCTGGGTGACCCAGGGGTTGCCCCCAACCCTCCATCCTCCCCTGGGACCTCCTAATGAGAAGTGGGGAGCTCCTACTGGGGATGAAGTTCTGGTGTATGAAAGACAATTGTCCCTGGGTGTGGGGACACAGCTCGCTCTTTCAAGATTGGTTAAGCCACAAGCTCCCTAGAACTCCAGGACTGCTCTGTATGGGGCCAGGAGTCTTGCTGCCTTGGCCTCTCACAGAGCCAACACTCAAGCTCTTTCCTTGGCTTCTGAACAGGTCATCTGGGGCGGTATCCAGGTCAGGAGTGAACCCAGGTCTGGGCTGGAGCTGAATTGAGAGCTTGGGCTGGGCCAAGCCAAACCCCATGACCTCCGAGAGTGGGAGCAGTGGGAAGATGTGGGAAGGCAGCGCCTGCTATCTCGGTCAGCAACAGCCTTCCAGGGGGAAGGAGTAGTGAGTAGCTGGGGTTAGAATCCCAGAGGGGAATAAAAATAAAATAACAAACCACAGCAAGAAAATAATATGCAAATAAAGACCAGGAAGTTACTGGGATCAGTAGTATCTTTGCTCTGGAGGGTGCCTCTGCTGTAGCCGAGGTTCTTTTTAATATGGAAATATCTTTATCACCTTTCGCTGATTATAAAAGGAATAAGTGCTTGCGGTAAAAATTCACAGGAGAAGGACATGAAAGGAAGTCTCCTACTGTTCCCGCCCTGCAGGTGTGGCCTCATTTCCCAGGGGGATAAGACAGGTTCTGAGAAGCCAGTGAACATTGCAGTGCTTCTCATGGCGCCAGATTTGTCTCCTGGGCCAATGGAAATGGAGACATTAACTCAACCAAATCCCTTTATAGAAAGGACTTCATGTGGTTTTGACCTAAAATCAGTTCACTGTAAAATTCTGCCATGTCCTGCCTTGAGTCTCCTAGGGTCGTTCTCTGGATCTTGCCACTGGGGGTTCCCTCTCCCCACTGCAGTGAGCTGGTGGGAGAGGTCAGAGGCAAAGTCTCAGCTTGCAAGGCTAAGAAAACTCCAAACATTTTTTTCTTTTTTGAGACAAGGTATTGCTCTATCTCCCAGGCTGGAGTGCAGAGATCATGGCTCACTGCAGCTCGACCTCCCGGGCCTAAGCGATCTTGCCATCTCAGCCTCTTGAGTAGCTGGGACCACAGGCATGCACCACCACGGCTGGCTAATTTTTAAAAATTTTTCTCTAGAAACATGTTCTCTGTATGTTTCCCAGGCTGATCTGGAACTCCTGGACTCAAGCAATCCTCTTGCCTCAGCCTTTTACAGAGTGCTAGGATTATAGGCATGAGCCACCGTGCCTGGCTGAACTCCAGCTGTTGATGGAAGGAAGGTGTAGCCAGCCCTTTAGGCTTGCTAGAGTTAACACATAAAGATACAGCACATGTAATTAAATGTGTTTCAGAGAAACAACTACTTTTTTGAGACAGCGTCTTACTTTGTCACCAGGCTGGACTGCAGTGTCACAATCCCGGCTCACTTCAACCTCTGTTTCCTGGGCTCAAGCTATTTTCATGCCTCAGCCACCCAAGTAGCTGGGAACCATGCCCAGCTAACTTTTGCATGTTTAGTAGAGACAAGGTTTCACCATGTTGGCCAGGCTGGTCTTGAACTCCTGGTCTTAAGTGATGCACCTGTCTCAGCCTCCCAGAGTGCTGGGATTACAGGCATGAGCCATACGCCTGGCCAGAAACAGCAAATTTGTAAAGTCTAAGTAAGTCCCAAGTATTGCATGTATCTGGCAACTCTAAACCTCTTGCCTACCAGCAGGCTAGAGATCAGGTGGCTACAGGTATATGTGTGCTGCGCACTGATGGTCTCTACTCGCTCCTGAGCCTGCTTTACTTTCCTTAATCCTGGTGGTGTGACTTCTATTCCCATTGTTTTTGGAAAAATTCTCAGGGGATGGGAAGGGAGTCACTTTGGACTGTGAGATCACAGCAAGCCCAATAGTCTGTTTTAATGTTACAATCCCTTGACCTCAAAGCAAGCTTGGTCTTGGGCTTTCCATGCTTCCTCTAACCTTTTTTCTTTTTTTTTTTTTTTTTTTTTTTTGAGACGGAGTTTCGCTCTTGTTACCCAGGCTGGAGTGCAATGGCACGACGATCTCGGCTCACCGCAACCTCCGCCTCCTGGGTTCAGGCAATTCTCCTGCCTCAGCCTCCTGAGCAGCTGGGACTACAGGCACGCGCCACCATGCCCGGCTAATTTTTTGTATTTTTAGTAGAGACGGGGTTTCACCATGTTGACCAGGATGGTCTTGATCTCTTGACCTCGTGATCCACCCGCCTCGGCCTCCCAAAGTGCTGGGATTACAGGCTTGAGCCACCGCGCCCGGCCTAACCTTTTTTCTATAGAGCAGCAGTCCCCAACATTTTTGGTACCAAGGACCGGTTTTATGCAGACAATTTTTCCATGGAGGGGAGAGGGATGGTTTTGGGATGAAACGGTTCTACCTCAGATCATCAGGCATTAATTCAATTCTTTTTTTGTTTGTTTTTGAGATGGAGTCTCGCTCTGTCACGCAGACTGGAGTGTAGGTGTGATCTCAGCTCACTGCAACCCTGTGCCTCAGCCTCTCAAGTACCTGGGATTATAGGCACATGTCACCACGCCCGGCTAAATCTGTATTTTTAGTAGACGTGGGGTTTCACCATGTTGGCTAGGCTGGTCTCAAACTCCTGACCTCAGGTGTTCTACCCACTTTGGGTCCAGCCTCCCAAAGTGCTGGGATTACAGGCATGAGCCACCACACCCGGCTATCAGGCATTAGGTAGATTCTCATAAGGAGCGCACAGCCTAGGTCCCTTGCATGCCCAGTTCACAATAGGGTTCTCGCTCCTATGAGAATCTAAAACCGCTGCTGGAGGTGAAGCTCAGGCAGTAATGTTCGTTTGCCTGCCACTCGCCTCCTGCTGTGTGTCCCAGTGCCTAACAGGCCACGATTGGTATGGGGGGTCAGCGGCCCAGGGTTTGGAGACCCCTGGTGTAGAGGGCTCACTTGCCCTCTGGGCTTCCACCATCCGTTCTATTTAAATGTCTCAGAAGGCTGGCCTGGTCCCAGGCATCATGAGGCATCATGAGGCCGAACTCATCATGAATGGGACTAGGGCTGTCCTCTCTGTTAAGGTTTCTCTTCATTCCTTTCCTTGGTAGGAGCTCCCAGCCTGGCATTAGGTTGTCACTACTTCATAGATCGGTGGGCAGTTGGAACTTTTCTCTTTTTTCAAACTTTTTTTTTTTTTACCATATTTATACTAATATTAATTTAAAAAGCCAAATAACTGGCTTATAGTAAGCTTATAATTTAAAACAAATCAATCCCTTACCCCACCCTTTTTTAGTCTCAATTACCACTTCCAAAGACAACCACTCTTCTACATATTTTATTTTATTTTTTTTTGAAACACAGTCTGGCCCTGTCAGCCAGGCTGGAGTGCAGTGGCACCATCTCAACTCACTGCAACCTCTGCCTCCCGGGTTCAAGCAATTCTCCTGCCTCAGCCTCCCAAGTAGCTGGGACTACTGTCTTTTTAGTAGATATGAGGCTTCCATGTTGGCTAGGCTGGTCTCAAACTCCTGACCTGAAGTGTTCCACCCACCTCAGCCTCCCAAACTGCTGGGATTACAGGCATGAGCCACCGCACCTGGCTCTTCTTTACGTTTGAGATGGCATTTCTGTCATATGCCTCCGTATCTCTGACCCTCCTAATTCAGACATTTCAGTTGTTAAATCTTATCTATAGTCTTCCTGTGACAGAAGATGAGGATTGTGGTCCTTTTACCCACCCCCGTCACCCATGTTTTTCCTCCTTCCGCCCTCCTAGTTGAGTTAGAACATTTTGTTGTTTCTTTTGCAACAGTATTCAGGGTTTAATTGTTATAGCTATGTAAATATTGTTCAGAGCTGGGCCTTAAAGTGTGCCATGATTTTCCTTACTTCCCTTATTGGACAACTCTTTTGTTTTTTTCAGAAGTTAGTAATTGCCTCATTTTTTTTTTTTTAAAGAAAATAACTTCCGGCTGGGCGCGGTGGCTCAAGCCTGTAATCCCAGCACTTTGGGAGGCCGAGGCGGGTGGATCACAAGGTCAAGAGATCAAGACCATCCTGGTCAACATGGTGAAACCCCATCTCTACTAAAACTACAAAAAATTAGCTGGGCACGGTGGCGCGTGCCTGTAGTCCCAGCTACTCAGGAGGCTGAGGCAGGAGAATTGCCTGAACCCAGGAGGCGGAGGTTGCGGTGAGCCGAGATCGCGCCATTGCACTCCAGCCTGGGTAACAAGAGCGAAACTCCGTCTCAAAAAAAAAAAAAAAAAAAAAAAAAAAAGAAAATAACTTCCTTATGTACCTGTCACTAATTTATCCTCCACTTCTCCAATGGAATGCTGAAACTCCTCTTGACCTGGTTGAATACACCAGATGATTTTTCCAGTTCTTTGTGTTTCTTACGGACCACCCCTCTGGGAGGCATCCTCTCTGGGCTCCCATCTGGAGTGCAGAGACCTGTGCAGCTATTGTCTTGGGACCTTGCACTACTACTATCCTGGGAGTTGCCTTTGCTTCTTTCCTATGTTGCATCCTGCTTTCTGGATCCCTTGCTTTTTGTTGTTCATTTTCTTGTTTTGACAGAGCATGTGTTCTACTAGCTTTGATTGATAGTTTGCCTTGGTGTCTGTGTTAGTTCATTCTCACTGCAATTAAAAAATACCCGAGACTGGGTAATTGATAAAAGGTTTAATTGACTTGCTTCTGCAGGCTATACAGGATGCACGGTGGCTTCTACTTCTGGGGAGGCCTCAGGAAACTCAGAATCATGGCAGAGGGGAAGGGAGGGCCAGGTGTCACATGGAGCAGTAGGAAAAAGAGAGGGAGGGGAGGTAATATACGCTTTTAAACAACCAGATCTCACAAGGATTCACTGCTGTGACACAGCACTAAGGGGAAAGCTGCCCCCATGAGCCAATCACTTCCCACCAGGCCCTGCTTCCAATACTGGGGATTACAGTTGTACATGAGATTTGGGCGGGGACACAGATCTAAACCATATTCTACATTGGAGATAAATTTCCCTCAGAATTTTGAAGATGTGATCCATGGTTGCTGTTGAAAAGTCAGATGAGAATCGCGTACCCTATCCTGTGCATATAACTTGATTTTTCCCTCTGGAAGTTTTCAGGATCTTCCAGAGGCCTAAAGTTTCACAATGATGTGCATTTTCTGTGGGCACTTGGTGGGCTTTTTATTTTGGAAATCAATCTCTTTTAATTTGAAAATCAATTTCGGGGAAATTTCTGTGTGCTGGTTTCCTCCATTCCATTTTCTCTGTTTTTGTTTTTTATTTTATTTTCAGATCTATTTTAGTTCCATCTCTAATTTTTCAAAGTGTTCTTCGCAATTTACCATTTAAAAAAACGTTTCTTCTGTTTTCCGGGACATTACTTCAACTTTATCATCCAACTTTTCTATTGGATTTTAAAAAATCCCTCTTCTCACAGATTTTCACTTCTAAGAGCAATTTCTTGATTTTTTTCCTCTAGCATCTTATTCTTGTTTCATGTGTGTAATATTATCTCTTGTGTCTCTAAGAATGTTAATTGCAGTTGGTTTTTGAAGTCGTTTATCTTTCAATTGTGGTAAAATAGACATAAAAAGTTTACCATCTTAACTGTTCTTAAGTGTACAGTACAGTATTAAGTCAGTTTGTATTATTGTACAACCAATCTCTAAAACTTTTTCACTTTTCAAAACTGAAACTTTATACCCATTGAACAACAACTCATTTCCGCTCTCCCCAGCCCCTGGCAACTACCCTCCCACTTTTCATTTCTATGGATTTGGCTACTCCAGATACCTCATGTAAAGGGATCATGCGGTTTTGGTCTTTTTGTGACTGGCTTATTTCACTTAGCATAATGTCTTCATATATATCAGAATTTCCTTTCTTTTTATGGCTGAATAATAGTCCATTGCACGTATATATCACATTTTGTTTATCCATTTATCTGTTGATGGACACTTGGGTTGCTTCAACCTTTTGGCTATTGTGAATAATGCTGCTATGAACATGTGTGTGTAAATACCTTTTTGAGGCGGAGCGGTGGCTCATGCCTGTAGTCCCAGCACTTTGGGAGGCCGAGACAGGAAGATCACCTGAGGTCTGGAGTTCGAGACCAGTCTCGCCAACATGGTGAAACCCCGTCTCTACTAAAAATACAAAAAAATTAGCTGGGTGTGGTGGTGCATGCCTGTAAACCCAGCTACTGGGGACTGAGGCAGGAAAATTGCTTGAACCCAAGGGGGCGGAGGTTGCAGTGAGCCAAGGTCGCGCCATTGCACTCTAGCCTGGGCAACAAGAGCGAAACTTCATCTCAAAAAAAAAAAAAAAAACTTTTTGAGACCCTGCTTTTGATTGTTTTGGATATATATCCAGAAGTAGAATTGCCGGATCGTATGGTAATTCTGTTCTTAATTTTTTTGAGGACCCATTCTACCGTTTTCCATAGCAGCTGCAGCATTTTACCTCCCACCGCAGCGGACAAAGGATCAAGTTGCTCCATGTCTCCACAGGCTTTCTGTTTAAGTAGAAGTTGTCCGATGGGTATGAGGTGGCGTCTCATGGTGGTTTTTGATTTGCACTTCCCTAGTGATTAGTGATGTTGAGCATCTTTTCATATTCTTGTTGGCTGTTGTATATCTATCTTATTTGGAGAAATGTTTATTCACATCCTTTGCCCATTTCGAAAGTGGGTTATTTGTGTTGTTGTTGAGGTCTTTATATATTCTGGATGTTAATCCCTTATGAGATGTATGATTTGTAAATATTTCCTTTTTTATTTTTTTCTGATACGGAGTCCTGTTCTGCCACCCAGGCTGGAGTGTGGTGGTGCAATCTCAGCTCACTGCAACCTTCGCCTCCCAGGTTCAGGTGATTCTCTTGCCTCAGCCTCCCGAGTAACTGGGATTACAGTTGCCTGCCACCACGCCTGGCTAATTTTGTATTTTTAGTAAAGGTGGAGTTTTGCCACGTTGGCCAGGTTGGTCTCAAACTCCTGACCTTAGATGATCTGCGTGCCCAGCGTCTTTCAGCAATGTTTTATGTTTTCCAGTATACAAGTCTTTCACCTTGTTGGTGAAGTTTATTCCGAAGTTTTTTATTCGTTTTGATGTTATTGTAAATGGAATTGTTTTCTTAATTTCCTTTTCAGATTGTTCATTGTCAATGCATGGAAATGCAACTGACAGCTGGTCATGGAGGCTGAGGCAGAAGGATCTCCTGCGCCTAGGATGCTGAATTAATGTATTAGTACTATAAGTCTTATCGGTGGAATATTTAGAGTTTTCCAGGGATAACTGTTTTCTGTCTTTGGGATTTTTTTTGAGACAGGGTCTTGCTCTGTTGCCCAGGCTGGAGTGCCGTGGGCATAGCTCACTGCAGCCTGGATCTCCCGGGTTCAAGTGATCTTCCTACCTCAGCCTCCTGAGTAGCTGGGACTACAGGTGCCTGCCATCATGCCCAGCGAATTTTGTTGAATTGTTAGTAGAAATGGGGTCTCGCTGTGTTGCCCTCCCACTCCTAAGCTCAAGTGATCCTCCTGTCTTGGCCTCCCAAAGTGCTGGGATTACAGGCATGAGCCACTGCACCCAGCCTGCAGTTGTTTTTAAGTCTTCTTCCGTTGATCTGCTTCCTGAGTTTCTCCTGTTTTAAAAAAAACCAGTTAGGCCAGGCACAGTGGCTCACACCTGTAATCCTAGCACTTTGGGAGGCCGAGGCGGGCAGATCACCTGGGTCAGGAATTTGAGACCAGCCTGGCCAGCATGGCAAAACCCCGTCTCTACTGAAAAATACAAAATTAGCCTGGTGTGGTGGTATGTGCCTGTAATCCCAGCTACTCTGGAGGCTGAGGCAGGAGAATCACTTGAACCCAGGAGGCGGAAGTTGCAGTGAACCGAGATTGCACCACTGCACTCCAGCCTGGGCAATAGAGTGAGACTCTGTCTCAAAAGAAAAAAAAAATCATTTAAAAATGTAAATGCCTGATTCTTATCTTTGTAGCTTTCCTGTAATGTTTTGTATTCGTGTTGTCTAGTCCTAAGGTGAGAGGCACAAAAGCTGATTGGAAGCTCCTTATGTATGAGGGCCAGGGAGGGGAGGGAAGGACAGGGTTTGCCATATGTGAGTGTCATTATCTGGTGACAATTCAGCCATTTGTAAGGAAACCGAGAGTTGAGGTCACTGTTTTCAAAGAGCATTCCTCGAGTCTCCTGCCCTCACGGAGGGAGTGTGTCAATCTGGCGTTCCCCATACTGGGAGTGAACTGATCAGTAAATGCTATGTTCAGGCTTATGGCTTCCCCACCTTTGGCTGTGCCTGGGGACTTCAGTCTAGCTCTCCTGAGAGCAAAGCTCTGGTGCAGCTTCTGATGTGGAGGGCAAAGCGGCTGCTTCCATGCTGCTCCGGATCCGGGAGGGTACCCGGGGCTCTCACTGCAGGCTTTCAACCCGTCCTCTCTTCTCACCGCCCACACCTTCATCACCAATGTTTGCTGCTCGGAGTTGCTGGGTGTCCTGGCTCCTCCGCACGTCACAGCTGGGCTGGCTTTTGTTGTGTTGCAGCCTTCTCCCCTCTGCTGAGCTTTTTCCCCTGGTCTTTCATCCTCCAAAGTGTCACCACCACCTCTCAGCTGCTGCCACCTCTCATTTGTTTCTTGTCACTTAGGTCACTTTCATTCCTTCCTGTTTTAGTGAGGCTTGGGGAAGGGATGGGGAATGCATCTCAGTTTTCCGTGTCTAATGAGAAGGTTCTCCTTGGTAGTTTTCTGATAGTTCCTGTTGTGCTCAGGATTCGTGTATTGTATCTATAAATACCTGATTGCATTGACACTTGTTCCTGGAAACGCAAAAGTACCTCCGTGTTGTGCTGTTAGGATAGATGCAGGTTTTCCCTCAGGTCCTCGCGGTTCCTCATGACTCCCACAGCGCTTGTTACAGTCTTTGTCATGATGTTGAGTGCTTTAGGCCTCAGGAAACAGAACCTTGAAGACCTTCTATCCTCCTTTCCCCTGCTTCAAGGCAGGACTCTACTTTCCCCACTCACTTTTCTTTTTTTCTTTTTTTGTGATGGAGTTTCATTCTTGTTGCCCAGGCTGGAGTGCAATGGCTTGATCTCGGCTCACCACAACCTCCGCTTCCCAGGTTCAAGCAATTCTCCTGCCTCAGCCTCCTGAGTAGCTGGGATTACAGGCATGCACCATCATGCCTGGCTAATTTTCTATTTTTAGTAGAGACGGGGTTTCTCCATGTTGATTAGGCTGGTCTCGAGCTCCCGACCTCAGGTGATCTGCCCGCCTAGGCCTCCCAAAGTGCTGGGATTACAGGTGTGAGCCACTGCGCCTGGACTTACCACCCACTTTTCTAAAGACGGCCGCTCCAGAGAGGGTCCCACCCTATACTCTGGAGGCCAATCACATGTCAACAACATTAACATAAAAACCCAAGAGGCAGATCACTTGAGGTCAGGAGTCCAAGACCAGCCTGGCCAACATGGTGAAACTCTGTCTCTACTAAAAATACAAAAATTAGTGGGGCATGGTGGCATGCTCCTGTAGTTCCAGCTAGTTGGGAGACTGAGGCAGGAGAATTGCTTGAACCCAGGAGGCAGAGGTTGCAGTGAGCTGAGATCGTGCCATTGCATTCGAGCCTGGGTGACAGAGAAAGACTCCGTTTCAAAGAACAACAAAAACAAACAAAAAAACCCAAGAGGACTGGGTTCAGGAGCTTCCAGATAGCGGAACACATGGAGGTTCTTGGAGGGTGAGGCATCCAGGAAGGGCGTGGAAGCTTCGTACCCCTTCCCTATGCATCCATGCCCCTCACTCTATATCTACTTGTAATATCCTTTATAGTAAGCCAGTACAAGTTAAGTGTTCCCCTGAATTCTGTGAGTTGCGCCAACAAATTAATCGAACCCAAGGTGTGGGTTGTGGGAATCCTGGTCAGAAGTTCTGGAAGCCTGGAATGACAACTGGGATCTGCAGTGGGGGTGGGGGACTGTCTTGGGGACTGAGCCCTCAACCTGTGGGATCCCATGCTATCTACCTGTGGGATCTGATAGTGTCAGAATTGAATTGAAGGACACCCAGTTTGTGTCTGCTGTTGAGTGTATGGGGGAAAACCTGCACACGTTTGGTCAGAGAAGTCTTCTGTGTTGATGTTTGCTGTTGTGGTGGTGTGAGAGCAGAGGAAAAACACTCTTTGTGTTTTTCCCAAATAATGCCTGTCAATGGATAAATTTGTTCATATTTATTTGTGTATTTACTCAGCAATTTTTTTTTCTGACGAATAAATGGGAAAGTTGGATTAATTGCCATAGTCCTTTGTGGTTTGTAAATTCGACCAACCATCTCAAGAATTTTTTTTTTTTTTTTGGAGACAGGGTCTCACTCTGTCACCCAGGCTGGAGTGCAGTGGCTTGATCGTGGCTCACTGCAGTCTTGACCTCCCTGAGCTAAAGGTTTCCTCCCACCTCAGCCTCCTGAGTTCCTGGGGCAATAGGCGTGCACCATCACGCCCGGCTAACATTTTGTGTGTATTTTTTGGAGACAGGGTCTTGCCATGTTGTCCAGGCTGGCCTCAAACTCCTAGGCTAAAGGAATCCTCCCATCCCAGGCTCCCAAAGTGCCGGGAGTACAGGCATGAGCCACCACACTTGGCCAGGAATCATTTTAATTGGGTGCTAAGTTCAACACTAAACACTGAGGTGGGGGGCACATAGAGATATGGAAGACGTTCCTGTCGTAGCCAGACTTACTTCCTAGCGTTCATCCTATGTGTATTCTCCTCCCACAGTGAATGGGGCTAAGTAATGCCTGAGACATTGTGGAAGTGTCACCATGTGATTTCTGAGGCTAGGATATGAAGGATGCTGTGACTTCTGCTTTGTTCGCTCTTCGATTACTTCCTATGTCAGAAACCAGTGGCTATGTTATGAGGATACTCAAGCAGTCCTATGGAGAAGTCCACAGGGCAAGGAACTGAGGCCTCCTGCCAACAGCCAGCACCAAGTCAGCATCCTTGCGAGTGAGCATTTTGGAAGTGGACCCTCTAGCCCCAGTCCAACCTTCAGATGACCACAGCCCCAGCTCATATGTAGACTGCAGCCTCCTGAGGGACACTGAGCCAGGGCATGCAGCTAAGTTGCTTCTGACTTTCTAACCCTTAGGAACTGTGAGATGATACATGTGTATCATTACATTGCTAAACTTTGGGACAGCTGTCTCTCAGCATAAGATACATACCATCCTAATCTGTCACACTGGCCCCCAAAGCTCTGCAAGATTGCTCTCTCCCTCGTTTCCTGTGACCCTCTTTCCAACAGCATCTCTCTGCCCAAG
>NW_022436983.1:13677732-13723656 GCF_009761245.1 Sapajus apella | reverse complement strand
CCCTCGTTTCCTGTGACCCTCTTTCCAACAGCATCTCTCTGCCCAAGCCATGCTATGCTAGCCTCTTCCAGTTTCTCTAACCGTTGAGTCCTTTGTTGTCTCAGGTCCTTTCCAGATGCTGCTCCCCCAGTCCCCATCCTTCCCTCTTCCCATCTCCTCTTCTAGTCTGTTCATCTTTCAAGCCGATGATTAAGTGTCACTGCTCTAGGGAAATAGTTTCCTGGCCCCTCCTGACTTCCATGGGTCCTGCACCTCAACATAGACCCTTCAAAGCATCTATCAGAATTATAATCAGTTAATTATTTGTGTAATCATTTACTTGGTGCCTATCTCTCTCCACTCCTGAGACCCTAACACATGGAGGGCAGAGAATGCATCTATCTTAAACACAGCCAACTCCACAGCGGCCTGGACAGCATCTGGAACATCGGAGATGCTCAAGAGATGTGTGTTGAGTAGCTGAACGTGACCTGCTTCTGCCAGCTCGCTTCTGTTGTTACCACCTCCACCTCAAGAAAACAGCTTAGAGCAAGCTTGTCCAAGGCCCGAGGCCGCATGTGGCCCAGGGTGGAGATGCATGTGGCCCAGCACAAATCTGTAAACATTCTTAAAACATTTTGAGTTTTCTTGGCCATTGAAACATTTTTTTAGCTCATCAGCTATCATGAGTGTTGGTTTATTTTATGTGTGGCCCAAGACAATTCTTCCATTGTGGCTCAGGGAAGCCAAAAGATTGGACACCCCTGGCTTAGAACAAACCCCTCACCGATGGCAGGTCAGTGTTATTCTTACAGGACAGCACATACACTTTTGTCACTTTTTTAAAATGCCCACTTCCAATGATGACTCATTTTGTGACCTTGAGCTGCTTGCCTTTCCTCTCTGAAAAAGGTGGATAGAGATCGGTACCGTGCCTCTTTGGGAGGCTAGGAACGGTTTCATTTAGAGAGGTTTTGGCAGGGTTTTCAATGCTCTTGAAGCACAATTTTCTTAATATCTAGGTGGTTGTGATTATGTAAGTGATGAATAGAAATGAACTGTGATTGACCATGTGAATGTATCTCTTGTAGAGGTGTGTGTGTGCGTGCGCGTGTGAGCTTGAGTGCCTTTTGGTGTTAAATCTGCATACATATTTTTCAGACGAGTGTACATTTGCTCTAGGATTCTCATGGATATCCTAAATTCTGCTGCAGACCTGTTTGAAGATGTAATTGTTTGACTTTGAAGCTATATTCATTTCTAATAATAACAAAACCAATATTTGCTTAAAGCTTAGTTAGGCATTTTGCAAAACCCATTTCCTTTATCATAGCCAATCTTCACAGTTACTTTTGCAAGATAGGAACTATTATAACCTCATATGACAGATGAGGGAACTAAGGCTCAGAGAGGTTCAATAACTTGCCCAAGGTCACACAGCTAAAAAGTGGCAGAGCAATAACTAAAATCTGTATGGCATGCTCAAAATCTTTGGCAAAGTTGTGCATGTGAATTTGTGATTAAGAGAATAGGGAAAAAGAGGAATGTGACAAAAGTGACTACTTGTTCTGAAGGATTTTAATGGTAAAGGAGCCCTTAGAAGAGCATTAGTCTAAGTGGGATGGATGCAAGAGTGAGCAAAGCCGATGGATGCCAATGTAACCTGCAGTGCACCTGTACCCACGAGATAAGCTCTTGGCACATCCATCAAATCACAGTCCAGTTCAAAGCAAAATCATGTTTGTGTAACAAACGACAGAACAGTCCAAGCAAAGGCCAGTATTTGGATACAGCTGGATCTCAGGAATGCCGATAAGAGCAGACACCTGCAGCTCACCAGGCTCTGAGCCAGAGCACATGGGATCGAAGACAGGGCCAGAGGAGTTGGCTACATCTTTTTTTTTTCTTTTGACACAGGTCTTGCTCTGTTGCCTTGGCTGGAGCCCGGTGGCATGATCTCTGCTCACTGCAGCCTCAAACTCCTGGGCTCAAGTGATCCTCCCACCTCAGGCTTGTGCCGCTACACCTGGCTAATTTTATTTTTTGTAAAGATGGGGTCCTATTATGTTGCCCAGGCTGGTCTTGAAATCCTGGACTCAAGCAATCCTCCTGCCTTGGCCTTCCAAAGTGCTAGGATTATAGGCATAAGCCACCATGCCCTGCCAAGATTGGCTACATCTTGTACTGAAACTAGTACTAACACGGATCCTCACACTTGAGCCCCAAATCTAACCATGTGCTGTTGCTTTTCATGCACTCCAGCAGTCATGCGGAACACTTATCTGCCAGGCATGTGAGGCAGGTGAGTACAGAGGAGAGCAAGGGAAATGTCCCTGCCCTCCTGGAGCTTACAATCTTGTTTGGGAGTGGGGTCCATATCACGGGAATATATATATTAAACACATTATTTTTTATTTTTGTATTTTTTGAGACAGAGTCTCACTCTGTTGCCCAGGCTGGAGTGCAGTGGTGTGATCTTAGCTCACTGCAACCTCTGTCTCCGGGTTCAAGTGATTCTTGTGCCTCAGCCTCCCGAGTAGCAGGATTACAGGTTTGCGACACCATGCCCAGCTAATTTTTGTATTTTTAGTAGCAATGGGGTTTCACCATGTTGGCCAGGCAGGTCTCAAACTCCTGCCCTCAAGCAATCCACCTGCCTCGACCTCCCAAATTGCTGGGATTACAGGTATGAGCCACCGTGCCCAGCCAAGCAAATTATCATGCAATAATAATTATGCAGTGAGAAGAACAGAGCGCTGTGAGAAGGGCCCCTAATTTAATCAGGGGGGCCAATAGCAACCTGCCTGAGGAAGCCACTTCATTTGAAACTTGGAGGTATTACCTATTAAGAAAAAAGAAACTGGTCTATTACTTGTCTATGTGGAGCAAATCACCCCATAATGTAATGGCTTGAAACAAGAATCATTTAATCTCATCGTTCCAGTGGGTCAGGAACTGAAGAGCAGCTCAGCTTTGTGGTTCTGGATTGGGGTCACTTGTGAGGTTGCATTCACGATGCTGGCTGGGGCTCGGGGATCGGCTCCAACATGGTCACCCAAGTGCCTGGCATGCTGGTGCTGGTTAACCCTCCCTCCCTTCCTCCCTCCCTCCCTTCCTGTTTTTTCCCTCCCTCCCTTCCTCCCTCCCTCCCTTCCTGTTTTTTCCCTCCCTCCCTGTTTTTTTACCCTCCCTCCCTTCCTTCCTTTCTTTTCTTTTCTTTCTTTCTTTTTTTTTTTTTTTTTTGGGACAGAGTCTCGCTGTGTCACCCAGGCTGGAGTGCAGTGGTGTGATCTCGGCTCACTGCCACCTCCATCTCCCGGATTCAAGTGATTCTCTTGCCTCAGCTTCCTGAGTACCTGGGATTACAGGCATGCACCATCACATCTGGCTGATTTTTTGTATTTTTAGTAGAGGCAGTGTTTCACCACGTTGGCCAGGCGGGTCTCGAACTCCTGACCTCCCTGCCTTGGCCTCCCAAAGTGCTGGGATACCAGGTGTGAGCCACCACTGTTGTCACACTCTTGACCATGCCATTATCAACAACCTCAGCCTCTTCACAACCCCATCCCCCGGTACAAGAATTTAGTACACCATCTCCGATTCCTTGACCCCCTACCTGGGCCTCCAATTCACTGACCTTTCTACCTTTTCCTTCTCATAGTTCATTTCCCTCCTTACTCAGCTTAAGTCCCATTACTTCCTTGTGTATCCTCACGTTTGTTTTCTGTTGCTGCTCTAAGAAATCACTGCAAACCTAAATTGCTGCAAATCTAAGAAATTACTGCAAACCTAACGGCTTAAAACAACACAAATTTATTATCTTACAGTTCTGGAGGTCAGAGGTCCGAAGTGGGTTTCACTGGGCTAACATTAAGCTGTCGGCACGGCTCGGTTCCTACTGGAAGCTCTAGGAAGAATACATTTCCTTGCCTTTTCCACTTTCTAGAGGCCACCTGTATTCCTGGGCTCATTGCTTTTTCTTCCACCTTCAAAGTCAAATTCCATAGCATCAGCGGTATCTTTCTCGCCATGCCATCTTTCTGGTTCTCTCTTTTCTGCCCTCTTCTTCTTATGAGGACTCCTGTGATGATACCGGGCCCATGCTGATAATGCAGGATAATCTCCCCATCTCGTGGTCAACTGATTAGCTACTTTAAAAAGAATATTTCAAGATGGGTGTCTTGGCTTGGCGCGGTGGCTTGCACCTGTAATCCCAGCAGTATGGGAGTCTGAGGCAGCCGGATCACGAGGTCAGGAGTTCGAGACCAGCCTGGCCAACATGGTGAAACCCTGTGTCTACTAAAAAAAAATACAAAAAATTAGCTGGGCATGGTGGCAGGTGCCTGTGATCCCAGCTACTTGGGAGGCTGAGGCAGGAGAATTGCTTGAACCCAGGAGGTGGAGGTTGCAGTCAGCCGAGACTGCACCACAGCACTCCAGCCTGGGCAACAGAGTGAGACTCTGTCTAAAAAAAAAAACATGGGGTCTCGTGATGTTGCCCAGGCTGGTCTCAAACCGCTGGGTTCAAGAAATCCTCCTCTCAGCCTCCCAAGTAGCTGGGACTACAGGTGTGCACTACTGCACCTGGCTTGACCAGCCACTTTAATTCATATGCAACCTTAATTCTCATTTCCTTTTGCTATGTAGCCTGACATATCCAAATTCCAGAAATTACAAGGTGGACATCTTTGAGGGGCCATTATTCGTTCCCCATAAAGTCCTCAGGTGCTTTGCCCTTCTGTTTATCGTACTAGCCTCAGCAAAAGCCCAGATCTCGTTGAAAACAAGTGTCCACCTACTCCAAGCCTGCATCCAAGCAGCTGAGCACGGTGGAGAAAGAGAATCTTTCTCATTTGTCTCCAGTAAACCCCTAGCACTGCCAGGCAATGCTACTATGCGTCCCAAGTCCATTTACACTCCCTCGCTTCTAGACGTTAATTTCACACCTCCTCCTCTCTCGGAGCCCCCACACTTCCTTCCCTGTTCTTCTTCTCAGCTGAATCTTGATTCCTACTTCCTAGAGAAAATTGGAGCAATTGGAAGAGAACTTCCCCAGACTCATCAGCGCCCACCTGCATCTGTGCTCAGGCGAGGCCTTCCCTCCATCCTGTGGATAAACGGCTGAGCACCGGCCTGAAGACAGCCCCTCCCCTGGCGCCTGGACCCATTCCTGCTCACTGCCTCCAGGGAGCCAGTCCAGAGAGCCCTCGCGCTTTCCTGTGTTATCGATCTCCCACTCCTCTCTTCTGGATGATTTTCCCTCAGCATACAAACGTTTTATCACTTCTTCCATCAAACAAAACAGACTGAAAAAAAACAAAACAAAAATGAAATAAACTCCTCTCTTGTTCTTACATCTCCTCTCCAGCCCTTGCCCTATTTTTCGGCCTTTCTTTACAGAGCAACTTGAAAAAAAATGCTCTCTGCCTGTTGGTCCAGTTCCTTCTCTCCTGCTCTCTTGGATCCACTCCTGTCCGGCCTTGGCTTCCACAGCACTTCTGAAGGTCACTGGCAACCGCCACGCTGCTAAATCCAGCTGTCGATTCCCCTACTGAGCTCTCAGCAGCATTTGATACAGCTGATCACTGCTTCCTCTTGAATACGTTTTCTTGACCTCCTCTCTTGGTTTCCTTCTTATTCAGTGGCAGCTCCGTCTCAAGCTCCTTTGCTGATTTCTTATCTCCTTGACCTTGAGATGCTGGAGTGCCTCACGCTCCCCTGCTGAGCACATCAGGCTCAGCATCAAATGCCATTGTATACGCTAATGACCTCCAAGTTATATCTGTAGTTGGGACTTCTCCTCTCAGTTCCAGACTCTTTCCTGCCCTCCATTTGGAGGTAAATAAACCCAAAGTGGGCCGGGCCCGGTGGCTCACACCTGTAATCCCAGTACTTTGGGAGGCCCAGGCGGCCAGATCACCTGAGGTCTGGAGTTCGAGACCAGCCATGATGAAATCCCGTCTCTACTAAAAATACAAAAATTAGCCAGGCGTGGTGGCAGGTGCCTGTAATCCCAGCTACTCGGGAGACTGAGGCAGGAATCGCTTGAACCCGGGAGGTGGAGGTTGCAGTGAGCCGAGATCCTGCCATTGCACCCCAGCCTGGCAGACAAGAGCAAGGCTGAGTCTTAAAAATAAATAAAAAATAAAATAAGCTCAAAGTGAAAGTGACATAAACCAGCCAAATGCAGTTGTTCATGCCTACAATCCCAGCACTTGGTTGGGGGGGGGGGGGGGAGGGGCGTGAAGCAGGAGGATTACTTGAACCCAGGAGTTTGAGGCTACAGTGAGCTACGATTGCATCACTGCACTTCAGCTTGGGTGACAGAGCAAGATCCTATCTCCATAAATAAGTAAATAAGTAAAATGACATAAACCTGTGACGGTAATGTCAGCTATGGTTGCTCAGGTCAAGAACTTTGGCGTCAATCTCAGCTCCTGTTTTTCCTTCACGCCCTTTAACCGGTCCAAAGCAATTCACGTCAGCTCTATCTCCAACTACGCCCGAGATCTGACTCGTTCTCACCATGTCTACTGCTCAACCCCGGTCCAAGCCATCAGAATCTCTTACGTGGAACAGTGCGGCAACCTCCCCTCTGCCTTCCATGTGTCTTTCCAGGATCCTGCACAATCATGTTCTCAGCAGAGGGGCCCTTTTACGACTGCAAGACTCCATCTTGTAATAAATGAGTGCTAATCACACACTTTAAGCTAGATCCTTAGAAGGTGAGTCTCCTCCTGTCCCTCTCCTCCCACAAATCCTCCATGGCTCTCCCTGGCCAACTAGGCCTTGTGTAAGCCACCCCCATCGCCTCTCTGACCTCATCCCCTAGTCTGCCCTTCAGAGTGTGGCCCCACTTTGGCTTCCTTGCTGTTAACTCCAACAGGCCAGGCACACTGTCACCTGGGAGTCTTCATATGGGCTGTTCCCTTGGCTAGGGATGTTCTTCAGGCACCCAGAGGGCTCCCTCACCACTGCCTTCGTGTCTGGGCCCAAATGCCACCTTCTCTGAGCGGCAGGATGGTCACTCCGTTTCCAGCTGCCACCCCCCGCCCCTGCACCAGCACACTCTGCTCGCATCTCTGCTGTCGTCTTTACTGGCACTCCTCACCATCTGTGTCAGTTTCCTATTGTCCCTGTAACAAATGCTACAAAAAGTGGCTTAAAACAACAAAGTTGATCTCAGGGTTCTGGAGATCAGATGTCTAAAACAGGGCCACAAGGCTGTGTTCCATTGACTGGACTGATTGAGATGGAGTCTCATTCTGTCGCCCAGGCTGCAGTGCAGTGGCGGGATCTCTGCTCACTGCAGCCTCTGCCTCCTGGGTTCAAGTGATTCTCCTGCCTCCCAAGTAGCTGGGATTACAGGCATGTGCCACCACACCTGGCTAATTTTTGTATTTTTAGTAGAGACGGGGTTTCACCATGTTGGTGGGCTGGTCTCGAACTCCTGACAGTAGGTGATCTGCCCGCCTCGGCCTCCCAAAGTGCTGGGATTACAGGTGTGAGCCATGGCGCCCTGCCTTCTAATTTATTTTTTACTGACAGGGTCTTCCTCTATCACCCAGATTGGAATGCAGTGGCGTGATCTCAGCTCACTGCAGCCTCAGACTCCTGGGCTCAAGTGGTCCTTCTGCCTCAGCCTCCTGAGTAGTTGGGACTACAGGCATGTGTCACCATGCCTGGCTAAGTTTTGTTGTTTGTTTAAGAGATGGTATCTTGCTGCATTGCCTGGGCTGGTCTCACACTTCCAGCCCCAAACAACCCTCCTGCTTTGGCCTCCCAAAGTGCTGGGATTGCAGCTGTGAGCCACTGTGCTCAGTCTGCTATGTTCCTTCCGGAGGCTCTAAGGGAGAATCTGTTCTCCCCTAGCTGCCTTCTCTAGCTTCTAGAGGCCACCTGCATTCCTGGGTTCATGGTTTCTTCCTCTGTCTTCGAGCCAGCAGCCTAGCATCTTTTCTCTCTGACTTCTGGCCTCTGTTTTTAGAGATAGGGTCTCAGGCCAGGCATGGTGTTTCACACTGTAATCCCAACACTTTGGGAGGCTGAGGCAGGAGGATCACTGGAGCCCAGGAGTTGGAGGCTACAGTGAGCTGTGATCATGCCACCACACTCCAGCCTGAGTGACGGAGTGAGACCCTGTCTTGAATAGATAGATAGATGGAGAGATAGAAGGATAGAGATGAGGTCTTTTGTTGCCCAGACTTAACTTTTGTTGCCTAGCCTCAAACGATCCAACTCCTGCCTCAAACTCCTGGGTAGCTGGGATTACAGACATGCGCCACCACACCCAGCTTTTTCTTCCTTCCTGTAAAGACTCTTGCAGTTATCTTGGGCCCACCCAGAGAATCCAGGACAATCCGATCTCAAGATCCTTAACTAATCACATCTGCACCATCCATTTTGCTACATAAGGTAGTGTATTTACATAATTCACGGGGATGGAGAAGTGGACATCTTTGGGGGTTCCACTACTTGGCCTGTAACACCTGCTGATAAACTATAGAATATTTCTTTACCACTTCCTCCTCCTCCTCCTCCTCCTCCTCCTCCCCCTCCTCTTCCTTCTTCTCCTTTAAAAAAATAAATAAATAAAAATAGGCTCTCATTATGTTACTCAGGCTTGTCTCAAAATCCTGGGCTCAAGTAATCCTCCCACCTCAGCCTCCCAAAGTGCTAGAATTACGGGCACGAGCCACATGCCTGGCCCCATCTGTGTTCTTGAGGGCAGGTTGTGGACTCCTCAAGGATGATTTTTATCTGTCTTCACAGTGCTTAGGACTATGCATAGCTAATAGCAGGTGCTCAATAAATATCTATTTTTGAATGCACATCTGGCTTTTTGGCTGTGGCTGTGTCTGCCTGCCCTTGGTATATGTGCCAACCAGCAGCACTGCTGGTCTTTGAAAACACCTGCTCCCTATGTGATGGGCAGTGTCGACAACGCCTGGGCGGTTTGGATGCGGGTGCTGGGCAGCCCCTCAACCCGCGCAGGCTGGAATGGGCGCTGCACTCCTCTCCCATCAGGCATTTTTCTTAGGCTGCTTCAGTGCAGTTCCATTGAATTCCTCCGTGTTTACTGAGCCCTGAGGTGGAGGTTTGGTTCCACCCTGCCACTCCAGGAGATGTCTAGAAGGAGCGTCATCGCCCTCAGATTTGAACCAGAGATTTATCTTTAGTCTGAAAAATGGTATTTTGTTACCATAGCAACCAGACTTCTAAAAAAATGGATGTCAAGTAACATGCAGATCCCAGTGCTCATGGCAACCGCCATTCTGCACATTTTGGGGGAGAAGATGTGCCTTGCCTTTTTCCTGCCTGTGAGATGGGCAGCGGGGAGGTGAGGTTAGCACCCGGTTTCCTTTTAGAATTGATGAGACGCTGAGGTTTTTGGTTAATGGAGTTAGAGGCTGGAGCCCTCCTCGACTCCCACTGTGAAAGCAGCTGTCTTCTACCAAGTCACATAATCAATGCCTTTCCCCAATTGTTTGAAAGGAGGTCTCTCTTCTGCTCTTGCCTTCTTTGATGCTGCTCAAATCCTTGGAGATGTGCTCTGGTTCTACCAGGAACACACATGATAACAGACACACACACACACACACACACACACACACACACACTTGTGCACTGAGAATCTGACAGGTGCGGGCATGGCCATTCATCCATCTGTTCTCCCATGTATTTGTTCATTGATTCATTCGTGCCTTCTCTTAGTAAATATTTACTAAGTGCCTGCTACATGTCTGCCTCTGTGCTGGAGCCTTGGAAGCCAACAGGGCACGATTAAGGATGTGATTCTCACTCTCCAGCCCTGTATTACAAAGGAGATAAATAAACACGTTCATTACTCAGCAGCTTCACTGCAAGAGGCATGCACGGGAAGGAAGGGAGTGATTAACTCTAGCAGAGATGTGGGTGGTGGGTGGAAATCCAAGAATTTAGCCTTGTTCTAGGTTCTCTTACAGAAAAGATTGGTCAAACTGTATTCCTTCCAGGAAGATCTAAGAAAAGAAGTCCTCTAACAAGTTTCTCAAACGCATCTTTGACTCCCCCATTGCCGCAGTTGAAGATGTACATTCTCCCCGTTATAAAGTTTCTGAAATCAGCGTGTTTCTTGTGACTGCTGTACATATTTAATGAAGTGTTTCTTTTCCTATCCCCAATTAAATTGATGGTGTGTCTTAAAATCAGTGGTGTCTTAGAATCAAGGATATTTGAGATTTCCCATTTTTACTCCCAATATTCATTAGTAACGAAGCCTGAGCCCTCAGAGAATCTTCTTGGCCTTGGACTTCTGTTCACATTTCCTCCCTGAAGAAGTGCAGCTTTCCCCATTAAAGACAGTGTATGGCTTCAGCTAGAGGCTTCTGAGGGACTTCTGTGCATTTGTTGGCAGTCTAGTTAGTATTGAGAAGCACGCATTCTGCAGCCAGATTGCCTTGGTTAGTATCCAGCAGCCATCACTTTCCAATCTGTGGCCCTCTCTGAGCCTCGGCATCCTCATCTATAAGATCATAAGATGACTTACCTTTAGGGTTGATTACCCTTCAGTTAATCAATTCAACACATAAGTACTGAGTGTCTGCTGTGTTCGAGAAGTATGGAAAAGGTGGAAATGTGAAACTGGACAAACCACACAAAATCCTTGCCCTTGTGAGCTTACATTTTATTGGAGGAGACCGATGGTAAACATGCAAATTATTCAAATATAATACATTAGCTGGTAATAAGTGCTCTGGAGAAAAATGAAGCAGGGATGCAGGTAGGGACAGCCAGTGCAGGTGAGTTAGGAATACCAGTTAGGATTAGGTTCAGTTGGGAGTAACAAAAAGCCAAACAAGAGCGGCTCAAAAAAGACAGAGGTTCACTTTGCTATAATAAATATGAGAAGTCCAGGATGACTTTACAGCTACAGGGGACCCAGGTGTCTTTTATCTTCTTGCTCTGCCATCCTCAAAACCTGGCTACTACCTCATGGTCAAATATGGATGCTGGAGCTCCAGCTATCTTGACTACATTCCAGTCAACAGAGAAAAAAAAGAATGTGCCTCTTTCCCTTTAAGAACATTCCCTAGAAGTCCTTTCTTTCCGGTTGGCCAGAACTTAGTCACATGGTTATACTCCTGCAAGGAGGGCTGAGAATTGCAGTTTTTATGTGCCCAGCCAAAGAGTAGAGATTTTTTTTTTTTAAACCAGGCAGGCTGGGTGGGGTGGTTCATGCCTGTAATCCCAGCACTTTGGGAGGCTGAGGAGGGCAGATTACGAGGTCAAAAGGTCGAGACCATCTTGGCCAACACGGTAAAACCCCGTCTCTACTAAAAATACAAAAATTATCTGGGCGTGGTGGCGCACACCTATAGTCCCAGCTACTCAGGAGGCTGAGGCAGGAAAATTGCTTGAGCCCGGGAGGCGGAGGTTGCAGTGAGTCCAGATAGTGCCACCGCACTCCAGCCTGGCTCCTGGCGACAGAGTGAGACTCTGTCTCAAAACAAACAAACAAACAAACAAACCAACCAACCAACAAACCAGGTAACAATGGATAGAACAAATATGGGGCAAAATTAGCTGTCTCTGCACAAGTTATCACAAAGATTTGATTAGATGATGCATGCAAAGGAATTAGCACAGAATAACACTTGCTAAATATTAGTTATTTTTTGACGCAATGTTTTCTCAATGTATGTGTTCTTGGTAAACAGTGGGCAGATGAGGAAAAATGGAAGCTCGAGGGTCTTAGGAACCAACCTGTGGCCACTTAAAAGGTGGCAGATTCTGTCCTGTAGGCATCGAGATCCTAGATGCCATCCCCCAGCGGGCACCATGGCAGGTGGAGCATTGAGACGCTCTGCAAGTGCTGCCCACTGGTTTCTGGGCCTGGGACAACCTCTCCAGCATGTGAGCTTGTCTCTCTTCCAGGATCACCCATGGTTTGTTGGCTTTTCAGAGCAGTTTCTCTTACTCTGACATGCCTCTGCCCAAAATAATCCTTGCTGCTTACAGAATAGAATCCAAACATTACCATTCCTGGCACTGAATAGGCTGAATAGGCATTTAATGCAAATTTATTAAAATAATGAACTCAAGGGCCTCCATGATCTGGCTCTAATCTATCCTTTCTAATTTATCTCTTTCCCTATTGCCTCTTCCTGCCCCTGAGTGGAGTCTGTTCTGTAACTCAATAGTTGCATTTTTTTCCTTTTTTTTAATTGAGACAGTCCTGCTCCGTCGCCCAGGCTGGAGTGCAGTGGTGTGATCTTGGCTCACTGCAACCTCTGCCTCCCAGCTTCAAGTGATCCTCCTGCCTCAGCTTCCTAAGTAGCTGGGATTACAGACATATGGCACCACGTCCGGCTAATTTTTGTTATTTTTAGTACAGAGTGGTTTCTCCATGTTGGCCAGGCTGATCTTGAATTCCTGATCTCAGGTGATCCACCCGCCTTGGCCTCCCAAAGTGCTGGGATGACAGGCGTGAGCCATCATGCCTGGCCGAATTTTTTTTTTCTTATTTTTGCTACTGGAACAAAAATAGCTGCATTTTTAAAGAAACTTCAGATTATCAAACTGTGTGATTTAAAAATAATTGTTTCAGTAGGAAAATAAAAATAAAGTCTAGAGTATTTCAGACTTGAAATACTAAGAGTTGTTTTGGTCTGCCCATCAGACCCTCCAGTCTGCCGGCCTCAGCCTCCAGCCCCCAGACGCAGGGCTGAGTTCTGTCCAACACTCTTGGCCACAAGAGTGACAAATATATTATCCCACCTCTTGGCCACTGTGATTGGTCCAGGCATGCACACTGACCCAAGATAGCCAATGGGAAGTCTTTCTCCCAGTCCTCTGCCTCCCACTAGTTCTGCTTACAAGATGAAGAGCTTTGCCTGGTGCTGTACGTGACTATGAACTAATTGTAAGGAGAAAGACTAATGGTGGTAGGAGAGACTGAAGCAGACTGGCAGAGAAAAGTAGAGGAAGGAGAGAGGAGGAGGCAGGGGGAGAGAATAAATAAATACGGGTGCATTTGAATCCTGGGCCCACATGTGCTCAAGGCCAGCTTCATCAGTGTGCCTTTTCTAGTTCAACTATTGAGCCTGTAAATTTCCTTTTTAGCCTAAGCTAGTTTGAGTTGGATCAGAAGTGGAACAGAGCAAGTCAAATGAAGCACTTGAGCAAAATTTAAGGCAGCATTTACGAACCTGACAGTGAGCACCTGTATACATTTCTCACCCTGAGCTCCTCACTGGCCTCCTCTTAGTCTTGACCTTGAGTTTCAATAACTTCTAATCATACAAATTCTTGGCTAATGTAAGCTCTTTTATTATTTTTAGTAAATGATGAATTCTTGGCTACTAGAACCTCTACTTATTATTTTCAAACTGCAAGTTAAAAACGTTGTATTAGTTGATCCGGTTGGCCAAACACACCCCAATTTTATTAGGCTATATTAGTTTTAATTAGGTACAAATATCTTGTTAACATATCACCTAGAGACCATGTCACCCACTGCTTTTTTAAGGCTGTCAGTCTCTTCAGCATGGTGAGGTGGATACCCTTTCCTCGGGGAAGAGAAATCCATGGTTTGTTGCCCTTGTCAATAACAAAAATGCTGGAAAGCCAGGTGGCAAAGCTATTGCTGTTGGCACCTTTCACATGAACCACATTAAAAGATCCACACCAATTCTTCCCAGGTTAGCACCTCCAGTCACCATCCACAGGTTACCAGTGTTGAACTTGACAGTACTCTTGCCAGTCTCCAAATCAATTTGAATGGTGTCACCTTGATGAAGGGACCAGGATAGCAGATGGTGCCAGCATCATTGGTCATCAGATGAGGGATTCCTTTTGTGCTCTAGGTTTTTCTCACTTTGCACAATTTGTACTTGGCCTCCTCAGCTGTGATACGGTGAATGGCAAAGTGACCGCTGATGTTACAGAGCAGACGAAGTTCTCTCCGGTCTTGTCAATGCTGATGACATCTGTGAATCCAGCAGGGGAGGTTCTATTGGTTTGGACCTTGTCATCAATCTTAACAAACCGCAGCATCCAAATCTTTAGTTATCTTCGGTCAGGGCATACTTAATTCTGTTGCTTAAGAAAAACGAAGAGGGGGAGACAATCTCTCAGCTTGCGGGGACTGGTGGATGGATGAGGCGCAAACACAGCAGTGTCTCCAGAGTCCACTGCTTTGAGCTGCTCCCCATTTCAAATGCTTCTTGGGACCATAAGCCATGGCTACCTTAGGCATGGAAAGAAGTTCACCTTCCTCCCCTAAATACTAAATGGACATGTCCTGAAGCACACAGGCCCACAGACGGCTGGGTCAAAGTCAGTGGGTTTCTACAGAGACTAAGAAAGTAGATGTGACCCATTCCACAACTGCCAGCAACTGACGTGGCTCCAGCGCCAGCGATTCATTAGGGAATGTGGTGTATGTTGGTTATAACTCAGTCGGATATCTGTCGTCACTTTCTCAGAGCTCCTGTCTTTCTCACTTGTCTTATGGTTGGTGGAATAGACAGAATTCATTTCCCCTTCTTTGGGCAGTGATACCTAGGACAGTGCTTGTCACATAGAAGGCACTCAATGCATGCATGTTGAATCAAACTGATCTGGCCATGCTCACCCTAGACACATCTAACAATGGGGCGTCACTCATTCTTGGTCAGTGGTGCTTTTCCTCCTCTGGCTTTGATGCTTAGCTTGTGGGTGGACATGCGACCTGAAGCCGCCCATGAGACTCAAGTGCCAGGACTTTCTTTGAAACTATTGGGAAAGAACAGTCCTCTTCCTCTGGGGCTGCAAAGCTGTGAGACTGTGGGTCCAATGGCCTTTTAACGATCTGGGAGTGACGGCCTAAGAATGGAGCTTGTGGAGTAGACAGAGAAAGATGAGCCCTGATTTTCCAGATCCCTGGAGGTAACCAACTCTCGACTTTTCAGTTATTTGAGCCAACAAATTCTGTTCTGTTCTGTTTTGCTGAAGTGAGCTAGAATTGGGATTCTGCACTTGTCACTAAGAGAGCCCACATTAACACAGGCCATTTAAAAAATCTGCATTATATGTTAGGATGCTCCTGGTGGTGGCACTTGCCAATGGCCAATTCACTGGGATTATACAATAAGGTTTTTGATCTCACTTACAAGAAGTCAGGCATAGGGCACCTTCAGGCACAGTTAAATCAAAGCTCCAGTTCCACTTCTCTGTGAGTCTCTTAGCTTTGCCCCCTCCATGCATTGGTCTTGGTGGCAGCAAGATGACTTAAGCAGTTACAACACATTCAGATTCATCAACCAGAGGCAGAAATGGAACTGTTTCTCCAGTCTGTGCTACTTAAGAGAAGCCCTCGGCAGACTTCCCCTCCCATCTCATTGGACATAAGTGAATCACATGCTCATTCCTAAGCCAATCCCAGGTAAGGGGGATGGGACCACCATGTTCGGCTGGAGCTGAGGCCAAGATCCACCTCCCTGTAGCGTATGTTCCATAGAGAGACATATATTTATGGATTCCTCTCCCGGATCTTCATCTGTTTGCTCTTCAGGTTCCATCCCCTACCACATAGACAGTTTCCTCCCATTTTGAGGAAAAGTTCTTCATATGACCTTGTGCCCTTTCCAGCCACCATAATATTTCTCTACTTCCTTCCATCAGAGTTAGGTGGACCCAGGGTTGGCAGAACTCAAAGGAAGTTACTGAGGTGTGCAAAAAGACTCTATGCTCAGGATAGGCAAAGGCTCTGAGTGGCAGAACCGAGGCTAAGGAGGTGAAGTGTTAGAGATTCAAGATGGCTGACAATAAACTCCTTGAGAGGTAGTGAGCTGTCTACCAAGTTAAGTATTCAAGCAAAGTCTGGACGGCCCTCTCTGAATCATTATGGAAGGACTTCACCTACTGGGCGTGACTTTGGACTGGATTTGTTCATTCGTTTATTCAGCAAATATTTCTTGGGCACCGGCTACTATCCTGAACACTGAGAATATGCCTACATTTTGTGAGCCAAGAACATAAATAATAATGAAAAGGATAAGAATTCCTAATCTGCCTAGAGCAATTTCCAATGCATTACCTCATCTGGGCCTAGGGCAGTCCTGTGCAGAAAACAGGGCTATTTCTCCCTTTTTCTAGCTGAAGAAACTAAGACTTATAATGCTGAGATGGTCTGCCCCGTACACGGAAAGGAGGATGTGTTTCTTTCTCTAGTTTTCAGGTAGTTTGAATAGAATTCCAGCTGAGGCTGGGCACGGTGACTCATGCCTGTAATCCCAGCACGTTGGGAGGTGAGGCAGGTGGATTGTCTGAGGTCACGAGTTCGAGACCAGCCAGGTCAACATGGTGAAACCCTGTCTCTACTAAAAATACAATAATTAGCTGGGCGTGGTGGTGGGCGCCTGTACTTCCAGCAACTGGGGAGGCTTAGGCGGGAGAATCATTTGAACCTGGGAGGCGAAGGTTGCAGTGAGCCGAGATTGCACCACTGCACTCCAGCCTCGGCAACACAGTGAGACCCCGTCTCAAAAAAAAAAAAAAAGGGGGGGGGATCCCAGCTGAAAGACACCCAAGGAATCATCTATTTCCATCTCCCCATTTTGCACATGAGAAAGAGGCTCAGGGACCTGGCGGTATTTGCCAGAGATCACGTGGCAGGTAAGTGGCAGCTCTCAAGCCAGTCCTAGTTCACCCTTTCCCAATCCACAGGGTACCATCAGCTGTCAGATGACCAGCTGGTTCCTTGATAAAGACGGGGTTCCGGTTCTCAGGTGAGGCTGAAGGTGAAGGTAGTTACAGGTGAGGGGTCCAGCGCCTGCTGGCAAATAGCAAGCCTGAGGCTGAACTGGGCCCCTGGATAGAACCCGGCGTGGGCCACAGTTAGCCTCAGTTTCCCCTTCAATCTCCAGACCTTCCTTCACGCTTCCATAGCTACCTCCCATTCCCAGGTCTCAGATCCTCCTTCAGTGCGCTTTGCTTCGCTTCTCCATCCTGTGCTCCTGGCGCCACCTTGTGACTAAAAGTGTCAACTGCAGCAATGACTGACTAAATTCCCAGGAAAATCCCAGCGACCTTACGATGCCGAGATTGAAGGACCCTTAGAGATGATTTTACAAATAATATGCATTTTTTTTCCCAGTGGCAATACTGATCTGAGCCTAGTTTAGACCCCAGGAACCCTGGTTTCCAGACAAGTTTTCCAAATGGGAGGTCATTGACTAAATATTTGAATAGGAGTGACATGTAATTCAAGGAAGGAAATGACCTGATCAATCAATCAATCTCAATCAAGTTGATTTTAGGGACAATAACATGAACTAACTAAAAGCTAATATAGTTTTGTCTTTAAGCATATAGCTCTGGAGAAAGAAGGAGTTGGTTAAACCCTGCAACTTCACCTCATAAAGCCTCAGTTTCCTCATCTGTATAATGGGAGCAAAAATAATACCTGATTTCTTTGCAGAAAAGATGTGAGAATGACATGAAATGGTTCATGTAAAACAGTGTCTGGTACACCAGATGGAAACATTCACTCCAAGATGAATCATAGACCTAAATGTAAAACCTAAAGCTATAAAACTTTTTGAAGAAAACACAGGAGAAAAATCTTTGTGACCTTAGGTTAGCCAAAGATTTCTTTTCTTTCTTTTTTCTTTTTGAGATGGAGTTTTGCTCTTGTTGTCCAGACTGGAGTGCAATGGTGCGATCTCGGCTCACTGCAACCTCTGCCTCCCGGGTTCAAGCGATTCTTGGACCTCAACTTCCTGAGTAGCTGGGATTACATGCATGCGCCACCACACCCAGCTAATTTTTGTATTTTTAGTAGAGATGGGGTTTCACCATGTTGGCGAGACTGGTCTCGAACTCCTAATCTCAGGTGATCCACCCGTCTTGACTTCCCAAAGTGCTGGGATTACAGGCATGAGCCATGGTGCCTGGCCTCTACCCTGCATTTCATTGAAAGGCAACCAAAAGCCAATCACAACATTTTGTAACAGCCCATCATCTCTCATGGGAGTCTCATCTACCAGTCAGGGGTGTGGATGTTTCCTTATCTTCCAGGTGGCCAAGAGCATGAATCTCTGACCCAAGTGTCAAAGAGTCAAGTGTCCCTCCATAACTATTATTAGCCATACCTTAAAGTATATTTCCTACTTAGGTGTCATAATGTGAAATAATTTGTGATATCCTCTAAACTCAAAACTGTCAGGTAACACAATACAAACAGAACAGAACCTTTGATTTTGAGAGGGATTTATCTGCTTTTAATTCCTGAGGTTTCATGAGGAAAACAGAGGTTTTTCCCAAAACAGGGTCTGTGGTGCCTCCTCTGTTTTTCTCAATGAGTCCCAGCCTCCCAAATGTTATTTCAGGTCCTCTCATGTATGCATTAAGAGTGGCAAGACAGGCCAGGCAGGGTGGCTCATGCCTGTAATCCCAGCACTTTGGAAGGCTGAGGTGGGCCAATCTCTTGAAGTTAGGGAGTTCGAGACCAGCCTGACCAACATGGTGAAATCTCATCTGTACTAAAAATACAAAAATTAGCTGGGTGTGGTGGCAGGTGCCTGTAATCTCAGCTACCAGGAGGCTATGGCAGGAGAATTCCTTGCACGATTCAAGGTGGAGGTTGCAGTGCCAGTGCACTCCACTAGCCTGGAGTGGAGACTCCTCAAAAAAAAGAGTGGCAATGGCAAGACAAATAGAGAAAAGTATCTCAGTAGGCCGGGCATGGTGGCTCACGCCTGTAATCCCACTTTGGGAGGCTGAGGCGGGCGGATCACTTGAGGTCAGGAGTTCAAGATCAGCCTAGCTAACATGGTGAAACCCTGTCTACTGAAAATAAAAAGTTAGCTGGGTGTGGTGGCACACGCCTGTAATCTCAGCTATTTGGGAGGCTGAAGCAGGAGAATGGCTTGAACACAGGAGGCGCAGGTTGCAGTGAACTGAGATTGCACCACTGCACCCCAGCCTGGGCAGCAGAGTGAGACTCCATCTCAAAAAAAAAAAAAAAAAGTAATGATCTATTGAGGGAGAAGAAAAGGAAAAAAATCAGCTGGGCAGAAAGCTAAGACTAGTCCCTAGTAAAATTCTTTTGAAAAATCAAAGCTACAGGCATAGAGAGAGCAGCTTAGGGAAAAATCAAGCTGTAGCTTGATTTTTTTTTTTTTTTGTCACAGATAAGGGATCAAGGCCCAGCATAAAGGCCTTTGTTCTTTGTGTAATCAGTGGGCTCCCAGGAAAAAGTTTCCTTCCCTTCTCAGGTGTGTACATGGTGGGCTCCATGGGAACTTGCGTGGGAGGTGAGGGCTTACATAAAACATACCTGCAGTTACACAGACAAGAGAAGCTACATTCTGTGCTTGCCTAAAGACATGCCTACAGCTGCACAGATAAAGGGAGTTAACCAGATAGGGGAAGTTACACAAACAGCTACAGAGATGAGAGGAATTCCTCATAAAAACTTTTGTATTCAACTGTACAATGGCAACCCACTTGGGCCCCCTCTCTGCTGCATAGAGCTTTCTTCTGTCATTTATTAAACTTTCACTCCAACTTCACCCTTGGTGTCTGTGCTCCTTAATTTTCTTGGTTGTGGGACAAAGACCTTGGATAACACCTCAGACTACAAGACTGCTTCATTAACCCTAGGCTGTTTCACTATTATTATTATTATCACTATTTTTAGAGACAGGGTCTCATTCTGTCTCCCAGGCAGAAATGCAGTAGCATGATTATAGCTCACTGCAGTCCTGAATTCCTGGGCTCAGGTGATCCTCCTGCCTCAGCCTTGCAAGTAACTAGGACTACAGGTGTGTGCCACCAGGCCCAACTAATTTTTTTTTTCTGTAGAGACGGCAGTCCTGCAATGTTGCCCAGTCTGGCCTCAAGTAATTCTCCCATCTCAGCTTCCCAAAGTGCTGGGATTATACCCGTGAGCCACCATGCCCAACCTGGAATGAACTACTATTGATACATGCAACAAATGAATGAATCTCATGATAATTATTCTGAAAGAAATTATTCTATGATAAGCTAGAGAAGACAGAGTCCAAACTGTACCACTCCATTATGTCAACTTTTAATTTCTTTTCTTTTTTTTTTTGAGACAGAGTCTTGCTCCATCACCCAGGCTGGAGGGCAGTGGCGCGATCTCAGCTCACTGCAACCTTTGCCTCCAAGGCTCAAGTGATTCTCCTGCCTCAGCCTCTGGAGTAGCTGGGATTACAGGTGCGCACCACCACATCCAGCTAATTTTTGTATTTTTGGTAGAGACAGGGTTTTGCCATGTTGGCCAGGCTGGTCTTGAAATCCTGACCTCAGGCAATCCACCTGCCTCAGCCTCCCAAAGTTCTGGGATAACAGGCTTGAGCCACTGCGCCCGGCCTATATCAACTTTTAGAAAGCAGATCAGTGTAGCCTGGGGAAGGGATAGGAGAGGGATTACAAAGTGTTACTAGGAAACTTTTGGGGGTCATGGATCTGTTTACTGTCTTGATTGAAGTGATGGTGGAATGGACCCAATAGTCCCAGAGATAGTTTTTTTCTGATAAACATAGAAATGGAGGCTTCTGGTCTTAAAGCTTGAACCTTACATTTGTTTTATGTGAGTTCCTTCTTCAGGAAACTCAGGTCTCCCTCCCCCCCCCAAAAAAAAAGTATAAAATAACTGAAACTCACCAGACCACCCCATCCAGACAATGACATGCTGGACCCCTCATTCATCATGATTGCTTCTTTGTCCCTTCTGAGTTTCTGTTTTCTTACATATTGTTACATTTCTTCCCTGTTATATAAAGCCCGAGTATTACTCCATCAGGGAGATAGATTTAAGACTGAGCTCCCATCTCCTTGGCTGTGGCAGTGGCCTAAAGCCTTCTTCCTTGGCAATACTCATTTTCTGGCCTTCTGTGTGGTGAGCAGGAGAACCCAGACTGACCCCCTAGTGTTTTGGCAACAATGGTTTCACAGGTGTATACATATGTCAAAGTTTATCACATTACACATTTAAAATATGTGCAGCCTATTATAGGTCAATAAAGCTGTTTCAAAAAGAAAAGTAGGCCATGCGTGGTGGCTCACACTTGTTTTTTTTTTTTTTTTTTTTTTGAGATGGAGTTTCGCTTGTTACCCAGGCTGGAGTGCAACGGTGCGATCCTGGCTCATCGCAACCTCTGCCTCCTGGGTTCAAGTGATTCTCCAGCCTCAGCCTCCCAAGTAGCTGGGACTACAGGCGTGTGCCATCATGGGTGGCTCACACTTTTAATCCCAGCATTTTGGGAAGCTGAGGCAGGCAAATCACTTGAGGCCAGGAGTTCAAGATTAGCCTGGCCAACATGGTGAAACCCCATCTCTACTAAAAATACAGAAAATTAGCCAGATATGGTGGTAGGCGCCTGTAATCACAGCTACTCAGGAGGCTGACAAAGGAGAATCACTTGAACCCGGGAAGGGGAGGTTGCAGTGAGCTGAAATTGCGCCACTGCACTCCAGCCAGGGTGACAGAGCAAGATTGTCTCAAAAGAAAAGAAAAGAAAAGTACAGTGCCTGGCCCATAACACTGATTTGAGGAATTCCCAAGCAACGGAGTTACTGGTGAGGCCAAGGCCCATCATTCCATCCTCATGGACCTTTTTTCTTTCCACTAGGTCTCCCATCGTTGTCTGCTGCTGGAACCTTTGGCCAATCAATGGTGGGTAAGTCCCACTGGTCCAAAGGAGACAGAAAATGACCCCCCCCGGGTGTGACCCCCACTGGATGTGACGTCTTTTTAGGAAATCCTCAAAGCCTACATCCTTCTAAGAGCTTCTGAGAGCAGCATCCTCATGGATACAGTGGATCAAATCTATGACCTACAGATAAATTGATGCCTTCCTCTTCATAAGACTTTTCACAAACTGCTTAGAATTGAATCTTTTGGGTGCTTGCACCATCTTCATTAGCTTGTACCCCAACACATTTCCTTTTTGCCATGGTTACTGGGATGCTCACAGTCAAGGCTGGTGTCCAATTGTGTGATTAACTAATCTTAGGTGCCTATCACCAGTTTCTTGCTCCTTTTATCCTCCCTCCCTCCCTCCCTCCCTTTCTCCCTCTCTCTCTTTCTTTCTTTCAACAGAGTCCAGGCTGGAAAGCAGCAGTACTGCCACAGCTTATTATAACCTTAAACGGACCCATGTGACCCTCCTGCTCATCTTCCCAAAGTGCTGGGATTACAGGTGTGAGCCACTATGCCTGGCCTGTATTTATTTATTTTTTGAGACGGAGTTTTGCTCTTGTTGCCCAGGCTGGAGTGCAATGGTGCAAGCTCATCTCACTACAACCTCTGCCTCCTTGCAATCTCTGCCTCCCGGGTTCAAGCAATTCTCCTGCCTCAGCCTCCCAAGAAGTCGGGATTACAGGCTTGCGCCACCATGCCTGAATAATTTTGTATTTTTTTAGTAGAGATGGGTTTCACCATATTGGTCAGGCTGGTCTTGAACTCCTGACCTCAAGTGATCTACCTGCCTTGGCCTCCCAAAGTGCTGGGATTATAGTCGTGAGCCACCGTGCCCAGCTTTGTATTTATTTTTAATACATCTATCTTATGATGTGTTCCACTTAATGAAGTTATCTCAGATTTTTTTCACAAATAGGTGGGGATTAAATCATAAAAAGTCTCCCCTGTACCCCCCCATGCGGTCAGGGAGCACATCCTGAACATGACCCCTGTGTCCCGCCGCGTATCCAGAAGAGTACATTGCATAGGATAAATGCTCACTAAAAATAAGTTCACTGTATTAGATAATTCTTCTGTCAGGGACTCTCCCAAGGGAATGTTCTGGAAGCAAACTGAGTGACCGCCTGATGGTATTAACATTTTTTCTGTTTCCTGTGGCACCTGTTGGCAATGTCTGCAGATGCTAAGATGTCCACTCTCATACCTATTTGGTCCCCGGACCTTGGCGAATGCCTAAGTGGCATTTACCCAGTGATTCACAGGGAACTTTTGCTCCTCTGAGGGGAAATCCGAATTAAATCTAAAGTGAAATGCCTCCAGTGGCATTATCCTTAGTAACCTGTTTCTCCCAGGAAGCTCTGCCTCCTGCCTTAGGAATTTACCTCCCTTTCTTGAAGTTAGAGGCTCATCTTTAGCTTGTGATTCAGTCAGGACAGCCTTCCAGGCTGGGGATGGTTCCTTAGGGACACTGGGCTGCAGCTGAAACTGCCCATCTCGCATCGCTCCTAACAAGGTCCACATGATGTAAATTTCAGACTGTCCCAATAGGACTGTGCTCAGCATAGCTAATGAAGGGTTTCAGCCTTTGGCAAAAAGTGGAAAGGTTATTTAAAACCAAACTGTGTCATTTAAGTGGGATGGCTTTGATGAGCTCCCAAGGAACTCACAAAAGAGCCCAGAGAATAAAACAAGGGGGCCCCAAATAGTCAGAACCTGTAAGCAAGGACCCTTAATTATAGTGGAGGCACTCTGCCTGTTTTAAGGACCCCTTTTTGTTCTCCTCCTTGTTGTGATCCAAGAATACAATTTTTTTTTTTTTGAGGCAGAGTCTTGCTCTGTTGCCAGGTGCCAGGCTGGAGTGCAGTGGCGCGATCTTGGCTCACTGCAACCTCCACCTCCTAGGTTCAAGCAATTCTCCTGTCTCAGCCTTCTGAGTAGCTGGGACTACAGGCACCCACCACCACGCCCAGCTAATTTTTTGTTTTTAGTAGAGACAGGGTTTCCCATGTTGGCCAGGATGGTCTCGATTTCGACCTTGTGATCTGCCCGCCTCGGCCTCCCAAAGTGCTGGGATTACAGGTGTGAGCCACCGCACCGGCTGAATACAATAATTTTAATTATATATACATATTTAAAAAACAGGTTAGATTGCTGAGCCTCAAAAATCTTTACTGGATATTGTCCTCAAAATGATGAAGTTTACAGTTTTGGTTTGGCATTTAGGGACCTGCAGGATCTGGCCTCAACCCTCCTTTTCAATCACTTCCTCCTTGCTCTCTGTTGCACATCCTGGGCTCTAGCTATACTGGGCCAACTCTTGGTAGCTTTGTACCTTTGCTGTTTTTTTCCCCTCTTCATGAAAGGCTTTCCTGCTCCCATCCCAGCCACTCCACCCTCTGTTCTGTTAAGAGAACTCAAATGCCTTCCCTGGTGGAAATAAATAGCATCTCCCTACTGCAGGCAGCTGGTGACACTTCGGTTGTCCTAATTTCATTGGACCTGGGACAATCTGTAACTGTCCATGTCGACCTCCCCCACAAGGCCCTAACCAGCCAGAGGGAAGAGGTTGGCTATCCAAGGTGTATCTCCTAAGGCCCAGCCTAAAACCTTGGCTGCAGGTAGCTCTCTGTAATTGTTGGTTGTGAAGTAAATGGCATGCTTTTTTTTTTCTTTTTTCTTTTGAGGTGGAGTTTCGCTCTGTCACCCAGGCTGGAGTGCAGTGACACAATCTCGGCTCACTGCAACCTCTACCTCCCAGGTTCAATTGATTCTCCTGCCTCAGCTCCCAGGGAACTGGGATTACAGGCGCCCGCCACCACGACTGGCTATTTTTTTTGTATTTTTAGTAGAGATGGTGTTTCACCACATTGGCAAGGCTGGCCTCAAATCCTGACCTCAGGTTATCCACCTGACTCAGCCTCCGAAAGTTCTGGGATTACAGGTGTGAGCCACTGTGTCTGGCTGCTTTTTTTTTTTTTTTAAATTCTAGCTTTATTAATTCAAAATATGCTGTACATCCACACTCAAAAGATACAACAGAGTGAAAGTCACCTTCTCGGTTCTCTAGCCACCCCATTCCTTTCTAAGGAAATAATAAATATTATCAGCTTTTTGTGAATCCTTCTGGAGACATGCAATCTATACAGTATACTCTTCTCCTTTTAAAAATAAACGGGTTCCTCCTTAGTTTTGCAGTTTGCTTTTTCACCTGACTATGCACACACACACATATTTAAAAAAGTTATTCAACCAACTGACTATTGATAACATTTAGGTACTTTCATTATTTTGTTATTAAAAACAATGTTGGGTGGGTTGATGTCTACAGTTTTTTGTTTTCTTTTTGGGGAAGGAAGGAGGGAGGGGAACAGAAAGGGGGCAGGGAGAGAGAGGGAGAGAGGGAGAGGATGGGGAAGAAGGACAGAGACAGAAAGGGGGTGAGGGGGAGAAAGAGGGGGAGGAGGAGAGGGAGGGGGAGAGAGGGAGGGGGAGAGGGGGTGGGAGTGGGGGAAGAGAGAGAGAGCCTCTTGAGAGAAGGGGAGAGGGAGAGAGAGAGGGAGAGTAGGGGAGAGAGAAGGAGAGAGAGAGGGAGAGGAAAGGAGGGAGGGAGGGAGGGGGAGAGGGGAGAGAGAGAGAGAAAGAGGAGAGGAGGGAAAGGGATGGGGAGAGAAAGCAATGTCTACAGTTTTAGACACATTTTACATACATTGAATCAGGCCACAGGTAAGATGTGTCTAAAAACTGTAGATTGCTCCACAAAAGTAAAATATCTTTATTAAATTAGCCTGTTATCCACAACAGTTTTGAACTCCATTCCTTAAATAGTATTGGGGTCAAACAAGAATTACTTTCTATAAGCATAGGGAGATTATATCTCTAAAATAATCAGAGATAACCCAAATTGATCCTTAGACTGTTAACAATCCTTAGGTTGTTAACACTCTGAGATACCTTTGATGATTTTCAACCCAAGGGATGATCATGAATTTGGTAAACACAAACAACCTTAAAATGAGGTCTAACCTGAACCTTTTAATAGAACTTCTCAAAAAGTTTGATATTTCATTATGTTAGCAAAAGTGTGGGTGAAAAGAGATTCCTGAAGGGCACAGTGGCCTTCTCCCCACGTAAATACTCATAACTATGAACATGAAAATACAAGAATTTAGGCTGAGCGTGGTGACTCACGCCTGTAATCCCAGTACTTTGGATACAAGGCAGGCAGATCACTTGAGATCAGGAGTTCAAGAATAGTCTGGCCAATATGGTGAAACCTCATCTCTACTAAAAATACAGAAATCAGCTGGGCATGGTAGCGCACTTGGGAGCTGAGGGACGAGAATCGCTTGAAGTCGGGAGACAGAGGTTGCAGTGAGCCGAGATCACACCACTGCACTCCAGCAGTGGGTGACAAAGTGAGATTCTGTCTCCAAAAAAAAAGAATAGAAATTCCCACATATTGTTCATAAGCGTAAAACTGGACATTATGGAGAAAAATTAGACAATGTTGATCAACGGTGCTCACACCAACTGACCTGGCAATTCTACCTCTCTATAAATTCTCCCCATGTAAATACTCATAACTATGAACATGAAAATACAAGAATTTAGGCTTAGCGTGGTGACTCACACCTGTAATCCCAGCACTTTGGGAGGGCAAGTCGGGAGGATCACTTGAGCCCAGGAGTTCCAGACCAGCATGAGCAACACAGTGAGACCTTGCCTCTAAAAAAATTTTTTTTTTAAATTAGCCAGGTGTGGTGTGCACCTCTAGTCCTAACTACTCGGGAGGCTGAGGTGAGTGGATCGCTGGGTGGTAGGCTGCAGGGAGCTATGATTGCACCACTACATTCCAACCCGGGTGACAGAGCGAGACCCTGTCTCAAACAAAAAAATTAAAGCATAACCTGCAGGAGATAGCTCAGTGAATGGTGATGTTTAGAAGAAGGATTCGAGTTATCTCTGATTTTCGAAAGGAGATGGATTACAGATCAGGGAACAGTCGCTGAATAAGGAGCCCCTGGATTTGACGCCCATCCCTATTGCTTTTGGCTGTATAACCTTGAGCAAATTACTTACCTGAGCCTCAGTTTCCTCATCTGTAACTGCATTATAGCTGTGTTGTGAAGGTTCGATGGGACGGTGCCCGCAAAACTATTTTACTCCAGCACCTGACACATAATAGGCACTCAATGTAGCCGTAACTAGCATTTAATGAACAATATGTTGTTCTATGTGGTGATGGCAGATTAAGGGGCTACTTTGGCAATATGATCTGCCCTCTTGGAGTAGAGTTGAAGGCTTTGGAGTTGGGTGAATTCCTCTCTAGCACTCACTAGACTTCAAACACATCATTCGCTAGCCTCCACTGGCCTCAGTTTTCTCAAATGTAAAGTGGGCAGAATAAATTCCAAGTCTTGAGAGTTTGCTCTGAAACTTAAACGTGTACTACTCGTAAGAGTTTAATACACAATTATTTTCTTTCCTGTCAGTCTAATGGCGAAGACATGGAATAACCCATCAAACAGCCCAGTAACCCCAGGAAACAAAGAGGGACGGAGACTAAGGCGACGGGAGAGTCAGTTACGGTCGGTGCGCCGCGCTTCGAAGGGGACGGCCACGGAGCAGTAGGCGGTCGCTCAACTTCCCAAAACTTCTCCCACACCCGGCTGGGAAAGACAGCCTCCCACTGGGCTGCAGCAGCCTGTCACCCGGGCAACGCCGCCTTCCGGTTTGCTCTACAACCCTTTTCCTCTGCTTCCGGTTCCGGCGTCGTGCGTCATCGCTGGGCGACCGATTTCATGTTTCCGGTCAGGTCAGTCCAGGGGGTGCGGTTGGGCGGAGGGAAGTGGAGAGTTGGGGGTCACCAGGCCTATCCTCGGCGTCAGACTGCCACCGAGGCTCGGCGCCGCCATGGATAGCGGAGGGCGGCCCTCGCTGTGCCAGTTCATCCTCCTGGGCACCACCTCTGTGGTCACCGCCGCCCTGTACTCCGTGTACCGGCAGAAGGCCCGGATCTCCCAAGAGCTCAAGGTCAGTGCTGGAGCCGGCCTGGCCTCAGCCGGCTCCTCTCTGTCCCAGGTCCTGGGAGCCCACAATTCACGCTGGCCGCCCCACCGTCGGAAACTGTCCAAAAAAGGAAACAGCCTCTGAAGGGTGTTATCCAGCCAGTAAATAGAGGAGTGTGGGGCAGGATTAGGGCTCGGGATAACGGATGCTCCTCTCCTTTTCTCCCAAGTCCCTCTTATGACTCAGAATGAATCTTGACTTCATTACTTTACTCGAAAAATACTTATTGAACACTTGGGATGCTCCAGGCAGTGAGAACAGATGAAAGTCCCTCCTTTCGTCCCGTCGTGGAGATTCCATTTTAGTACGACAGCAAACATGTAAATCAGGAGGTGTGACAGATGATGAGCAGTGCTTTGGAGTAAGGTAGGGGAGAGAGGACATGGAATGCTGGAGAAAGGGGGATCTCCTATTTAAATAAGGTGACATTTGAGCAGAGCCCAGGAGGAGATGAGGGGTCTTGCAGATACCTAGCGGGAAGACGGAGGAAACAGCAAGTGCAGATATCCATTTACTGAACCACTCCGCTCCTTGCTTTACAGACGCTTCCTTTTTTATATTAGTTATTTTTTAAATGGCGCTCTTTTTTTTTGAACTGTGCTTTACAGATTACACAACACATTTGCATTATTTTCCGGGTTCAAGCTATTCTCCTGCTTCAGCCTCACGAGTAGCTGGGATTACCACGCCCAGCTAATTTTTTTGTATTTTTAGTAGAGGCAGGGTGCCCGGCCACATTTTCATGTTGATATTCTCTGTCTCTCCCTCTCCCTCTCTCTCTCTCTCTCTCTCTCTACCTGGCCCACAATTTTTTGAAGTAGATAAAATGACAGTTACCACCACATTGCAAATGAGGAAATTGAGAGGAAAGGCTTTTCCTTTCGGAGGAAAGGCCATACAATTAGTCAGCTTGAAACTTAAATTTAGGTTTTTTTGATTCCAAGGGTAGGATTTTAATCTGATTGACATTGCTTTATTGTGACTATCTGACTGGTCCAGAGAGATGGGCATCTTTAGGTCAGAGACAAGGTATTTATCCATCTTCTTTCCTCTACTTCTAACATAGTACTTGACAAGCGGTAGATGGTCAGTACGTGTTTGTGGGTTCTTTTTGGCTGAAGTTTCACAAGACAACAGCTAAAGACCTAACTTAATTTGATGTTTCTATGAAAGATGGATTCCTAAACCTGAATAACTTCATTATCATATTGTTTTCAGTAAGGGTTTAGAAACCAATGTGTGGGCCGGGCTGGGTGATAAGAGCAAAACTCCATCACACACACACACCCCAATGTTTGAACACACACACACCCCCACCCACCCACCCACCCACCCATGTGTGAAATCCCTGCTATGAAGGGAGTTTTTTGGAATCTGGGAAGAACCAAGTTTTGAGGCAACTGAATTTGCTATGCAGTGGCAATCTAGTGAGATTCCAGCTGCCCTGTATTTCACCTAATTAAATAATCAAGTTACTCCTGAAGTGATTAGCTCTGTGAAACTGATACTTCACTTTCTGACTCCAAACCACTTTGGCTTCAAGTTGGCTGGAAGTGGGATTTTTTGAAGCAGTGAACTCTTTAGGCCCCATCTTTGTGTGACCTTAAAACCTTTGCCAATCAGTTCCTAAATGAGGATGAAATAACCCCTTCCTGGAAAAAGAGTCGGGAGTCTTTAATATTTTAGATTCTATTTTCTGTTTCCTTCTTTTCTTTCTCCCTCCCTTCCTTCCTTTTCTTTTTCTTTGTCTTTCCTTCCTGTCCTTCATTTCTTTTCTTTCTTTTTGCCTGTGTGGTGTTGTTTTTTTGACAGGGTCTTACTCTGTTGCCCAGGCTGGAGTGCAGTGGCACCAGCATAGCTCACTGCAGCCTCGTGCTCCTAGGCCCAAGCCAGTCTTCCTGCCTCAGCCTCTTAAGTAGTGAGGACTACATGTGCTCGCCACCATGCCCAGCTAGTTTTTATTGTTCGTAGAGATGGGGTCTTGCATGTTGCCCATGCTGGTTTTGTACTGTTGGCTTCAAACAGCCATTCCACTTTGGACTCCCAGAGCGCTGGGATTACAGGTCTGAGCTATGTGCCCATTCTAGTTTCTATTTTTTGATCAGATGACAAAACTTCTGCGTGGGGCTTGTGTCCTATCCTGTGTATCTCTCATAGTGAGGAGCATGCATACTGATTGCATACCTCCTATGTGCCAGCCTCTGGGCTGGGATTCTTTCACACCTTAAAGTTCATTTAACCCACATAAAAATCCTGTGAAATTGCGTTTTCCCCATCCTTTATGGTTTTGGAACCTGAGACTCAGATAAACGAAGTTGTCCCAAGTCACAGTGGATGCATTGGAGCTCGATTCAACTCCAGATCTTTCTGATTGTATTCTTCCTCTTCCCCCTTTAAAATTCTAATTGGCCTTCCTGTGATGAATACTTTACTGTCTGACTCAGGGCAAATCACTTCACCTCTCTGAGCCTGTTTCCTTATCTGTATTTGGTGATGATAATGTCTACTGTATAGGGATGGTGTGAGCATTAAGTGGTTTATGCATTTAAAGTGCCTAGCATATTGCCTGGTACATAGTATATTTAAATGCTTATTTATTCATTAATTTATTCATCAAATAATATGATAAATGCTTGCTGTGCGTCACGCAGTTATCAGCAATAGGGGGATGGCAGTGAACAAGACAAACAAATGTCTAAGCCCTCCTAGGGTTTAACATTTTAGTGGAGGGAGACGGATAATACGTGAGTAAATTGTTAGTTGTTATTGCTGTTATTGTGGTATCTTCAGTGTCAGTAGCTAAGAAATTTTGATTGACGTTGTTCCTGTCATTTACTGTGTAGCAGTAGCTTAAACTCAGAGTGACCTTCATATACATCTCGTATCTCATCACCTCTTTAGAGGTTACTGAATTTGACATTCTTAAGAGTTGTTTCTGGGAATACCCTGAAAGCGGAGATGGTCCTTTATTCTTCTCTGAATCTCTAACATCCAGCACAGTGCCTGGCACATAGATGCTCAGGAAATGATTGTTGATTTTATTCCTTTTGTTTTATTTTTGAAACAGCAGTAACAGACTTGGTTTCCCTAGTGCAGTGGGTTGGACACTGAGTTGGAATTGGGAGGAGAACTAGGGATTGTTAGAGGAAGACAGCAGCAGAAGGAACCGTACTCACTTAATTATGACTGTGAAAAAGGCAAAAAGTAGAACAGACTGGGTGCAGTGGCTCACACCTGTAATCCCAGCACTTGGGGAGGCCGAGACAGGAGGATCGCTTGAGCTCAGGAGCTCAAGACCAGCTTGGGCAACATTGGGAGGTCCTGTCTCTACAAAATAAAAAAATTCGCCAGATGTGCTGATGCATGCCTGTGGTCACAGCAACTTGAGGGGCTGAGGTGGGAGGATCACTTGAGCCTGGGAGGTTGAGGCTGCAGTGAGCCGTGATTGCACTGCTGCACTCCAGCCTGTGTAACAGAGTGAGACCCCATCTCAAAAAAAAAAAAAAAATGAATAAAATAGAATGGCATTTGGCACCAGTCAACAGAGACTTGCCCTGTTGAAGCAAAGGCAGCCTCCTGTCTTGTATTTTTAATAATACACAATGCAGATGTGGTACTATTAATAATCACACCTACCAGTTCTCAAACCACTACCATGTGCTAGGCAATAGATTAGGTGCTTTAGACCTGAACCCTTTGATCATAGCTTTGTGTTGTCAAGAAGAGATTGAATGATGTTCAGTCTGTGGTATGTAAATTGACTAGTTCCTTTTCTATTTTCACTAAAAAGTCTTACATGAAAAGGAGTGTGGGTTTTGGCTAACTGGAAAAAGAATGTATGTGGCACCCCCATTCTGCAGTGATGGAAGGGGGCAGAGGCATGGCTCCATTCCTGTTGACGTACACAGCTTTGAAATCTGATTCTCTGTAGTCACCTTCCCGTCTAATTTCCTTATTCTCTTGACACACAAAAAAATGGAATCTTTATTTTTTTGCCCTTAAGTTTGATTGAGCATGTCAGTGTTCAATGGCTAATTTATTTATGTTTTTTTTTTTGTTGTTGTTGTTGTTGTTTTTTTGCATTTAGGGAGCTAAAAAAGTTCACTTGGGTGAAGATTTAAAGAGTATTCTTTCAGAAGCTCCAGGAAAATGTGTGCCTTATGCTGTTATAGAAGGTATGTTTGCTTTTTGGTCAATGGAAAATAACTTCCTTTTTCCAAAAGATTGATAAAGATAATCTTGGCTAATTTAAATGCCTTTTGTGGTATTGGGCCCATGGTCCAGAACATACTTTGGGGTCAGAAAGTCGTGGGTTATTGCTTTGTGATCTCTAAGATTACCAAACCTTTGTGAGCCACTTTTGCCTGATCTCGAAAATAATGCTTACCTTTATGGGGTTGTTATAAGACAAATTATGTGATCCAGGCAAAGTGCTTAGGAGAGTGATTCTAGAATGTGACTTATGGTCATCAGAATGTCATTGTTTTGATAAATTAGCAAAAGTCAACTGAAAACATTTAATTTTTAAAATTTTTAAATTAAAAAAAATTTTTTGAGGCCAAGAGTGATGGCGCATGCCTGTACAGCTCAGCGCTTTGGGAGGCTGACATGGGCTGATCACATGAGCTCAGGAGTTTGAGACCAGCCTGGCCAACATGGTGAAACCCCATCTCTACTAAAAATATAAAAATTAGCTGGGCACAGTGGCACATACCTGTAATCCCAGCTACTTGGGAGGCTGAGGCAGGAGAATCGCTGGAACTTGGGAGGCGGAGGTTGTGGTGAGCCAAAATTACATCACTGCACTCCAGCCTGGGTGACAGAGTGAGACTCTGTCTCAGATAGTCTTGACTCTGTCACCCAGGTGGCTGTAGTATGGTGGCGTGAAGTATAGTGGCATGATCATAGCTCACTGCAGCCTCAAACTCCTGAGCTCAAGTGATTATCCTGCCTCAGCCTCCCAAGTACCTGGGACTACAGGCACATGCCACCATGCCCTGCTAACTTTATTTTTTGTAAAGATGGAATCTCTCTACGTTGACCAGGCTGGTCTCAAACTCGTGGCCCCAAGTGATCCTTCTGTCTTGGCCTCCCAAAGTGTTGGGATTGTAGGTGGGAGCTACTACGCCAAACCAGAAAACACATTTTAAATTACCTGAAAGGAGAGGGCAGAAAAATTCTTCAGAAATAATAGAATTTGTGTCCACTTAGGAGCTGTGCGGTCTGTTAAAGAAACACTTAACAGCCAGTTTGTGGAAAACTGCAAGGGGGTAATTCAGCGGCTGACACTTCAGGAGCACAAGATGGTGTGGAATCGAACCACCCACCTTTGGTATGTATCACTTCTCCACTGGCCAAAACCCTTGCAGTTGGTCCATTCAGACCCCGTGGTCCTGGGTGCTGTTGCTGTGTCTTCAGCTTCTCCTGAGACAGGTGGAAGACCAGTCTGTTCATGCGGGTCATGTTCTTGTGTGTTATCTGTGGGCCTCCTTCATCAGAATCACCTACGCATCTTGTTGAAATGCAGATTTCTGGGCTCCCTTCCAGACTTACCCAAGAATTTTCAGGATCGGGGACCTGGAATCTGTTGTTAGGCATACTGAAGCTTGAGAACCATTGATTTATGAATTAGTAATTTCAGTATTTCCTAAAATGCTTTTGTGCCATCACATGAAATATCAATTTTTCAACTGGTCCTACTGGGTTTTGTTTTAGATGTTTGTTTTACAGTGGAAAGGGAAATGAATGGTTTCTGCAGTCTGTGGCGGTGTTTCTTGCCCACCGATAATCGCCCCAGGACCTAAAACTGGAGCCTCCTTGTTAGGAGGCACCTGGAGATAGTGATCTTACTGTCTTCTCCCAGGTACTTCAGACTCCACGCTGTCCTCCGCGTTTAGCTGATCTCCAGCTCTGCCTGGGTCTTCGGTGTTTGCTACCCTTTATCTTCAGTTCTCTTCTTTTAGGAACGATTGCTCCAAAATCATTCATCAGAGGACCAACACAGTGCCCTTTGACCTGGTGCCCCATGAGGACGGCGTGGATGTGGCCGTGCGCATACTGAAGCCCCTGGACTCAGTGGATCTGGGCCTAGAGACCGTGTATGAGAAGTTCCACCCCTCGATTCAGTCCTTCACCGATGTCATTGGCCATTACATCAGCGGTGAGCGTCCCAAAGGCATCCAGGAGACTGAGGAGATGCTGAAGGTTGGAGCCACCCTCACAGGGGTTGGCGAACTGGTCCTGGACAACAACTCTGTCCGCCTGCAACCGCCCAAACAAGGCATGCAGTACTATCTCAGCAGTCAGGACTTCGACAGCCTGCTGCAGAGGCAGGAGTCGAGCGTCAGACTCTGGAAGGTGCTGGCGCTGGTTTTTGGCTTTGCCACATGTGCCACCCTCTTCTTCATCCTCCGGAAGCAGTATCTGCAGCGGCAGGAGCGCCTGCGCCTCAAGCAGATGCAGGAGGAGTTCCAGGAGCATGAGGCCCAGCTGCTGAGCCGAGCCAAGCCTGAGGACAGGGAGAGTCTCAAGAGCGCCTGTGTCGTGTGTCTGAGCAGCTTCAAGTCCTGCGTCTTTCTGGAGTGTGGGCACGTCTGTTCCTGCAGTGAGTGCTACCGCGCCTTGCCAGAGCCCAAGAGGTGCCCTATCTGCAGACAGGCGATCACCCGGGTGATACCCCTGTACAACAGCTAAGGGTTTGGAAGCCACACAGCTTGACATGGAAGCACCCCTGCCCCCTTTCCAGGGATTTTTATCTCGAGGCCTTTGGAGGAGCAGTGGTGGGGGTAGCTGTCACCTCCAGGTGTGATTGAAGGAGGAATTGGGTAGAAACTCTCCAGACCCACTCCTCCAACGGCAACATGCTGCCTTTCCCACCCGAGAGGGGACCCTGTCCATCTGGGGCCTGAGAATCAGAGCCCTGCCCTGGGAGGGTGCTGTGGCATGGTGTCTCCTCCCAGGAGCCAGATCTGTGTGAGTGTGACTGAAAATAGCATCATCGCTTAAGTACCAAAGCCAGCGATCAACAGCACTTCTGTTCCTGTGTCTTCTGGTTCTTGCTGGTGAATCGTTGATTGTTGTGGACTTGGTGGAGGACTCAGTCAGAGGGGAGGAAAGGCTGGGCCCTGAGTACAGCAGATGCCTCGGGTGCGGCCTCCGAAGACTGCTGCAGCTTTTCTTCTTTTGCTCATGCCCAGGGAAATAGTCTTTCTTCAGAATTGTCAGGCTGGGCAGGTCAACCTGTGCTCTTTTCCCCTCGTCTGCTTGCCTCCTAAACGCCTGCACATGTGCATAGAGGATAAAGGAAAGTGAAGTCGGCACATCTGCTTCTGCCCAGATGCATGGGGCCCTGGGCAACAGATTGAAGAGAGATCACATGAGGGGCAGTTGGTCAGGCAGCCCTCCTGGTTTTGCCACTGGCCCTGATTTGAACTCCTACCACTTGGGAGAGCTCAGGGATGGCCCCTGGTTTTCCCTCCTGGAGAATGAGGTGCAAAGGCCTCGCCTCCCAAAGAATGCAGTGTGGATGCCGCTGTCCTAGTGTCCTGGCTTCACAGCTTCCTTACAAGGCTTTCACAAGGAAAAGCAGCTGGCCAGTACCCTGAGCAAATGGCCTTTCGGGGCTCCCCATCCAGCCCGTCGCAGCGTCAACATCCTTGGTGTGCTCATGTTGCTTCTTCTGGTGTGAGCCCCTCCCTGTGTCACCGTTTGCCCCTTACCAGCCCTTGGTGAGCCTTTGAGTGCAAGACAAGTGGGGCTGCCTTTTGCCATCTGTGAGTAGTGAGAGTTCACACACAGCGTTTTTATTGCCCTTTGTTGCCTCTGAATATTCATCTCATCTTCCTTTGTGCAGGGGGTGCTCTCAGGGGCCGGCACTAGTGCAGTGCAGTGTCCAGTGTGAACAGCACAAATTAAACATGTTGCAAACGAGTGCTAGCCTGTTGCTTTGTTAAGAGTTAAATGGCTAAGCCGAGGTGTCCCCAGGATGGGATTGAATCCCTGCCACAATGGAGTGACAGGTGGGGAGTTTGAGGCCTCTGTGTCCTTTTCCTCAGCTGTAGTGGTTTGGGGCTCCCCCAGATGATGTGATGCCGGCCCCCTAATCTGGACAGCCCGCCTGAGGGTCATACCTGGCCTTGCTGACAGTCTTCTAAGAAGTCTGTCGCGACATCCTACAAACCAGGGCAGTGAGATTCTACCTGCTGGGAGAATGGGATGGGTCACTGGGGGACAGCAAAGAGGAAATGAACATTTAGCAGTGCTGCTGTGCACGAGCTCTTGTGCCGTGTGCTGTTTCAAGCTCACTTCAGAGTGGGTTCATCCTCACAAAACCCTTGCAGGCTGAGCCCTGGGGTCTGCTGTGCAGGTGAGGAAGTAGGCCTGGAGAGGGTCCATTCACTGGGCTGAGGGCACAGAGCTCGTAAGTCACGGGTCTGAATTTAAACCCCACGCTATCTCTAAAGCCCTCATCTTCTGCTCATCGGTGTAGGGCCAGCGAATTCCCTCAGTGCTAACAACACAAGAGACGTGTTCCCAAGTCGGCAGAGGAGGATTGGTGGCCACACTAGAGGAATAGGCGAAAGTTGTGGTGAGAAGCCACTTGCCAATACCGAGTCCTTCCAGTGAAGTACGAAGACCCCGGTTTTACACAAGGTGCTGGAGGGTGGGGTGGGGTGAGAGGCTACTGATGGGAATGAACTCTTTGCACACCTTGGAAGCCTCTGTCTCCTTTTCGTTGTCCTTCTGGCACTTAGCTTGTAATAGCAGGTGAATGAACTGGCCCAGGGGGATTTGCATGGTAATCTATCTGAATTCAGCCCGTGGCATAGCTTTCATGGATAAATCTGATCAAAGAGATTAGAAAGGGGTGGGCAGGCTGCTTTCCCCAGCCCACCTCTGTCTTGGACAGCCTCCAACTTCATCCCGAGTGTTCCTCCCCACTGAGCTTCCCAACTGAGCTCCCCGTCGTGGTAGACCCAGGAACGGCACATAGCTCCTGCCTCAGGAAGCTGGCATGCGCCTGGACCCCCTGGGTGCGAGGACCCTGCGTGGTCCTGCTGGGGACTGAGCCTGTCCCATGCTCTACTTCAGCTATCACTGGCAGTTCCCACCTATTTGAAGAGCCCCATCTCCAGAAGGGTTGCATGGGGCCTAAATGGATGTATGGAACCAAGGCTGGCAGGAGGGATGACGGAAAAGGGAAAGCAGGAAATCAGTTCTGAACTGACTGTGGGATGATGATGGTGAATTTTGAGTCTCTCCTAGATCAGCCCTGTGCTCACTTGACTCCTAGGCAGCCAGCGTTGGGCAGGAATCATCTTGATAGTTGCTGTTGGTGGTTTGACTGTCCAGGCCAGGCAGTTTATTTGCACGAATGTGGCCCTATGCAGTGAATATTGTTACCTCCAATTAATGGGGCTCAGTAGGGTTACATTTTGCCTGTATCCACATATTATCACAAGCCCAGCAATGTCAGGCTCTTCACAGGTATTGTTTCCAATACAGCAAATCAGCAGAGGAGGCCACATCCCCCTTTTACAGGTTATGTGACTTGTTCAAGGCTACCACGGTCTGACTATAAAGACTGCAATCTTTGCTTTTTATCACATGGGGTCTGGGAGGCTAAAAAGGGAAGTTGTCCATGAGACAACGAGTGTTAGCGTCAATACACAGCGTCATACAAGCCGAGCACCACCTCGGGAAGCACCAATCACACCCCAGATCCTAGTGAGTGGGGGCTGGAAGGAAGTCTTTAGAATCCAAATTCATTCAGAATTCTAGTGGAAAATCTAAAAAGCAACAACCTGTGGGAAAATTAAAAAGCAAACCACACGACAAACGAGGCCACTCTCTGACACCCTCTGCAACCCTGATCATAGGCCATGAAAACCCCAGTTGGGGAATGGATGCTGATGGTCCCACAGGGCCGCTGGAATGCTCAAAGTTGGTATCGTGGATGGGCATTCATTCATTCATTCATTCATTGAGATGGCGTTTCACTCTTGTTGCCCAGGCTGGAGTGCAATGGCGCCATCTTGGCTCACTACAACCTCCACCTCCCAAGTTCAAGCAATTCTGCCTCAGCCTCCCAAGTAGCTGGGATTACAGGTATGTGCCACCACGCCTGGCTAATTTTTTGTATTCAGTCTAGATGGGGTTTTACCATGTTGGCCAGGCTGGTCACGAACGCCTGACCTCAGGTGATCCACCAGCCTCGGTTTCCCAAAGTGCTGGGATTACGGGTGTGAGCCACCATGCCTGGCTCGTGGATGGGCATTTATTCCCCAACAAACATTTGTGAATGTGTATTTTGTGCCTGGAGATACAAGATGAATGACAGTCCCTGCCTGCAAAGGGCTCAGAGTTGTTTCAAAGGACCCTAATTGAACAGGAGTAAGCCCTGTTTGACAGGTGTATTAGTCCCTTCTCACGCTGCTATAAAGAAATACCTGAAACTGGGTAATTCCTAAAGAAAAGAGGTGTAATTGGTCACGGTTCCGCAGGCCGTACAGGAAGCATAGCACCTTCTGCTCCGCTTCTGGGGAGGCCTCAGGGAGCTTTAAGTCATGGCAGAAGACAAGGGGGAGCAGTACTTCATATGGCTGGAGCAGGAGGAAGTGAGGGGAGAAACACAACAACCGGCTCTCAGGTAACTCACACACTCACAATCATGAGAACAGCGCTGAAGGGATGGTGCTGACCCGTTCATGACAACTGTGCCCCATGATCCAATCACCTCCCACCAGGCCCCACCTCTGACACTGGGGATTTCAATTCCACATGAGAGCCAAACGGTATCAACGGGTATGGTGACTCTGTTGTTGGGAACATTTGTGGTTCACAGAATATGGGACTTGAGCCTTTGTGACAGGCTTGGTTAGAGCACATTCTATGACCATTAGAGATCAACCAAGCAAGGGTGGTGGCATCGCTGAAGGGAAGTAGAGAAAACATATCCCACAGAGTTGGAACGATCTGTTTAAACCACGAACCTCGCCATGTCCCTCCTCTGCTTCAAGTTCACCTCTAGGTTCTCTGCCATCTGCAACATCATGTCCTGGCTCTTCCATGGCACGAGATGCCCTGCATGATGCAGTCCCTGCCACCTCCCCATGCTTGTTTGCGTTCCTCTCAAGTCTCATACTTGTGACTCCAACAACATTGAACTGTTGAGTTTCCTGAAACATAACATGCTGGCCAAATGGCTCACGCCTGTAATCCCAACACTTCGGGAGGCCAAGGCAGGAGGATCACTTGAGGCCAGGAGGTAGAGTTTGAGATGAGCCTGGACAACATAGTAGGACACTTTCTCTACAAAAAATAAATCTGGCCATGGTGGTGCACACCTGTAGTCCCAGCCACTCAGGAGACTGAGGTGGGAGGATGGCTTGTGCCCAGGAGATTGAGGCTGCAGCGAGCTGTGATCATGCCACTGCACTCCAGCCTGGGCAATGGGGTGAGACCGCAACTCCAAAAACAAACAAAAAAATAAAAACAAAAACAAACAGAATCCCATGCTATGCTGTTGTCTGTCTTTGCTCACACGAATTCCTGTCTGGAATGCTGGTCTTCCTTTCTTCACCTTCCTAATATCTATTCACCCTTTAACACTCAGCTTTAGGTGTTTCCTCCAGGGAAAATCTCCCCTGACCCTCCCCACCGAGGCTGGCTGGGTTAAGTATACCTCCTCTGACATTCCATCATAGAGTCTCAAATCTTGATTCCTGCTCTTAGCCATATTGTCCATGTCTTGGGCGGGGACTGTCTCATTTCTTTTCCTTCTTAAGCACAAATTCTCGGTTGTCAGTGCGGACTAATTAGTACTCACATCAGGACTACTGTTTGCTGGGTACCCTGAGAAGTGCGAGACATGATGATCTCTTCCGATCCTCACTTGCGAGGTTTGGAGGAATATGTTTGTATTATTCTTAAAGGAAACAGGCTTAGAGTGGTCAAGTGCCTTGCCCAACTACACAAGAGGGATGGGACTTAAACCCAGGCAGTCTGACTCCAGAGCCCAAGCTCTTAACCACAGAATGTACACGGAATGAATGAGTCAACCCATGAATGAAATAGTAGGTGTGGGCGAAACAACCCTGGAAGACTGCCTAGAGGAGCTGGTTTTTGGACCAGAGATGAAAGTGGTGATTGTAAGGAGTGAGGGCAGCCCCACTTTTAGGACCTGGGAGCCACGATGGATGATGTACAGGAGGAACACCACGTCCAGTGACCTGTCCAGAGCTTTGAGAACTCCACCCAGGAAAGTCAGGGCAGTGTCACCAGATGGTGATAAATGGTTTTGACTGGGACCCCAAAGACTGGCTTTCTTGCGGGTCCTGCTCCGTTGCTGTGTGATATTGATCAAGTGATTTAACCTCTCTGGGCCTTAGTTCTGTCTATGAAAGAAGCAAGCTGGATTAGAAGCTCTCCTCCATTCGGCTCTATTTTGCATGTCTATGAGATGCAGCATAGGTGCAGGGAACAGGGAGGACAGTCCTGGGTCTGGTCTGAGAGATGAGATGTGGCTCTTCTGCAGGCTAGCTGGGTGCCACAGCCTCCAGACCGTGCTCCCAGAAAGCCGGGTGCTCAGCGCATTTTCTCTCTAATTAGATAGTGTTAACTGATCAATTTTGAATGAGATCAGTTTCCATGTGTGCTGTCCCGAATTGCTCCCTGAAGTGCTCATTAGTCACTTCCCCTGCAGCTGCCTTATTGTTTTCCAGATGCCAGCGAGGGACTTGGCATTTCCCTTCCCTGAGACTGGAGCACGTGAGGCTGAGCCAGTGACACTGCTGGTGTGGGGCAGGGGGGACTGAGCGGGTCTGAGTGAAGCGCCTCATCTGCTTTTTTAGTGCAGTGGTGTGATCTTGGCTCACTGCAACCTCTGCCTCCTGGGCTCAAGCGATTCTCCTGTCAGCCTTCTGAGTAGCTGGGATTAGAGTGCATACCACCTCGCTTGGCTAATTTTTGTATTTTTAGTAGAGATGGGGTTTCGTCATGTTGGCTAGGCTGGTCTTGAACTCCTGATCTCAGGTGATCCCCCCACCTTGGCCTCCCAAAGTGCAGGGATTACAGGGGTGAGCCACCGTGCCTGGCTTCATCTCTTGCTCTTAACCTTTAGTTCCCGCTGGAGCCATTGCCCCTCATTAGGGACCTCACATCCACATTTTGTGGCCACTGTGCTGCTGCTGCTGCCACTATTGGGCCATGACTCTGCGGGGGGCCACAGCCAAACTCAACAAACATTTATTAAGCCCTTAGTGGACCAGGCACCTTGCATCTGTAACCTGAATGTTCCCTAGGCCTGGTTGGGGAGAGGCGTACAAATGAGGTCATTCCAATGTTAATGTCCAGGTGATCATAATTTCATGCCTCCACCCCTTCACGGTCTTCCCGAGATGTTGAAGGTGCCTCCTGCATTCCCTAGTTATTGGGCTGTGCTCCACGCGTGCTTGTAACAAATCGCTCATCTTCTTCATTTCCTTATTCCCTTCCTTTCCCAGCCCCAGGATTCACAGTGGGATCCCTCCTAATGCTGCAGTCTTCACAATGTCCGCCAGGTGGCGCTATGTCTCTATGGTTGAGGAGTGCTGGAGGACTTACTTGGAAGATAAACAGGTTGAGCTTCCAAAGGCCTGTGCGAGTTTCCCTTTCCCAAGAGGTGGGGAACAGGCCTTGGAAGTCAGAGAGCAGAATCTGAGGAGGACGCTGGCCTCCTGATCCCAGGACCAGCTGGGAGCAGCCCGGAAGGGCGAAGCAGGAATTCTCTCTCCAGTGTCCTCCTTTCTCCGCCCAGCTCACCAGGGAGCTGGCTGCAGATGTGAAAGTTTTGAGAAACCCAGAAAATTCAGGGGGGGAAAAAATCCCACATTTCCCCCTCTATAATTTCCCAGGCATTCACATCTTTAAATACACTAACCATGATTTCTTTAAACAAACGAGATATGCATAATGCATTGCATGTTCTTAAAATATGCAAATGACTTCACACTGGGAAAGGATGCTTGGAAAAAAATTGTATGGCACAGATTTTGATTTTTCTCCCCAGAAGATTTTCCCCATGGAGAAATTCTGCTTCTCCAGCCTGGCCAGCTCTCCTCAGCGTCTCGTCCTTTCTCCTGTGCTTCCGGCTTCTCTCTTGCCTTCTCACTTCCCCATCTTCTGCTTCCTCTTGGGCTCTGTCCCCTGCTTTACTTGGAAGTTCTGCCTCTTGTCTGCCCAGTTTGTCTCCTGCCTCTGAGCCCAAGAAAGAGTTTCCTCCTCTGTGTGGGGCTCTGTCTTCCTCTCTGAGGTTGCTTTTACTCTCTTGGATTCTGTTTCTGCCAATTTCCGCGAGTCTTGTTTTCACCTGTCCCTAGCACCTGCCTCTTCGATCAGATTGTCCTCTGCCGTGTCCAGCCCAGGGCCTGGCAGGGTTGGATGGGAGGGCCTCTGTGACCATGTGCTGGTGGCTCTGTAGTCTCCTATTTTCCCTATTACATAGAAAGTCACTTCCTAGGAAGAAGAGACCCCTTTCTCTTCCCCTGAAGGCCATAGGGAGCTCTGGGCCGTGGGACTCACTGCTGGAGCTGTCCCTTGCTCTCACCTTAATGCCTCAGTCTGCACCTCTTCTGAGCCCCACAATCTCCCTCTGAGGCTGATCTTGTCCCCCTCATTTTATAGCAGAGAGGGATTCTGGCTCAGAGAGTGGAGTGATTGCCTCAAGACTGCACAGGTGGGATGGGGCGGAGCTGGGGTTGAACTCAGGTCTCTGGGTCCACTCTCGTTTAACTCACTTTTCGTGGGATTCGGTGAGCAGGGCACGCCGTGCTGGTTCTTGGGAGTCCTGGTCTCAGTGCTGGTGGCCCTGTCTTCAGTTGAGCAGCTCATTTTTCTCATGTGGGACTCACTCTTCCCATCACACAGTGGGAAAGTATCCCTGCTGTGTCCTGCCCACTTTACAGGGCTGTGATGGATGTCAGATACCTCATATCCATGCAATGGGAAAGTGCTTGAATGCAGTGCTTGAGAACTGAAGGGTCCAGAGATCTGCACAGCTGGACTCCTGGATGGGATCCTGGGCTCAGCAGGAGGGGCCGCATCCCTCTGGTCAGAATGGAGCCTTCACAGGTCTGACCCAGATCTGGGGCCTCCTCCGCTGGTCCTGGTGCCCCTGAGCTTAAGGAGTAAAAAGTTCTTCTGTCGTCATGGAACCCTGGTGGGGATCCTATAATGCCACTTGAGGATCCAGCCCTGACTTTTTCATGTGAAGGGTCTTTGGGGTTCAGTGATCCCCTGGAAATTGTTTACCCCAATGTTCTACCTCTGGGAGAGAGAATTGTCTCTTCCATCCGATTCCCGAAGGGGTCCTCGGCCTGTGAGAGGTTTGGACCGTGATCTGTGCCCACTCTGTTTCTGGGGCTAGGCTGAGGTATAGGGACTAGAAGAGGTTTGCCCACTCTCCTGGCCCCGGGCCTGCTCAGGGAGGCAGTGCCACCCAACAGTGGGCGAGCCGGGCCTCTGGTGTCCAACCTGCTGCCTCCCATTGGCTGTGTGGTTTTGGGCTCATCTGTGAACTGTTCTGGCCTTGGAGCCCTCCTTCGTGGTATAGAAGTGACAGTCACAGCCACCTTCTGTGGCTATTGGGGTAAAGGCATGGGTACAGGGATTGGTATGACCCTGGGCTATAGCAAGCTCTCAGTAATGATGGGGGTGGGGTGTTGAACTGGAATCAGAGGGCAGTGGCTTCCCCTTCTGAGCTGGGGTGGGGGTCAGCTCCTCCTTAGCCACCTTCAGTGGGCACAGTTTGGCTCAGTTCATTGCTCTGTTGAAGTCAGGGGCCGCTTAGTTAGGGGGACCTCTAGCTTCTTGGGACCCCCAGACAGGAGGAGCCCGATAGGCCATGTGATGTTTTCAGAGCCTGGGCTTTGCAGCCAGGCCATGTTTCCAAACCTCCTGAGCCTCAGTTTCACCATCTGTCCACTGGGGCTAAAGTCGTCCCCGCCCCCAGGGTCTTGAGGACACTCCTGTGGTTGTAGAAGTATGATTGTGTCAGATCTGTTTGCTTTTCTTTCCTCGATCTCCAGGCTTGACAGGCAGCGAGAGTTTTCCAGGGTGCCTGGAGCCCCAGCACCTCCTATCCACTCAGTCTGGGCTGGGAGTTGTAGACAGAATTTCTCTCTCAGAGCTCCAAGCCGAGTCCCCTGCCTGGCCCAACTCCCTTGGTCCTCACCCGGTCCTCACACACTGCTGATGTGGAATGATGGGAATGGGGGGTGGGGCACACAGGCAGGGGGCAGAGTTGGGCACCTGGGTGGATGGTGGCCTTACACCTCCCACACCCTGGTGAGGCTGGGCTCCTAAACCCTTCCCAGCTCTCCTCTTGGTTTTTTATGTTTTCCTGAAGAGCCCATGGGACTCTCATTCTGTAGGTTGTTGGTGCAATAAAAGCTTTTAAAAATGACCCTATGATCTTTTTATTTCATTTTAAAGAAATATGCCAAACTTCATTGTGAGAAAAAACGATCCTTTATTTTGTGACTGATCGCTCATTGCTGGAACTTCCCTCCCTTTTGTCACTCCACGTATGACACATGTCATGTCCCAGTGGCAGGAATGTGAAACTGGGCGTGAGGAAACCTGTGTTTTATGGGTCCCTGGCTGGGCCTCAGTTTCCCCAGCTGTCATGTGAGGAGTTAGATGAGCTCTAGGAGTGGCTTTTGCACCAAGCCTGGCAGAGCTTTTGGTGTCCCTTGGAGACCACTGGGGACCAGCTGGGGGATGGATGGCCCGAAGGTGGGGTTCTGACCCCTGTGACTCCATCAGCTTACCCTTTATCTAAGTTTCATCTATTGAAGTTTTTTGTAAGATTTTATTTGGAAGAAGGCCTTAGTGATTAGACAGAGAAATAAGTTAACACTCTTTGAGTTGAACTGGAGGCAGGCTTGTGTCTGCCACAAAAGTTCTCAACAAGTGTTTGCTGAATGAATGAATTCTTCTCTTAACATTCCTTAATTCTGGATCTAAGCCACCTCCAGTCAGTCAGTATGCTCTTCTTTCACTGTGTGTGTGAGTGTGTGTGTGTGTGTGTGTGTGTGTGTGTGTGTGTGTGTCTGTGTGTGTGTGTGTGAGTGTGTGTGTGTGTGGTCACGAGGCAGGGTTGGCGGTAGAGGCCCTGCCTTTCAAATAGAGTAGGGAAGGGAAGTGGCTGCATCCAGATTCCAGTCACTGAGCTGAGAGGGCGGTGGGGCCTTGGGTTTTTATACACCTCTGGCTCAGAGTGGTGATTCCCTCCTGGGTGGCCACTTAGCCCCTCTGGAGGTGACCCACTGGCTATTGACATGGCATTGCTTCCTGGCCTCTCCTGTTGACCATCTAGGGTCTGAGCTGGCTCTGGCAAACCTCAGCATTCTCAGCACCCCATCTCTACGGGAGCTGGGCTAGGCCCACCATCCAATGCCCAGGTGAAGAAACGGACCCCAGAAGGCAGGCACAGAGGCCTGGGCTGGGCTGTCCTACAGCCACATTCTTCTCTACGTCTTGCCAGTCACTGTCTGATGCTGCTGTCCATGCCTCAGTTTCCCCATCTGGATTGGAGGGAGGAGACGAGATCAAGGGGAAACGGATGTTTGCTGAGCCTCCCTTCTGTGCTGGGCCCTGCTGGGGCTGACCTTTCCCTTTCTTATCCCATCAGCTTGAGTGTGAGTCTTGGTGCACAGTCTGGGCTCTCAAATACATATTTTTGATCCTGGAATATCTGTGCTGAAAGGGCCCATGGGGATGGTCTGGTTCTGTGGTTCTTACTTCTAGAGTCCTGGGGTTTGGTGAAGGAGTTTCAGGCGAAGTTTCGGGGAGAAATTGGAGTAAGGCCCTGGGACCCCCACCTTTGCTTCAAGCAGGTTTTACCTACTTTAGATGTGGGAGAAGTGGTTTTGCCACTGAAAAGATGTGATCTTCTCCAGGTTTCCCTTTGTGTGATGTAGAGTCAGAGGCAGCTTATTCAAAGCCACAAAGAGAGCCCACAGCAAATAATAACAACCACCTTTATAGAGGACTGACTCTGCGAGACGTGTATGTATGATCTCCTTTCCCACAATAAACCGCCAAGTGGTAAGGATTCTTATGCCCATTTGACAGATGAAAAAACTTAGGCACAGAGAGGTGAAAGGATCACAGACCTAAGAAATGACAGAGCAGAGTTT
>NW_022436983.1:13588262-13677632 GCF_009761245.1 Sapajus apella | reverse complement strand
CACCATGCCCAGCTAATTTTTTGTATTTTTAGTAGAGACGGGGTTTCGCCATGTTGACCAGGATGGTCTCGATCTCTTGACCTCGTGATCCACCCGCCTCGGCCTCCCAAAGTGCTGGGATTACAGGCTTGAGCCACCGCGCCCGGCCAGAGCAGAGTTTTTAACTTTTTTTTTTTTTTTTTTTTGAGATGGCGTCTCGCTCTGTTGCCTAGGCTGGAGTGCAGTAGCGCAATCACGGCTCATTATAGCCTCAACTTTCCTGGCTCAAACAGTCCTCCCCCATCAGCCTCCCAAGTAGCTGAGACAACAAGCGTCCCCCACCATGCCCAATTCATTTTGAAATATTTTGTAGAGATGAGGATCTTGCTATATTGCCCAGGCTGGTCTTGAACTCCTAGATTCAAGAGATCTGCCTACTTCAGCCTCCCAAAGTGCTAGGATTATAGGTGTGAGCCACTGAGCCCAGCCAGGGCTTTGAACTTGACTGCCTCAGTAGGCTCTTCATCCTAGACTACTGCCCCAGACCACGTACTGCCAGGCTTTCTTGTGGGGAGGTGGGGAGGAAGCCTTCATTCCTGCCTTATTAGGTTCCTTCATCTGGGTCTGGCCCCTTCAACACAGCCCTGGGCCTCTGGTTCAGAGCCAGCCCCTTTGGCTTTTGGGAATGAGTGTAAACAGGCAGGAATGGAGTCCCAGGACATGCGTTGACTTCAAGGTGAAGGGATGCCTCCACCAAATGCTGAAAGGAACGGAGGATTGAGAGAGGCCTTTGTGATGAAGACAAGAGAGAGGAATGGGGGTGGAGGCAAGCCATAGTGATTCCCCCCTGCCGTTGCGGAACTTCTGCGTGACCTTGGAGACCTCACCCCACCTTCAGTCACCTTGTCTGTGAAATGGGCCTGACAGCCCCAGTGCTGTCCACTTCCAAAGCTTGGCAATTAATGAGCACATAGTTACGGAGATGCTTTTCAAGCTGTCAACCGCCATGAGGCACATGTGCTTCATGAAGGGGGTGGGTATTGAGTTGGGAACTTGGGATGCTGCCACCTTTAACCTTATTTGGAACAAGGCAAGGTAAACATAAAAACAGATGGGGTAGATAATGGGCCCCTCTTCTTGCTCTCACTTGCTGTGTGTGCAAGGATTCGTCAGCCCTTGCTGTGCCTTTCTGCTTATCTTCTGTACGGTGAGGCTGTCGTAGGTGCTCAGTGTGTAAATTGCTTTGTGCCTCTCAGCAGCAGGGAAGGAGCCAGGTGGATGTGAGATGAATGGGGTGGTTCCAGCCCTGCATGCTGACACCACTGCAGGAAGTCCCCTATGGAATCACGGCTGGCCACAGTGGTTTCTCCTGACTCTATCACTAGGTTGCGACCTTGGGCAAGTCACTTATCCTCTTTCTGCTACGTCAGTTAAACAGGGATACAACGTCTCCTCTTTCTACCTCAAAAGGTATTTATTTTGAGATGCAAGGTCAATAATGGATGTGAAAATGCTTTGGGGGAAATAAGAAAGCAGGAGGCAAATGTCAGCACTTCTTGTGTCTCCTGCCTGTTACGCTCTTGTTTTCTCTCTTAGCACTTGGCCTCAGTGCTAACCTCAAAGCAGGCACTCGGGAAAGCCCTAATGAATGAGCAGGTGGCTTGTGGAGAGGAACAAGGTCAGTCTGGGGACCTGAGGCTTCTGCCATTGACAAGCTGTGAGATTTGGGGCTAGCCTCTGGCCCTCTGGCCCTCTGCTTCCCCATATGGAAATGAGGGATAGGCCCAGCTCATCTCTAAGGATTCTCCCAGCTCATGTGGTCCTGAAATGGAAACGAATGAAGTGCTACTGCTGTTTCTCACTCATTAAGTCATCTCTCAGATGTCTTTTGCACATCCACACCCAGCCAGGCATCAGAGCCTGATTTGACTTTTGTTTTCACAACTGTCCTGCAGGGTACACAGGCAGTAGTTAGCCATATATCCATACTGACGGCAGAGATCATGGAAGCTCGGAGAGGAGAGATGACCCGCCCAGCGTCACCGTCAGCAAGCCACCTGGCTGGGATTCAAACCCAGACCTGAATCCAAGGCGCATACTTATTCCACCTGCCACGTGGTTTCAGTCTCCCCTTTCTCAGCTTCCTTCCTCCACCCCGTGGGGGATCTGGCTTCCCGAGGCCAGCCAACCCTTTTACACAGTTTGGAGAGGCGGCTGGACTGACTCCCCCCGCCCCCACCAGATGTTTTACCAGGAAAAAAACCTCCCCCTTCTGCCTCCAGCCCCATCTGCTAGAGTTCCAGAGGGGAGGGAGAGCTCCTTTCACTGTTGATGGGACCCCTTGCAGGGCCGCGGAATGAGCTGGGCGAGACTGGGCCACCTGGCTGTATTTCCTAGCCATGACTCCAGCAGCTGGCATGACCTTGGGTGTTTGCCCCTCCCTGTGGTCAAGCTGGCTCTGCTGAGCAAAGACGGTCTCCGGCGGAGGCAGGTGCTGTTGGCTCCGGTGAGGATAATGAGCGCTCCTCATGCACCTTGCCCCCTCGGAGTTACCATCTGCTTGGCAGATGCGCCTCCCAGGCCTCTGGGGCTGCCCCAGTCTCCCTCCCAAGATCGGGGAGACCGGTCCTCATCTCAGAGGCCGTAGTCTCTCCCTAGGGTGCGCGGCTGTTGCTGGAAGGGAAGCCCCCGAGGGCAGAGGGCGGCAGGCCCGGGACGTTCCCAGCAGAGGCAGAGGACGCCGGGAGCCAGGCATCCCGGGCGAGCCCGGCGAGAGGAGGCGCTCCCTGCTCCTGCGGGAGGCGGGGCTGCCCCTTCCCTCTCCCCCTCCTCTTCCCGCTCCCGGAGGCCCCGCGGGAGCAGGAGTCCTGCGCCGTAGGGCGGGGGCGGGGGGAGCGAGGCCTTCCAGGTCGGACTGAGCGGGGGCGGGAGGAGAGTGTGAGGCCCCAGTGGCTGGGCCCTAAGGGTCTGAATTGGGCAGCAAGTGTGGTGGGGAGAAGGACCCCCCAGTTTGGAGCTGGCGGGGGAGGCTGTGTCGGCGGGTGGCCCTGGAGCCCTCCGATCTTGGCCCCGCAGCATCTGTCCCCCAGGGAGGTCAGCATGCGTTTGCCCTTCCCCGCCTGTGCGTCGTGGGTCCACTCCCTCTCTGGCTCCCGGAACCCCCACTCCCCCGAGGTCCCCTCGGGAGGCAGAGCCCGCGGCGGGGCGGGCGCGCAGCAGCTCCTGGCCCAGTAAACACCCGCGGGCGGGACGGCTGGGGCTGGGGGCGGGGGCAGGAAGCTAGCGGCGGCCCGGGCCAGCCGGCGCGGCCCCGTGACGTCGCTCTGCTCGCAGGGATCTCTCCCCGGGGCCCGCGGGTCCCCTCCTCCCGCCTCCTCCCGCCCTCCTCCCCGCGCCTCGCCTCGGCGCCGCGGCCGGCATTTCTCCTCGCAGCTCGCTGCCTCTTCTGTCCCTGCCTCCCTCTCCCCCCTCTGTCTTTCTCCCTTCCTTCCCTCTCCGACCCTCTTCCTCTCCCTCCTGATCCTTTCCCTCCTCCTCTCATCTCTCCCCTGTCTCTCCGTTCTAGATCGTCCCCCCCCCACCTTTTCTTCTTTCTCCTCCTCTCCTTCCTCTCCCCCTCTCCTCTGCCTCCTTCCACCGTCTCCCCTGCCTCCCCGTCTTTCAGTCCCTGTTTTTCTCCCCGTCTCCCTCTCGGTTTCTCTCCCCCTCCCTCCCTCCGGGTTTCCTCCCCTGGTGCCCTCCCTCCTCCCTCCCTCCCCTCCCCCTCCACCCCTCGCAGCCCCGCCGCTCGCAGCTCCCAGTCTGCCTCCCCGAACCGGCGCCTCCGCCCGCACTCGCCGCAGGACCGGCCCGCCCGGCTCCCGGGGTGCGCCCTCCTCGGTCCCGCGCCCTCCGGGCTCGCAGGGACGCCTCCTCCCTCCGGGCTTGCGGCCCCGCCCGGCCCGGCCCCCGCCCAGAGCCCCAGCGCGCCGAGGATGTGAGTCCTGCTCGCCTCTGGCGGAGCAGCAGCCACTCGCGCGCGGAGCCGGAGCGCAGCGCAGCGCAGCCGCGGGCGCTCTCCGGGCCGCTCGCGCGGGTGCCGCGCTCTTGCCCTAGCGGCGTCCCCCGGCCTCTCGCCGGCGCCACCGCCGCAGCAGCCCGCGGGCCGTCCCCGGCCGGCCGCCCCCGGCCCCAGCGCCGCTGACCCTGTCCGCCGCGGGCGGGGACGCGGGCGGAGGAGGCGCCGCGGCGGAGCCCCCGGACGCGACCATGTCGGAGGTGCTGCCCTACGGCGACGAGAAGCTGAGCCCCTACGGCGACGGCGGCGACGTGGGCCAGATCTTCTCCTGCCGCCTGCAGGACACCAACAACTTCTTCGGCGCCGGGCAGAACAAGCGGCCGCCCAAGCTGGGCCAGATCGGCCGGAGCAAGCGGGGTGAGTTCGCGGCCCCCTTCCCTGACACCCGCTTTCTCCCGCGCCACGGCCAGCGCCAGGGTTGCGGAGGTCTCCCACCCGCCGGATCCCGTTCAGACCCGACGGAATCCCCTCCTGCAGAATTGGGGGAACCCGCACTGCGGGTCCGGCTGAAGCGGGTCGCAGGCATGCGTGCCCCTAAGCCCGATCCCTGGCCAGCTCACCCCGGGGGCGTGGCGGCTTCTAGCTGCAGCTGGGGGTCTCCACCGGCGGCAAAGTTTGCTTTTTGATTTGCGCCCCCACCCCCGCCTTTTGCGCAGTGTAGTCGCAGCTGCGCTAGCTCCACAACCCTGGGGGGAGGGGGTCCCAGGGTCCCCCAGGGGACGGCGTGGGGACCTGCGTGAGGAGGATCCCAATTCCTGCGGAGAAGGCGAAGGCGTTCGGGTTGCACGGGCTTTTCATTGTTACTTGGCCTGAGGGGGGTTTGCCAGGCCTGGGCGATCGGAAAAGCCCCAGAGAGGTGGAGAGGGAGAGAGGCTCCGAGAGGAGCTCCAGAGGCTCGGGGACAATGAGGGGGACCGAGGGCTACCGAAAGAGACTGAGACGCAGGGATGGAGGGGAGGGGGTACGCGGGAGACCGAGGGTGGCTGAGACCGAGACAAAGCTCCCGAGAGGGGAGCTGGAGCCGGAGAGACAGAGCCGAGGACACGGGTCTGGGGAAGACGCAGAAGCCGCCAGAACAATAAGGGCGACCGACACCTTAGACAGGGAGACCTAGAGACCTTGATCGGCGGCCTTAGAGCCGAGGGACTTTTGGAGGGACCGAGAAAGGCGAGGCTAGGTCGAGACGGTGAGAGAGGCGGAGGTTACGGCGAGTGTCAGTGGCAGGCAGCGAAGGGGGGCTCTGACCTTTGCCGCAGCGGGGAGCGCGGAGCGGCTGAGTCCGTAGGTCCGCGGCGGTGAGAGGGCGCGCAGGAGTGGGCGCCTACCCAGGCCAGGCCCTAACCCCCACCCGCTGCGCGTCGTGGGAACCGGCTTTGGCGTCCCCTTCTGGCGCCACGCACCTCCGCACCCAGCTTTGCCCACCAGAGCTGCGCTCGGGACTCCCCGAGGGTCCCGAGACCCGAAGACTTTGGCTTCTTCCCCTGCCACAGTTCCAGACCTCTCTGTCTAAATTAGCGCACCCGGTGCGGGAAGGACGCGGCGAGTGCGCACCCTGGCTGCAGCAGGAGCGGCCGGGTTGGCGCCCTCTCTGTTTCCTTTTCTCAGAAAGGAGCTGGGACGCTGACTGGAGGATAGGGGGTGGTGGGGTGGTTCCGAGGAAAGCAGGGTAGGGACCCCCAGCAGGGGAGGAGGAGATTGGAGCTGTTTCACCGCGCAGTGAGCCACAATCTCTCGCCCTCTCCTCTCCCAACCTCCAACTCTGGGCTTAACGGGAAATGTCAGAGATCTCTGGCGAGGCCCAAGCGCGCTCACCTCTTTTTTCCCCCCTTTTTTGCAGTTGTTATTGAAGATGATAGGATTGATGACGTGCTGAAAAATATGACCGACAAGGCACCCCCTGGTGTCTAACTCCCCCAAAGACAATGAGTTAAGGGAGAGAATAAGAACGGCGATAACAGTTATTGGCAAAAAGCATGAAAAGAGAAAGCACTTTGAAATGTATTACTAGCTTGCTACCCACGATGAAATCAACAACCTGTATCTGGTGTCAGGCCGGGAGACAGATGAGGCGTGAGAAGGAGGAGGAGGAGGAGAAGGCTCTGGGCTCCTCTGCAAAAATAAAAATAAAAAAATAAATAAAATTTTAAAAATAAAAAAATCACTATATACACACATATAAAGAAATAAAAAAGAAGTCTCAGTTGCAGCTATTTGTCAAAATTAATATCCATTTCTTTTTCTATACGGTGAATATTGCGCAATTATAGATCTGGATTTTGAACCACTTAATGAAGCGGCAACACCAGGTGTTTTGAGGTGTTGGCATTCTTCGCTGATTTGGCTGTTCCCAATGTTTACATTATTTAATCTTGCAAAATGGTTCTGTGCACTTGGATGTGAAATGCTGTCCAGTTTTATTTTTTTTATGTTGTTATCCTCGGATGTATAAAACATTCAGAAAATGATCTCTGTAGATATTCTGTTTTATTTTGGTCATCTTTAGAAGTTATCAGGAATGTGTTTAAAACAAGAGGAGAACTTTTCTAAGGAATGATACATAGAAAAGATTCTTGTTTTATTTTAAAATGAGTTGTAAAGCTTGTGTTTCTTTGTTGCTGCAAGCTATTTGCCCAAGTTAATGCAAATGGACACATTTTTTAACACACACACACACACACACAAACACACACACACACACACACACACACACACGAAAAACAAAGAAAAAAATGCTTGAGCTTTTTCTAACCTCCCCTTGCAGTCTGTTGTGTGAGCAGCCTGTTTATTTCTCTAATATTATGTCAGTTTATTCTCTTTAATGGACTGTAAAAAAATGTAATCACAAGAGTGCCAAATATCTTGAAATGCCAAAAGGCATTTTAGTTTCTTTTCTCTGTGCTCTGAGTCCACGTACAGGAATGCTTGGAGTGTCTTTTCTGTTATTTATAGGGATTCTCTTAAGGCACACCAGCTGCCTGTTTTGCATGGTATTTGCAAAAATGCCTCTTGCGTGAGGAAATCTTTTACCATTTTTTGTTTGCAACTTTGGACCTCAAGAGGTTTCCCTTCCCTTCCCCGTTCCTTCTTTTCTTAATTCAATATTCTGTATGTTGCACCTTGAACCAGCACACAGGGCTATTTCTCCAATGTACAATAAAAGAATTGTTCCTGTGTCTCACTCCTCTCTTTTCTCTGCTTTGGCTGGGGGGTGGGATAGGGGGACATGACTCGCTGTTTGTCAGCTGGCTGCAGACAGGAAGAAGGGATGGTGGCTTTGGTCTGTGAGGCAAAATGGCAGTGTGGGGGGCTCCTATGGGTGGGCTCAGATGGGAGGAAAAAGGGGCTGGACTGGCAAGGCCATTCCCTAAGGTGAATTTATTCCATTTTGGATTTGCAGGCTGAGCTCTCACTGCAACCCTGAGGTTACTGCCATCTCCGGTGGGATGAGGAGAGAAAGAAGGATACTGTATAGGGAAGAAGGCAGTCTTGTTAGAACGACTTTGCAGGCTGGCAGAGGGTTGAATGCAAGTCCCAGCTCCCTGACTTCCTAGGTCTTTGGACTTGAGCAAGTGCCTGAACTTCTCTAAGCCTCAGTTTCCTAATCTGTAAAGTGGGTATAACTCAGCCCCTGCCTCATAGGGTTCCTAGGAGGATGAACACAACACCAGCACGTGGAAGCACTCAGTATCAGGCCACTCTTCGCACATTTCACATTTCATCCTTCGCTCCCCTGTCCTCCGAGGCAGAGCTGAAGATGAGTTGCGCTCTCTCTGCATCTTCACCTTCCGGGGCTCACAGGTGGAGGGATGTGCTGCTCCTGCATGGCCTGAGATGGCCTGATGAGGTGCGTGGCCTCAGAGGTCTCAGGCACCTGCCCTTACCAGCCCTCCTCTAATCGTCACTTGGAAAGGCTTGACAGGAAAACAAATCTTAGCTCTTTCTTAGGCTCGAGCAGTCAAAGGTGGTGGGGAGCAGGCCCCTGGGGGAGGAGGGTTTGGGAGGAGGATTTTGGTTGAAGAAAGCCTGGGAGAGGCTTTTTTCTCCTGGGCTATTACGCACCCAGAAGTGCTGGGAGCTTTTAATGTGTTTGTGGTAAAGTTGTCAGCCAGGCGTCACAACACAGCTCACAGTGACAGGATCCTAAGTGTGACTCAGACATCAGGTAAGAGGCTAGGGGAGGGGGGTGGGCAGGAGAAGAGGGGCTCCAGAAGGCCCACAGGGGGTGATGTCTCAACCCCCTTCCCAGGCAGTGGAGGCCCAAGGCCTCAGGAGGTCCCAGCAGAGAGCTCTCCATGCAAGCAGTCATTATTGTGAATGGCGAGCAAGCTGGGGCTGGCGGGACCAGCAGGAGTGGTAATGCCAGAGTGGTTTTCCCAGGTGCCTGACCCGCCTCCAGAACCAATTCTCCTCCCTGCCCACTGGGGACTCCCAGCACCTCCGAGCTGATGGGCACCATGGAGCTTGGTGATCCCCTGTGCTCTGATAGGCTGAGGAGGGCCAGGCATCGGTCTGCTGAGAGGCAGAAGCCACGTGAAAAGATTCTTTCAGAAGGCACGGTTTGTGTCCACACCCAGGAGTAATTGCCACTGACGTGAGCAAAGCACTGTGTAATTGCAAGGTGTTTTCTCCCCTGTTTTCCTGTGCAGTCATCTCCGTACCCCTAGAAGCCCATGAGCCACTCTCTTCAGTAGGTAAGGAAATTGAGGCCCCAGAGAGGCCAAAAGGATTGCACAGCCTCTGCATTAATTGACCTCTTACTGTATACCAGGCTCACAACAGCCGTATGAAATAGGCACTGTTATTATCCTGATTGTACAGGAGAAACCAGGGCTCAGAAAGGCAAAGTAACTTGTATAAGGTGACTCAGCTAGTAAGTCACCAAGACAGGACTGGAACCCAGGGCCATGCTTCAGGAGGGGGACGCAGGGTCATCTGACCCCAGGCCCAGGCTCAGTCCCAGCTGCAGTCTCTGTCCTTCAGCCTTAAAGGTCCTTTGTTGGTTTGTTGGTTTGAGGCTCTGTTCGCTCTGATAGTCATTGTGTAAGGATTTAGAAGGGGGGCAGGGCTTGGATGTGGTCAGCTAAGGCCTGGGGCTGTCCTCTGTTGGGAAGCAGGGAGCAAGGGAGCCCTCAGCCAAGGCTCCAGGTCCATTTTAATAAGTGATGTATTAAAACATTGCTGCTGGAGGCCACCCGGCCAGTGTCAGCGGAATGCCGGATCCTCTGCTGGGGAAGACAGAGTTCTCCTTTCTCAAGGACTCCATTCAGCAAAAGGAACACAAATCTTTTAAATACGCTATAGCATCAGGTAAACATTTGTCGAGAGGGCACTTTGGGGACTGGGCAGATATCAAATTAGACTGAGTGTGTGATATGTTTGAAGTGTCTGGTTAGGTAGCAATAAATATGGAAAAGACTATTAAAAGACCGAGGTGGGGAAGGTCTACAGGCCTCCATGCATAGATGGGAGCATGCCAGCGCCGCATTATTCAAACTTAATTAATTGAATGGTTGTAATCAGCATCCGTCTCCCTGGATTCTGCTTCCATGGCCTGTCCAGGCTGACAGTCTGAAGGAATATCGAAAAGCACCTCTAAGGGGGAAATTGGCAAATTAAGTTTTAAAAGAAAGAGACTTGAAAATTACTGCTATCTGGAGGCCACAGATGAAAGAATGAGTAAGGGGTGCCTCTGTGTAGAGCAGGGAGGGGATTCCCAGGGTCTGGGGGCCTGGTGGGAAGCTCTGGCCTAGAGGGAGGGGTCAGACATTAGGGTGGCTGGTACATGGGTTTGGGACAAAGATGTCTTGGATTTGAAACCTCTCTTGTATACTTTTCTAGTTGTGACTTGGGCATTTCTCAAGTTCTTTGGGCTTCTGTTTCATCTTCTACAAAATAGGGACAATAGCAATTCTCATACATCATTAGATGGGAACCCCTTCCTTCTCCCTAGCACAGGGCCTGGTGCATAATAAATGGCAGCCATCCGTATGAACATATGTGAAGTGACTACCACATGCCAGGAAATGGACTTTTAAGATCTGGCCAACCTTTTTTTGTTGCATGAAGCTTCTTTGCATATAGTTTCGGCAGTTGCCCTGAGGGTCAGTGGAGGCATCTCAGGCGTTTGAAGGGTGGAGGTTTGGGTGATGAGGTAGGGAGTAGTTTGGGGGTGGTCAGCCTGCCTCTCATGATCTCCAATAGCTCCCAAAATGCCCCAATAAATACAGTCCTAAGTAAATCTATGTGCTGGCCTTCTAAAGGCAGAGTCAAGAGGAGTCTCTACCTGCTTCTAACCAGATTGCTAGAAGTCTTCCTTCTCTGGATAGAGACTAAGAGGTACTGACTTCCTGCTCTGGAAAGAGAAGATCTTGGCTTTCTGCTTTGATCACTTCCTTCAAGAAGACCTCCTCAAGTTTCTTTCATTTGACAAATATCAATTTAGCACCTGCTATGTGCCTGATCCTGTGCTAGGTGAACTGGGTATACAATAGTGAACAAAAGGGATGTTCTTCCTGGGCTTGAAAATGATGATTGTTCCTATGGAAATGAGGTTGGGATCAAGGGGCTTGGATACTCCCCAAATCAGAAGCTCAAATCCTTCATGCCAAAAAAGGGGAATAAAAGATAGCTAGATTTTGGGGATTACCTGAAACCTAGTCAGATGACTCGCTTTTTAAAAAGTAAACTTTCACTTGTGGAATAGTTTTAGATTTACGGAAAAGTTATGCAGATAGTAGAGAATTGCCATATACCCTGACCCAATCTCTCCTTCTGTTAATGCCTGACATTATTATGGAAAATTTTTCACAACACTGGTATTTTACTGTCAACAAAACTCTGTAGTTTATTTGGATTTTATTAGGTTTTTTTTTTTTTTTTTTTTTTTTTTTAGATGGAGTCTCACTCTGTGTCCCAGGCTGGAGTGTAGTGGCGCTATCTTGGCTCCCTGCAGCCTCTGCACCCCTGCCCCTGGGTTCAAGCAAGTCTCTGCCTCGGCCTCCCAAGTAGCTGGGATTATAGGCACCTGCCACCATGCCCAGCTAATTTATGTATTTTTAGTAGAGACAGTGTTTCACCATCTTGGCCAGGCTGGTCTTGAACCCCTGACCTCGTGATCCACCCATCTTGGCCTACCAAAGTGGTGGGGTTACAGGTGTGAGCCACTGCATCTGGACTTGGATTTTATTACTGTTGACCAACCATCCTTTCTCTGTTCCACAGGGGCTCCCACATTGCATGTAGCCATCACATTTCCCTAAGCACCTCTTGGCTGTGACAGTTTCTCAGACTTTCCTTGTTTTTGATGGACTGTTGGTCAGGTATTTTGTAGACTCTCCCTTGAGTGGGATCTGTCTGCTGTTTTTCTCACGGTTCAACTGTGGTTATGGGTTTGGAGAGGAGAGCCATGGGGGTGATGTGCTGTTCTCATCACATCATATCAAGTGTCCATGCTATAGACATGACTGACTGCAGCTGATGTTGACCTTGGCCATCTGGCTGAACTTGTGTTTGTCAGGTTTCTCCCCTGCAAAATTACTCTTTCCCCTTGCTTTCCATACTATACTCCATAGAAGGAAATCATTCTGCACAGCCCACACTTAAGGGACAGGGAGTTATGTTTCACCTCCTTGAGGGAGGAGTGTCTCCATAAATTATTTGGGATTCTTCTGCACAGGCAATGTGAGTGACCCATTTTTCGGTAGTTCAAACTTCGCCCCTGTGTTGGGCGACGCCACTGTGATTTAGATTTAATAATGAATTCCAGGCAAATGCAAGCAGTGGGGGGAACAAAAAATGCCCACAGGTGCTGCCTGATGACCCACAGATAGTCTTACAAAAGAAGAGATAAAAAAATTAATAAAAGTAACTTCCTGTGGAGGGGAACTGTCACCCTGGTTAGAAACTGTGCAGAATTTTTTCTTGGAAACCTTCAGGCAGCTGCTCTGGTTTATAAAGTCTGCCTATCGGAGGGAAGGAAAAGAGAGAGAGAGGAAAAAAAAGGTTGTCGTTATTCCAGCAGCAGAGATTCTCCCAAACCATATGCAAAAATAAATCTGAGGCGACTGGGCTGTATCCGAGGAAACCTGGCAGCTGGGCTGGAGCTTGCGGGGTGGCCTCTAAGGACAGAGATTCTGTGTCCAGAAGCCCCTGCCACCTCCCCAGTGGGATTGAGAGTCCCGAAGCTGCTGGATCGCCCCATCCCTGTCATGGCGGTACCAGGCCCCGTCTGTTTTCCCTGGGACTGGGGGTGAGGATGGTTTACCTTGTTGCCCCTTACATTAGAGGGTGTCCTTAACCCAGGGGAAATGCACACCTCTGGACCTGGAGGAGGGTCCTTGACCCCAAAACAGCTGTTTTGGGGACAAAGGATCACTAAGTGAGGGGAGGGTAGGCTGAAGAGAGGAGGGAGATCCAGGCAACGTGTCATGGGAAATCTGAACAGCAGGGTGATGGCAGTGGGTTGGGGTGAGGGGTGATGGCAGGAAGTGGTCACAGTAAGGGGTGTCCTGTAAGGCTGGTGGCCAGGAGACTCAGGAACTTGCTCTGGGAGAGTGTTCGGGTGGAGGAGATGAACTAATTAATTAATTAAGTCTATATTCATTCGACCACTCCTCTGCCAGGCATGGGGTAGAAAGCAGAGGTGCAGGAAGAGGGTTTGTGTGTGGCACTGGGGAGACCGGGCTGGCTAAAGCAGGACCTTTTCTTGTTTAGGGACCTCACTGATTGGTCAACAATCATTCAATGACTGTGACTGTCAAGAGGTCAGAGAGGGGTTTGGGCGGGCCCGCAGGAAGCACAGGTAACCCCTGAGGAACCCCACTGTGTCCACCCTGGTTGTCTTAGGAAGAACTGCTAACTGCATTCCAATCCCAAATCTGCCAATAGCACGCCGTGTGACTGTCACCTTGGGCAAGTGTTTGGGACTCTGTTCCCAGCATGGAAAATAATGCTTACTCAGCGCTGGCTACAGACCGGTAACCGATCTGCCCTCTTTGCATTGAGTCCATTCAGTTTTCACAACCCCGTAAGGTAGTCAGTATTATTATCATCCCCATTTTACAGATAATGAACACCAAGGCACAGAGTGGCCAAGTCCTCTGCCTAGGATCCCACAGCTGGAAAGTGGTGGAGCAGGGCTTGCAACCAGGACAGGCAGACCCCCAGAGCCCGTGGTCTCAGCTACTCCCATAAAGGGAGGCGGTTAGACAGGATGGCTTCGTAGGTTCCAGCTGCTGGAAGCTCCCAGAGCACAGAGTTGGGAGTCTAAGACGCCCAGCCTCCTGTTGGGGAGGGGAGACCGAGGATCTAGTTGTCTGTGAACCCTGGACCAGGCCAGCTGGTTGCCATGGGGACCGCTGGGTGGAGGCGGTTGGCCAGGCCTGTTGCCCAAGGGGCAGTTCCGGGGAGCTCCCTCCTGCCAATGGCAGGGAGTGGCATGGAACTGTCACCTGGGTCTGTTTTCCTGGCAGCCAGAGTCACACGAATTTTCTCCTCTCAGACAGGGGAGGCCACAAGTCCCCCCAGCCGTCTGAGCCTCCTCCGCCCTGAACTCGATCTCCCACGAAGCCATGCTTATCTCTAGCTCATCTGTGTGAATTATTTACTGCGTCTGGCGGCCTCCCCGGCGGCCTCCCTGCCTGCAAAGAATGTGGAACCCACATCCTGGGTTCTGAGGCCTGTTTCTTCTCATTATCCAGAGGAGTAGTTCCAGAGGACGGGGACCTGGGGAAAGGAGCTTCCCACCCCTCCCGCCTTCACCCAGAATTCTTGTCTGGAACCAGAGAGCACTGAGTTGGGAGTCAGGGCACTTACTGCTCTGCTTGGGTGCTCTGTGAACCTCAGCATCCTCATCTGTGACCCTGGGGTGTTGATTCCTGCCCTAGGTGCTTCCAGAACTGCTGATCAAACCCTGCAAGGTAATGCTGGGGAGTGACCTTGGCAACGAAGGCATTGTATGAGTGCACAGGTATCACTATCGGTATTTTAATTTTTTCCATTATTTTTATTTTCTTAATTGCCTTCTTATCATGTGCCACAGTGCTAAGTGTTCTGGATGCGATTTAATTCTCACAGCAACTCTAGGAATCATGTTTATTGTGTGTGCCAGTTACAACTATATATCACGTCCATTTCACATACAAAGAAGCCAAGGCCCAGAGGGTCTGGGTAACCTGTCCTCAGTCAGGAAGGAGCCAGGAGTGGAAAATGAGTCTGAGTCTGGCTTCCACCCTGAACTCTTAACCACTCCTAAACTCCATGCCATGTTGCCTAATAAGCCTGGGGGCCCTTCATCAGCACCCAAGAGGCTGCTTGGGCACCAGCCTCATCTATGCTAGCCATCTGCACAGAGTGATGACCCAGTCTGTGTGCCTGCCTCCGTGCAAGATGCCAGGGACACAGGGGTGAGTCAGACACAGGGGTGAGTCAGGCACAGTCCCTCCCCTCAAACTGCATGTGTCTGGAGTTGGGGGTGGGTGTCAGGGACAGGGAACAGGGAAGCACGACCTGGTCACACTCAGATATGATACAAAGTGAAGTGCCCATCATGATGAGGGCTGGGCACATTCAGTGTGTTCTGGAGGGTGAGGAGGCCATTTAGTGAGCGGGCAGGATTTCAGCGGGGCCTTGGGGAAGGGGGTAGGGGTGGGAAGGGCACTCTTGAGCAGAAGGACACATGTTGGTAAGTCTGGGGTTTGCTTGAGAAAGGGCGGTCCTTTAGGGGCTGGTTGGAACAAGGCATTTGTGGCAGTGCTGGGACTGGGGGAAAGGAGGTTAGGGCTAGAACAGGAGGTTTTGACGTATGAGCTCAAGGGTCAGTTTAGAGCAGTGTTTCTCAGCTGGGGCCGATTCGGCCCCCCCAAGGGACTTTGGCAATGTCTGGAGACAGTTTTGGTTGTCACAACGCTGGGGAGAGGGCCAGTGCTGCTGGCATCTGGTAGGTGGAGGCCAGGGAGACTACTAGACACCCTCCAGTGCAAGGACAGCCCCACCACGAAGAATGCTCCAGCCTCCAACAGCAATGTGTTGAGGTTAGGAAATACTAGCGTAGAGCCTGTTTAAGAGCCTTTAAAGTGAGATTTAGGGCAAGTCACTTAACTTCTCACGCCTCAGTTCCCACCTCTCTAAGATAGGCTGATTGTAACGGCTAACATTTGAGGAAATAACTGCCATATAGTTCACATATACTGTGTGCCAGTTACAATCCTAAATGCCTTACATGTATTATCTAGTCCTTATAGCCAATGGGCACCAACGGGGAAGGTGCAGACCAGTGATTCAGCCTGGCCTCTCTGATGCCTATGTTAACCTGAACGCTCAGCACCCGATTCTTTTACTTTCTCTGACGCTCATCTGTGAAATGGGGCCATGAATCCATGCCTCAGAGGATTGCTGGAAAGGTGGTAAAATGATCTATTACCCAGCACCTAGTAGGTGCTCAATAAATAGCAGATTCTTTCCCTGAGCCTCCTGGGGCTCCATCCTCAAGTCTGAGCTTTGGAGCAGTCCTTGGGGAGGTGCTGGTGTGGAGCTGATATTAGAGGAAGGGGGATCCAGGGGTGGCAGAAGGAGGGGGAAGGTCTCTAATGACTGCCCTGCCCTGCGCTATGAAGCAGGGTCCTGACCATCTCAGTGGGTCCCTTCCTGCTATGCTGTGCTGCCTTTAGGCTACAGAGTGGCCATGCTGCCGCGTCATCCACAGGTGCACCCGGGGAGGCTGCTTTTCTGGGGATGGGTTTCGTAGCACTCTTCCCATTCTCTAAATGGTTCTGGGGGTCACTGGCAGTTCAAAGAGTAGATGGGGTGTGGTCTACACTGCAAGCCTCATCTTCCTCCACTTCTCCATAAGCCCGCTTCAATGCCCTGGCCACACCGTTGTTTCCAGAGGGCCACACTTTTTATGCCTCTGCACTTTTGCGCGTGCTCTTCTTTTAGCCTCTTACTCTTTCCATTTAGCTAAATCCTCCAGGTTTCAGCTGAGATGTCACCTTCTCCAGGAAACCTTTCCTGAGACCCTTCCACCTGAACTGAATGAGGTCCTTCATTTAGGTTGCCATAATGCGGATGCTTCCTTCTGCCCAAGCACCGTGTGTCATTGCTGATCGGGCCTCCTCCATCAGACCATGTTCCCTCTTGGGCAGGCACTGGAGCTCCCTCCTTGGTCTCCATATCCCCAGGACTTTGCACAAATCCCTGGCACACAGCAGCTCCCCAGGGAACGTTAGTGAATTAATGTTATGATAATAACAATGTCTTGTATAAATCAAGCTCTTTTCCCATTTCAAAAGCCTTCTTAATGCAACAACGGTGTCATCTGAACCTCACAGAAAACTCGACATTTGAGGTAGCTAGGGTTTGAATTGGTGTTTTCATTTTAAAGGGAAGAACTGGAGGCTGGAAGAGGTGTGGTGCCAGGTGGCCGGTGGGACAGGCACGATGCCCACATGGTCTTGCCTGAGCAGGCCTGGATGCATTTGAGAGATATCTGGTCCAGAGTGGGAGCTGCCTCAGAGTTCTGATCCTGTCTGGGGACCAGTGAGGAGTAGGGGGCCAGTACTTGCTGCTTTCAAGGGTTAGCGGGGAGCTGGGGCCAGCCTGTGTGGTGGTGGTGATGGGATAGACATGTTCTCTGGAGGGGAAACTGTAGGAGGCAGCACTTTTCTTCTGTGAAGATTTAGCCACTGCTACGCTATTGATGGTACAGAATACTGAAAATTCAGGAAAAAACAAACAGGGGAACGACTAAGTAAATTGAGTCCAGCAACTTGCAATATTTGGTGGCCATTAATGATAATGTTTCTACCAGGTACGGTGGCTCATGCCTGTAATCCCAGCACTTTTGGAAGCCAAGGCAGGTGGATCACCTGAGGTTTGGAGTTTGAGACCTGCCTGGTCAACATGGTGAAATCCCATCTCTACTAAAAATACAAAAAGTTACCCGGGCGTGGTGGTGGATGCCTGTAATCCCAGCTACTTGGGAGGCTGAGGCAGGAGAATCGCTTGAACCCGGGAGGGAGAGGTTGCACTCCATTGCTTTCCAGCCTGGACAACAAGAGTGAAACTCCATCCCCAAAAAAGTGTTTCTGCAGCTCATGCAAGGACATGGGGAAGTGCATAAGTATCTATGTGAGGCTTAAGGCAAAAAGGAAAACGAATGTGTCCCCGGTAGGAAAGACAGTGCCATGGAGTGGTTTGAATCCCAGCGCTGCCGCTTACTGGCTGTGAACTCAGGCAAGCTAACCTTTCTGTGCCTCAGTTTCCTCATTTGTAAAATAGACAAAATAATAATCTTGTCTCAGAGAGCCATTGGGAGAATTAAATGAATTAATACTTGGACAACACTTAATAATGCCTAGTATATATTGTTAAGGTTTAGTTACTATTATTAATCATGATTGCCATCTCAGCTATGTCAAACGTGTAAGAAAAAATAAAAAGATGGAGGAGAATGTTCAGTGTTTTCTTTGGGATGTGGGTTAATGGATGGTTTTTACTTTTCTTTTTTTCCGCTTCCTGAATTCTCTACATATTTCACAATGGGGATGTTTTACTTTTATTATCATGAAAGAATAAACTTTATTTTCCCCCAAACGACTGGAGGTAAATGCAGCAGCACTTTCCTTTTGGACGTAAGGGGCTGACTGCAGGGAGTCGCCTCCATAGTTAACACCTGGGACACCCTGAGAGCACACTCGTGTCAATATTTCTTTACCTGGAAGGTCAGCTCCCAGGTAATCTTTCTCCAAACAAATCAGGCTGTGCCTCCCATCTCTCCTCTGCCTGTTTAATAATTTTATATGATGCCTATTGAAACAAATAACCAAGCTGTTTAAATACCCACAGCCATAAACTGTCACCACCTGATGACAATGAGAATTCCCCAGGCAGGGCACATCAGAAATGAAACTAAATCATTCTGACCAGCCCTGTCATCATCACACTCTCCCTCTATCCGGTGAGACAAGGGCATTTACAGTGAAGGAAATGCCAGCTGCTGCATGAGCTGATATGGGCTCTCAGTTAGCTGGCCAGGCTGGCAGTCGGCCAGAGAAAGCCAGCCGGCCAACCAGCTGCTCAGCAAATGGCTGTGCCAGGCACATAGTAGGTGTTCAATGACTCATCCCATTTGATGAGGGTTTTGTTAGTTCCGGCCAATGTGTGCAACTGTATCCTGAGCAGCGTATGCGTGTCATGGCAAGGATGGGGGATGCTAAAGATGGCCTTCACCTTTAAGGAGCAAAGACCAATAGATATTTTCAGACCTTTCTACTGAGAGTTTCATGAGTTCTAGGCTTTTGGGATGGTGGTTTCTGGGCTAGGGGTCTATGCTAGATCTTAATTTTTTTCCTGAACCTTCTTGGGATATGGGTTTAAATGACCATACCAACCAGCATTGTCAAGAGCTTACCATCTCTCACCTTCCCATCCCCCCATTTTTCATCCATCCATCTATCCATTTATCCATCCATCCATCCAACCATCCATCCATCCAACCATCTGTCCATCTGTTCATCTGTCCATCTATCCATCTATCCATCTATCCATCCATTTGTTCCATCTCCTATGGTTTGAATACGTCCCTTAAAGCTCACATGTTGGAAACTTAATCCAAAATGCAATAGTATTGAGAGGTGGGATCTTTAAGAGATGATTAGGTCATGAGGGTTCTGCCCTCATGAATAGATTAATGCCATCATCAAGGGAGTGAGTTTGTTATAAAGGTGAGTTTGGCTCCCTCTTGTGCCCTCTTGTCCTTCCACATTGTGCCATGGGATGATGGTGCAGCAAGAAGGCCCCTGCCAGATGCCAGCCTCTGAACCTTGGACTTCCCAGACTCCAGAACTGTAAGAAATCAATCTCTGTTCTTTATAAATTACCCAGTCTCAGTTGTTCTCTTATAGCAGCAAAACCAAACTGAGACACCACCCAGCCATCCATTCTATCTGTGCATCCATTGTGAAACAGTATAATGGTGGATAAATAATCAGACTCTAAAGCTGGACTGTCTGGTATAAAATCTTTTCTGGTGTGGGAGGCAGACAGATAAACAGACACTGAGGCTACAGGGTAAGTTCAGGGTGCTGTGGGTGCAGAGAAGAGAGGCCTGACACCCAGTTGGAGCCTCAGAGGAGGCTACAGGAGGGGGACCCAATGTCACCATTACTATCATCAGAGGAATTTCTTTGACCTATGGTGGGGCCATGGTCAAGTGCAGTCATTGGCAAAGCTGGCCTGGGAGCCACGGCCTTGTCCCTGGCATGCCTCCTCCTCCCAGCACCATCATTGCTACGTACCTAGTAAGTGCATTTACTGTGCACAATGGAACCACCTACTCTGAACATTTTGCATTACCCAGCACTACTCATGTGTAATTTTTAGGTATTTTGAGCATTGACTGTGTGCATTGACTGCATTATTGAACACATAATGTGTGCCTTTGCCTATGAATTTCGACCAAATCTAGGCTTTAGATTTCTTCTTTCTTCGAAGGACAGCATGTGGAGTGGAGAGGTGAGATCCCTGTCAGACAGGCCTGGGTTGAAATCTCACCAAACTTCTTGCTAGCTTTATGCCCACGGACAAGTCAGTTACCATCTCTGAGCCTCCAAGATAGTAATACTGTAGCTATATGGCAGTGCGGTGGGGAGGGTTACTGGACAATGTCTAAAGCGTCTTTGCAAACTGTCAAGCACCATGTTAGTGTGAGAGTCATCCCAGGAGCTTTACATGCTGGGCAGATGCTCCTCCTACAGGGGCAGAGACACAGATGGCTGGGGATGCAGGGGGCTTTTGGATGGGGCTGGGATCTCCAGGGCTGTAGACTGGGCTGGCTGTGACCAGTGTCCAGGGATATGGCATCACCACAGAGTGGTCTAAGACTGACTGGCATCTGATTATCCTCTCCTGGACCTGATTACTCAGGGCCTTATAGGAAGTCTTACAAGATTTCCCCCATGCCAGTGTCTCCTGGGGTCGCATTGCTGGGTGCTCCCCCTTACTTCCTCCCCTGGGGAACTTCTACTGTCTGGACATCTGTGTTCCTTGCTTGCAGAGCGGGAGTGTTTTGGCCTCCCACCAAGTACCCCAGCCTCCTTCTTTTGATTTTGAATTGGCAAAAAAGATGGTTCTCCTTCAGTGAGATCCCCCTGGAGATACCTACCCTTCATGCATGAATTCATTCGTGCATTCACTCAGCAAACATGTTAAGTCTTATAATATGCTGAGCTCTGCACGTGAAACAGGGTATTGTGGGTGACCTGTGCTGAGCTTTGGAAGAGTCTCTGATGAGTGGTCTCAGGCACTCCCCTGCCCTTCTCAAGGGTCTGCTCACATGATGCAATGGGCTCAGGCTCAGCAATGGGGTTGAAAGTGGTCCTTGAAGTAAAAAACATAAACTTACAATTGGGCACACCCACCTTGATGCCTCTGTATCTAAAAACTGTCGAAACGTCATGACCCTCTCAGACTGTTGGAAATGGGGGAATCAGGAGAGTTGTTGAAACTGGAGATAGATTTGAGATTCTGAATTTGTAGGCAGTGGGTCAAATGATGGGGGTGGGTCTATTGCCTGGGCTGGGGTGGGGGTGGGGAATACATAGGAAGAAGTGAGGGGAAGAGAAGTGGAGAGGATGAGATGGGGATCTCTGGGAACGGCAAATTAAAGATGGGGAGGCCAGAGGGGGTGCCTTCTGAGAGACGAGAGGAGCACTGGGAGGGAGGAGAGCACATCAGGAAAGGCAGGGGTCAGCAGAGTCCGAGGAGACCCAGGGCTGGGGGCTGGCTGTGCATTGGTGACCTCAACATGGCCTCCTCTGTGTCCGTGAGGCAGAAACCAGAATGGGGGAATAAGAAGGAGACAGGGGGCTTGGCCATTCTCTGGAGGAGGTGGGCAGTAAGAAGGAGGGTGTGCTCTTGGGGCTGGGGACAGCTATGGGGAGGGTGGCATTTGAGGCAGAAGGAAAGCATCTCCTTGGTGCTGGCCATATACTAGGTGTGTACACAGCATATGTTGATTGGGCATCTTTTTATAGCTCCAGTGGATTCTTGGCCACCAAATCCTGCCAGCTAATCATACTAGTCAGCACCCCCATCCCTGCTCATAACTCCTGGGCACCTGCTGGGTACCAGATTCTGCTTTGCGTGCTAGGGGTGCCGCTGAGAAAAGACGGACAGGGTCCTTACCATGGAGTCTTTTCCCATATCCTGTGGTAAGAAATGCCATGAGCCAGTACTAAGAAGGCTGGGTACCAGTGAGGGCTAAACCCGAGACGAATCCATCCGGCTTCAATAGGAGAGGCCACACCGTTACTGATGGTGGAGAACCAGGGCTTTATGATGGGGGTTAGACCTTGTTCAGCGGTAGCAACATATGGGCAGTCTGTGCAGGCCGCTGCCTCTGCATCTGGGGTTAGGCCTGAGTCACTATAGGTCAGCCAACTGGCTTTCAGGAGGGACAGCTGAATGGAGCCAGCATGAGGACAAACTAGAACCCATGTCTGTCTCTGGTGACCTCCAATGTCGATGATGCTGCTAGGGTGAGATGCCACAGGGGCTGGTACCTTTCACCATGGAACTGCACACACAGCTGGCCCGGGCTGGAGAGGTGGAAGGGGGAGTTCTGGTGGAGTGGAGCTCCCGCAGTCCCAGGAGCTGCCCCTCGTCAAAAGATGGGCCACAACAGTGACAATGGTGCGCCCTGCCCCGACCTTCAGAGCATATTCAAAACACATAGCTGCTGCTGCTTTACTCCCACCTTCCGAGTTGCCTGAAAGATGTCTCTTGCTCCCCACACCACCCCAGCACCATCCAGGGAAGGGTATTTCGGGAACCGGCATACCAGCTTAGTTAGCTGCACTGTGTTAGCTGTGCTGACGCAGTAGGCGACGTGGTCCGGAGTGACAGGGTTGGGGTGTTGCTTTAGCTCAGGTGGGTGGGGAAAGCCCCTTGGAGGATGTGGCATTTATAACAGGAGCTGGGAAGCTATAATTGGGCAAGTTCCAGGGGCAGGAAGAAGGGCAGGTGGCTGGGGCACAGAGGTGGGAGACGCAGGGAGAGAGGAGGAGATGAAGCCGGCCACAGCCACGCAGCAGGAGCTACAGGGGGTCACACGACACTGGCCGGTGGCGGGGGGAAAGGCGGAGCGTTGGATCTGATTCTGCTTGCAGTGGGAATAGTTCTAAGCAGGGCAGGGACGTGGCATGATCTAAGCTTTTGAAAGCTCACCCGTGCTGCTGGGTGGGTGAGGGACTGTGGGAGTGGAAAAGGCTGGAATTGAGGGGGCCCACATTTGGGGGGCACTATTACAGTGGTCTAAAGAGATGATGACAGCCAGCATGGGTGTGGTAGCTATGAGAAGAGAGGGGCTATTGGATTCTGGATCCATTTTGGGGATAGAGATTGAATTGAGGTGGGTTTGTAGGATGAGGGTTATAAAGGTATCAGGGTCCTTAAGAATAACAGTTCCCCTGGGCTCCTCGGATCCCTGCTTTTGGGAAAGCCCATTTCTTCCCCAGTGGCTTTCTTGCTAGTGGCCCCTGTGCTCAATGGGAATCCATCCCTCCCTCCCCTCTGACATTCAAGGCTGGTCCCCGTGACATCACCCCCCCCCAACTCTCTCCACCCTTGGCTGTCCCCTGCTTTTGGGCTCCTGCCAGCTATCAGCACCCCAAGCTCCTGTGCCTTTAAGATGAGGAGTGAAGGGCCAAATGAAATCTCTCTCCTCAAAGTCCTGCCACAATGAGAGGCAGAGAGAAGATAATAAAAGCAAGAACCAGCCTGGGGGGAAAAGAGGAGATTTTTATCCTCCCGACCCTGCAAGTTCCCCTCTGGCTCTGAGAAGTCTCAGAAGATTTCTCTCCACACATATGAGTAATACCCAGCAAAAATGCCGTCCAGAGGGAGAAGACGGAGTGATTCTGTGTTGGATTAGAATTTTTTTCCAACCTGCATCCTCCCCGGTGCCAGCCTCCTACGCTTGCCACCCCTACAGAGCTTGGTGGCCAGAGAGGCAAGGCAAGAGGAAAGGAGGTGATGAGAGGAGGGAGGAGGGCAGCAGGGAGACAGAGGGCTCTAGAGCTCCCTGAGAACTTCTAAGTGTCCTCTTGATGGGCAGGACAGGGAGAAGAGATGCATCGTCCACTTGCTGCCCCCACAGCGGCCAACGGGGTTGCCATTCCAGCACAACTGTGAAAAAGAGCCAGTTGGATTTGCGGGGGTCAGAAAGGGATGGTTGACTAGCCGCCAGTTAAGCTTGGCTAATAGCTTGCTGTGTGAGCTTGTGTCGCTCCTGAACCCTCTCTGGGTCTCCTCTAAGGCCAGTTTTCTCCTCTGGCCTCGACGAGCTTTGAAGGGCCCTTAGAGGTTGTGCTTTTAGAACAATTGCAACATCCCTGCCTAAGAGCAGATTCAGTTCTCGCTGGATTGGGTTGGGGGAGTACCACTAGTTGTCAGATTGGGGAGTGAGGTAGGGCCGAAGGGGACCAGGACAAATTGGAGTATCCAGACTTCGAGTCAAGGGTCCTCTCTTTTTTGGATAATCTCTAGGGGACTCGGGTGAATCAAGCCAAATGCCTCTCCTTTCATCACTCCATTATTCACTCAATCATTCAATGATTCATTCATTTGTTCACTTTATTAGTCACAGGCTGCATGCCCGATGCTGGGCCCAGTGCAGTGGGGACACAGTCTCTGCCTTCAGGAAGCTCTTAGTGTGGTGGGGGAGGAACAAGCGCTGGGTGCAGGGGACACTGAGGAAAGGCCCCTGGACTGGCTTTGGGGGTAGAGAAGGCTTCCTGGGGAAGCTGATGTCTAAACTGAGACACAAAGAGTGAGCAAGGGGAAACCAAGAGTAAAGATTGAAGGGAGCCCCCAGAAGAGAGAAGGGTCTCTTCAGAGGTGCGGAGTGCGAGCGGTCAGGGTATGCGAAGGGATTGAAACATGCCAGTGTGATGGAAAGGAGGCCCAGGATGGGGGGTGAGACAGGGTGGGGGTGGGCTTAGCTAAGTGTGTGGGTTCAGATTTCATCTCATCGTCATGGGTTCATCAGTGGCTTAGAGTAGCAGCTCTCCAGGAATGTGTGTGGCCAAGAGCATTTCAGGGCTGCGGGTGTCTATGTGACACTCAGATATTTTAAGGCCCACCCCTTGGAGCCCCATTATTCTCTCGTCCTGGAGGTGGACATAGTCATGGTTGAAACACGTACGAGGGGGAGCTAGATTTCTTTAGCATAGATCCAGGGCTTCAGTGGTTAAAAGCCTTAAAGAAACAGACTTTTTGTGACTCCATAACAGAGACTCTCAGTGTTGGAGCTGGATGCCGGCGTGGGAGTAGGTCCATGGAGTAGGTGGGTGGCCATTTATCCAGTTCTGGAAGGAAAGGTGATTGGGATGGACAGAATTTCACCTTGTAATAAAGAGGCATGAGCACTGGAATGAGGACAGACGGATCTGGTGTCCCAGTGGTGGCTCTGCCATGCACAAGTGTGTATCCTTGGGCAAGCCAATTAACTCTGTGTCCCGGTTTCCATATTCGTAAAACAGCATTAATAGCATCCACTTCCAAAGGTGGTTTTGGGGCTAAACAAGATGATGATGATAGTGGTGTTGGTGGTGGTGGTGATGGTGGTAATGATGGTAATGATGATGATTATAGTGGTGACAGTAATGGTGATGCTGATGATATGATGGTGGTGATGGTGATGTTGGTGATGATGCTGTTGGTGGTGGTGGTTATGGTGATGGTGGTGGTGATAATGATGGTGATGGTGGTGATGATGCTGGTGGTGATGATGATGGTGGTGGTGGTGATGGTGGTGGTGATGATGATAATGGTAGCAGTGGTGATGGTGGTGATGGTGATGATGGTGATAATGATGGCAATGATGATGATCATGGTAGTGGTGGTGGTGATGACAGTGATAATGTTGGTGATGATGATGATGGTAGTGGTGGTGGTGGTCGTGATAATGATGGTGGTGGTGGTTATGATGGTGATAAGGGTGACGCTGATGATGTGATGGTGGTGATGCTGATGTTGGTGATGATGATGCTGCTGGTGGTGGTGGTTATGGTGACTGTGGCGGTGATGGTGGTGATGATGTTGGTGGTGATGATGGTGGTGGTGATGATGATAATGGTGGCAGTTGTGATGGTGGTAATGGTGATAATGATGGTAATGATGATGATGATGGTAGTGGTGGTGGTGGTTATGATGGTGATAGTAGCAGTGATGCTGATGACGGTGATGGTAGTGATAATGATGCTGGTGATGGTGATGGTGGTGATTATGATGGTGGTGATGGTGATGGTGATGTTAGTGACAATGATGGTGATGATGATGATAGTGGTGGTGGTGGTCATGATGAATAAGGTGGTGGTTATGATGGTGATAGTAATGGTGATGCTGCTGCTGCTGATGGTGGTGATGATGATGTTGATGATCATGCGGTTGTTGTTGATGGTTATGGTGATGTGGTAGTGATGATGTTGGTGATGATGATGATGGTGGTGATGATGGTGGTGATGCTGATGATGGTGATAATGATGGTGATGGTAGTGGGGTGGTGGCTATGATAGTGATAGTAGCAGTGATGCTGATGGTGATGGTGATGGTGGTGATGATGATGGTGATGGTAGTGGTGGTGGTGGTTATGATGGTGTTAGTAATGGTGATGCTGCTGCTGCTGATGGTGGTGATGATGATGTTGGTGATGATGCTGTTGGTGGTAGTGGTGGTGATGGTGATGGTGGTGGTAATTATGATGTTGATAGTAATGGTGATGCTGCTGTTGATGGTGGTGACGATGATGGTGATGATGCTGTTGGTGGTGGTGGTGATGGTGATGGTGGTGGTAATGATGGTGGTGGTGATGATGATGTTGGTGGTAGTGATGATGGTGGTGATGATGATGGTGATAGTAGTGATGATGGTGGTGGTGATGATGATGATGGTGATGGTGATGATGTTGGTGGTGGTGATGGTGATGATGGTGGTGGTGCTGATGGTGATGGTGATGATGGTGGTGGTAGTGGTGATGGTGACAATGATGATGATGATTAACAGCTAATATTTATTGAGTCCTAAGCCCTATTGGTGGATGATGCCATGCACTGCTGAAGTTCCCCTTCAGGACTGAGACACTCGTCCCCCAGTTTCCAAGAGTGTTGCCTGCTGGAAGCTCACTGCTGAGTGCCTCCCTGGAATTGCCTTCGGCCTAAGTCAAAGCCACACCCTTTCTCTGGATGTAGCCCTGTGGCCTCCGTACAGGTGAATTTGAAAGGGATCCTGCCTCAGAGCTCCAGTCTGTGGCTCCTGCAGATCATTCAGGGTCTCTTTCTGTCCCGTCCTCCTTCCTTCACCTCGTCAGGTGCTTTCTCAAGAGCCCTCCCCGACAAGCGTCTTGCATGCAAATGTTCATCGTAGAAGCTGTTTCTTAGGGATCCGACCTAGGAATTTGACAGCCCTTTGCCCACACTATCTCATGTAATCCTCCCAACATCCCTTTGAAGGGGAACTATGATTAAACCATTTTTACATACATGGAAACTAGAGGAAAGAGATTCAATCCCTACTTGCAGCCACACAAGTAGTGAATGGCTGCACTTGGATTTGAATGTAGGGTACCTGACTCCAGGACCCCAGCTCTGAGCCACCATCTCGAGCCTGGCCCATGGCAGGCAGTTATCAAAGGGCACTGAGTAAGTAGTTAATACCCCTTCCTGCCTGGAGACTTCGGTCCCATTGTTGTTTGCTCTGAGGCCTCACCTCCCCTTCTCTCTCCCCACTGTGCAGTAGCCGTGATAGTAGCAGCAGCAGCAGCAGTCTTGATGAGCCTCCCAGTGTGCCAGCACCGCACAGTGGAAAACAACACCTCCCTTGACCACCCACTTCCCAGCTGCCGATGTAACACCATTGTCACTGCCGCTAGGGTGGGTGTCTTCGCCTGTGTGCCTCCTCACATGTGGATGGTACAGCTGCAAAAACTGCTGGGAGAAGAGATTTGGAATCCGATCTCACTTTATTCTGACATCTAAGACCTTGGAAGAACTGAGACCCCAGCAGTACCAAGGTTCTGGTCAGGCTTAGACTGTGACAAGCTTTGCCCTGGTTGTGATGAGACCTGGGTTCTAGTTCTAATGCTTCCACTGATTTGGGAGGGGTCCTTGTACTTCTCTGGGCCTTAGTTCCCCACCCAAATCTGGGCAGTGGCCTTTCAGAGCCAGTGTGGAGTTCACATGCATGTGGATGCCCCATTGGACTTTTGCTTCTTCCTCCCTTATACCCTCAGAATGTCCAGAAAGCCATCTCCTTATTCACTGGTTCAGAACGTTATAGATTGTTAAGCATCTTCACAAGCATAGTCTCATTTGAGCCCTGCCACAAAGCTGTGAGGTTGGCATGACCACTATCCTGTGTCAAATGGTAAATAGAGCTCAGAGAGTGGAAGGAGCTTGCTTCAAGTCATGCGATCTTTGGGACACTCTTGTAATCCCTTCATTTTTAACCTACAAATACAAACATATATGGTGCTAAACACTGGAATGAAGAGACAGCTCAGAAATCATCCTAACCTATCCACTTGCTCGACTGAGACGGAGCTGAGGCCATAGGAGTCCTCTTTCTCCCAGACTGCACAATGACCAGTGGCAGAGCTGGTGCCAGGGCCAAGTCTGCAGTTCATTCAATGACTCTTGATTGGGTGTTTTTCAAATTTCATATTATGAAATTTTATCCCATTTAAGACAAAAACCTAAACCACTTATAGGTAGGCAAATACTGCATAAGCTTGTGGACATTCGGTGCCCTGCTTCTGATGGCCTGTTTGCGAGAGGAGAGCAGAGCTCTAACAGAGGTGATTGGGCTTGTCTCAGCTTGTAACTCATGAGCTGTGGGTGTTCACAGTGGAGATGGGTTCGTGCACTTGTTTTCCTATCACGGTGGCATAGGCAGCCTAGGGAGGAGGTAAGGCTGGGGAGCAGAGACAAAGAAATGTGTGTGTTCTGGCAAATTTGGGAAATTAACTCAGAGGCTGTTCCAGGGAGAAAATGATATTTTGAATCAGGAGTTATTATACATCTGAGCTCACTGCCTTTTGAAGAACACCTTGCTTACTTAACTGTTCTGTTTACATATTTATTTATAACTGACTCGGTTTCAGAAGAAATCTGAAGTGGCTAATTATTTAATTTGAATGTGAGCTCCTTGAGGGCAGGAACTACCTTCATTATCTCTGCTCCTCTTCTGACAGGCTAACTCCTGCTTGCCCCTACCCCTGGCCTCCTCTAGCTGGATTCTCCACCTCTCTCTGTTGTAATAATCCCTTTCAGTATCTTGGTTCTCCCTTGAACTGTGAACCTGGTGAGGACAGGGACTATGCATTACATATCTCACTATCTCATCCATCCACCTAACCATCCCTCCAACAACAATCAGCCATTCATTCAATCATTTATCCAACCAGCAAACCAAATGTCTATCTAACCATCTGTCTTAGTCTGTTTCATGCTGCTCCAACAGAATACCTGAGACTAGGTGATTTATAGTGAACAGAAATTTATTTGGTTCAAGGTTCTGGGGGCTGGGAAGTTCAAGATTGAGGGGCTACATCAAGTGCCTTCTTACTGTTTCGTAATATGGTGAAAAGCATCACATGGTGAGACAATGTGAGTATGAGAGGGGTTCAAATTCACTTTTATAACCAACCTACTCTTGTGGTAATAAATCAACTCCCACAATAATAGAATTAATCTATTCATTAGGACAGACCCCTAATGACCTAATCGTCTCTTAAATGTCCCATATCTCAACATTGTTGCATTGGGGATTAAGTTTCCAACACATGAGCTTCAGGAGACACACTCAAACCCTAACGCAATCCATGCTCCATCCATCCATCTATCCATCCAACCATCCATCCATCTATATACCTGTCCAACCAACCATTAATCCATCAATTGATCCATCAGTCAATTGATCCATCCATCCATCCATCCATCCATCCATCCATCCATGCATATTTGTGTCCAACCACCACCCATTCAATTATCTATCTGTACAATTTTTCATTTATGCAACCACCCATTATCCGTCCATCGTCCATTCATCCATCTGTCCACGTATCCGTGCAACCATCCCTCCATTCTTTCAAAACCCCAGAAAGTTGTACAACTGAAGCCAAAAAGGATGGTTAGTTATCTTTTATCCAGCGCTCACTTTGTTCCAAGCACTATGCTACGTGTAGTACATACATTAATCAAGTTAGTGAAGTCCAAAGACTCCATGAAGTTGGATTACTATTTTTATATTGCAGATGACAAAAGTGAGATTAAGAGAGTTTCAGTGCCTTGCCCAAGGTCACATCGTCGGCAAATGGCAGAGTGAGATTTAAAGCCCGTCTTCTGACTCCAGAGCACAAGATTTTTTTGCTTCACCATAGTGGGAAATATTTTGGGGGCAATGATTTACACTGACCTGCACCTCTTCCTCGCAACAGCGTAAACTTCCCCACACCCAACCTTCATCTCTTCAAGCCCTGACGCTGCCGTCATAGTCCCATCTCCAACTCCCTTCTAATAGAAAATATGCTTCTTGATCTTAACCTCTGGGGAGAGAAGAAGAGTGAGAAGGGCCTGAGTGAGTTTTCCATGCAGGCCAGGTCTGGAGTGAGGAAGGAAACAAAACTCTCCATGGGCAGCCCAATACCCTATCTCCCTTCTTGTCCTCTGGGGAGGCTCCGAGCCTCACAAATTGTATAGCTCTGCTGTGAGGGGCAGTGATGAGTTAGTGTGTGGGAGAGGGCCAGGGAGGCCCAGCCAATGACAAAATGCATTGGCCCCAGAAGCCCTGGGGGCTTCAAGAGAAGGAAGTTTTACTGTTCCAAGGTCACCGGCAGCCAAATGCAGTTCACACAGAGGACTGCACCTGCGGGGCTTCTCCACTCGATGACCTCCAAGCACCTGAAATCCTCCAGCTCCAGAGCTAAACCCAATTTCTTTTGCCCCGCCTCCTCCGCTTGCCTCTCCCTGCTCTTCTCAATCCTGGAAATCCTGGAAATCCCTCTCAATCATATGTTTTGCCTGTGTGTTGCACTTTTCTTTCCTTCTTCCTTTGAGATTAGCACCTCCTTTCTTAACATGATTGTTCCTCTCCCATTCTAGTTTTAATGGGACCTGCCTATCAGCAGTCTACCTTCTGGTCATAGGGGTGGGAAACATCCAAACTGGGCCAATCATAGTTCCCCAGGCCATGGCGCAGGGCCAGGTATAGAGATGGACACATGACCAAGCCTGACCAATGAGAGCTCTTCCTTGGGATTTTTCTAACTGGAAGTGATAGGGAAATGTGTTTTCCTGGGTGATTACAATGCTTGAAAGACAAGAGTACTGAGCTTTTTGCAGTTAGACAGAGAGAATGACACAAAAATATTAAAAGGGAGGGGGTGCTGGGCACTGTGGCTCACGCCTATAATCCCAGTACTTTAGAAGGCTGATGTGGCTAGATCACTTGAGGCCAGGAGTTTGAGACCAGCCTGGGTAACATGGCAAAACCCCATTTCTGCTAAAAATACAAAAATTTACCAGGCATGGTGGCGGGCACCTGTGAGCCCAGCTACTTGGGAGGCTGAGGCAGGAGAATCACTTGAACCTGGGAGGTGGAGGTTGCAGTGAGCCGAGATTGTGCCACTGCACTCCAGCCTGGGTGACAGAGTAAGACTCTGTCAAAAAAAAAAAAAAAAAAAAAGAGAGAGGAGAGAGGATATCCTGAAGAAGGAGCCGGCTGAGGCCCCGAGTCCTAATCATCCCTGAGTCAGCTCCACCCCTTACTTCTCTGTTTGTTTCAGGACAGAAGTTGATGGATGGGTAATACATTTCCCCTTCCTGTGGTTTGATTGGGTTTCTGTCCCTTGCCATCAAAGAATGCTGGTGATTACATTGCTCAAACCAGCAACTCAAGTGTCTTCTTTGACTCAACCCTCTCTTCACCGCCTTATCCAGCCAAAGCCAAATTCTTAAACTCTACCTCCTAGCGAGCTCTCAGTTCTGCTCACTTCTCCCCGTCCCTGCAGCCTTCTGGAGCAGGGCAGCTGATCCTGGTCATGGCTTGCCCTCTCCAATCTCTCACTTTAGCCAGAGTAATCTCTAGAGCACACCAACCTGACCTGGTTATACCATGGCTATAAAACCTTCCATGGCTCCCATTACCCTCAAGACAAATCTAGCTTTTTAAAAAAGCCTTGAACTTTGAAATCATTTTAGATTTATAGAAGAGATATGAAGATATTACAGAATGTCTGTATATCCTTTACCCACTGCCCCTAATGTTAACTTCTTACATAACCATGATATGGCTGTGAAAACCAAGAAGTGAACACTGGTACAACATTATTGACTACATTACAGACGGTATACAGATTTTACCAGTTTTCCCCAGTATGGTCCTTTTGTCTGCAAGTTGTGATCCAGGATACCAGGTTACATTTGGAAGTCTTACCTTTTGAACAGGGCACTGAAAGCCCTTCAGGATCTGGTCTCTGATGACTTTCCAGCCTGTCTCTAGCTCCACCTTGTTCTGCTCTGGCTACCCCAAATGACCTGAAATTCCTCAAAGGGCCCAGGCCTCCTCTGTCCCCTGGGCCTTTGCACATGCTCTTCTTTCTCCCTTCCTTACTCCCTTTCTTGGACTGACTAACACTTATTCATCCTTTAAAACTCTGTTCGGGGCCGGGTGCGGTGGCTCGCTTCTGTAATCCCAGCACTTCGGGAGGCCAAGGTGGCTGGATCACCTAAGGTCAGGAGTTCGAGACCAGCCTGATCAACATGGCAAAACCCCATCTCTACCAAAAATACAAAAATTAGCTGGGTGTGGTGGCAGGTGCCTGTAATCCCAGCTACTTGGGAAGCTGAGGCAGGACACTTGCTTGAACCCGGGAGGTGAGGTTGCAGTGAGCCGAGGTCACACCATTGCACTCCAGCCTGGGGGACGAGCGAAATTCTGTCTCAAAAAACAATAACAAAAACCCAAAACAAAACAACAACAAAAACTCTGTTCGGGCAATTGTCTTTCTATGAAGCCTTCTAGACTAAGCCCTGCCAGCCCCTGGGCTTCTCCAGTCTCCTGTGTTCTTTCCATCCCTGCTCACCTTGGATTCTGTGATCTGCTTGTCTTCCCCATTGGGCAGGAGCTCCTTGAAAGGCCAGCACCCGGCTTTATTCCTTTCTATTGGAATCCAATGAATGCTTACAAAATGGATGAAGTTAGGAAAAAGTCAATACCCACTTAAGCGTTGCAGTAACTCAGAGAGAGAAATCAGCTGGCTGGGGAGACGTCCTGATTTGAGTCTTACAGGATGGAATCATAAACTAACATTTGTTGAGCATGGACTATGCATCAAGCAGTATTCTAAGGACTTTACACATTGAGGTAGGTACTATCGCTATCCCCATTTTATAGATGAAGGGAGGAGGAGGGAGTATTCAGGCTGGGACAACTGGCAAACCAGAAACATTTTGAAAGTGAGTATGCATGACCTCGGTTCTTGAAGAGTTTCTGTTAGGAGGGATGTGTTGTTGGCTACCCTTGAGGGTGACAGGTTGGGAGGACGATAATTTGAAAATGTGGAGTTGGGGATGAGAAGCGACTGCGTCCTGGTGGGAGAGGCCACTGATGCTCTCTGGGGTGTAATGTAGCCTGAGGCTGATCAATTAGAAAGTTTCAAGAACTGGTAGCAAGCCAAGAAGAGATTGCCTCAAGGAAGGAAGAGCACAGAGGTCCAGAGAAAGTGGAGCTCCCGGGGCCAGGGTGGGCATGGTCAGGATGCACCTGCTAAAGTGAGCACCTCATACTGAGTTCTGGCAAGATGGGTGCTGTGGCTCAGCTGGGCACCTGCAGACTTCCACCATCTTTCCTATTTATTTATTTGGAGACAGAGTCTTGCTCTGTCAGCCAGACTGGAGTTCAGTGGCATGATCTTGGCTCACTGCAACCCCTGCCTCCCGAGTTCAAGTGATTCTCCTATCTTAGCCTCTTGAGTAGCTGGGACTACAGGCATGCATCACCATGTCCAGCTAATTTTTGTATTTTTAGTAGAGACGGAGTTTCACCATGTTGGCCAGGCTCTTCTCTAACTCCTGACCTCAGGTGCTCCGCCCACCTTGGCCTCCCAGAATGCTGGGATTATGGGCATGAACCACTGTGCCCGGCCATCTCTCCCACTTACAGCCTGAGATTTCCTCTCGCTGCAGTCATATAGCACTGTACCCTACATGGAGTTGCAACTCCTTGTATTAGTAACTACTATTTTGCGATGTTTTAAATGAAAAAAAATTCTTTTATACTTGATTGCTTTTAATCCATCCTTCCAATGGAAACAAGGCAGGCAGGCAGGTATTATTTCCATGTCCTTTTTCCAAATTAGGAAATGGAGGTCTAATGAGGAACATGACTTGCATAGGTGACATAGCTAGGAAGGGGCACAATAAATAGTGAATGAATGAATAAACAAGAACTTGAACTAGGTGTCCTCAAGTCTGGTTTCTATTCTATAATCTCTGAGAAAGGATTATAGCGCCTAGAACTGGAACAGCTGGCGCATAGTGAGAGTTCCATAAACAGGTGTGGAATGGGTGAATGAAAGTGGTATTAGCAAGAAGCAGGAGAGAAAGGCCCCAACAACACAAAACCTATGGATACTGAACGCTCTGTTTGCATTTGGAATGATGCATACCATACATCATCCAATCAATCCTCACTTCAACTTAGCTGGCAAGAGCATCACGGTCCCCATTCCACAGGGGAGGGAAAGGAAGCTTGAGGTTAGGCAACTTGGTGGGGAGAGGCACAGACAGGACTGGAGCCCTGTTCTGATGTGGAACACTCACTGTAAGCCACTACATAGTCACATACTCACACAGACACACTGGTACACACACACACACACATACACACACACGCAGACACACAGATACATATACAGACATATAGCCACACACACACAGACACACCAATGTACACACACACACACACACACAGAGCTACACATACACACTGGTATACACACACATGCAGATACAGACAGACACACAGGCAGACACACAGATACATATACAAACACATAGGTACACACGCACAGATACACACACAGGTACACGGACATACACACAAATACACAGACATACACATAGACACACAGGCACACACACAAAGATATACAAAGAGACACACAGACACACAGATATGGACAGACACACACACACTCACACACATGCAGACACACAGATACATATACAGACACATAGGTACACGCACAGACACATACACAGATACACACAGACACACAGTTACACATATAATACCAGTACACACACACAGACACACAGATACACATACACACCAGTACACACACACAGAGATACATACACAGGCACAAGACACACACAAAGACACACAGACATACACACATACACACAGGCACACACACATACACACTGGTACACACACAGACACACAGACACACAGATACACATACAGGCACATAGGTACACACACACATAGACACACCAGTATACACACACATAGATATACACACATATACACCAGTACACCCACACCCACAGACACACAGACACACTAGAACACACATACACATGCAGATATACACACAGACATGCACACAGATATACACACAGATACATAGCTACACATAGACACATAGGTGCACACACAGATACACAGACACACTGGTATACACACACAGATACCACACAGATACACAGACACACTGGTACACACACACAGATACATACACAGACACACAGATACACAGAAACACTGGTACACACACACAGATACACACACAGACACACAGATACACAGACACACTGGTACACACATACAGATATACACACAGACACATCAGTACACACAGACACACACACAGATATACACAGAGACACACAGATACTACATACAGACACATAGGTACACAGACACAGAGACTCATACATATGCACAGACAAACATGGACACACACAGACACACAGACACACACCCAACAATTGTAGTCTTTGGAGAAGAATTCCTGATGCCTTGGCTGGTGTCTCCACATGAGTAAATCCTAGAGAAACTTCTTTTTTTCTTTTTCTTTTCTTTTCTTTTTTTTTTTTTTTTTTTTGAGACAGTCTTGCTCTGTTGCCCAGGCTGGAGTGCAGTGGCATGATCTTGGCTCACTGCAGCTTCCAGCTGCTGGGTTCAAGTGATTCTCCTGCCTCAGCCTCCTGAGTAGCTGAGACTACAGATGCCTGTCACCACGCCCAGCTAATTTTTGTATTTTTAGTAGAGGTGGAGTTTCACCAGGTTGTCCAGGCTGGTCTTGAACTCTTGACCTCAAGTGATCTGCCCACCTCAGCCTCCCAAAGTGCTGGGATTACAGGAGTGAGCCACTGCACCCAGCTGAGAAACTTCTGTAGTGATTTCTCAGAAGACAAAAGGCAGGCTTCCTGGAGGGGAAAAATCCCCCTCCCCTATCCCTTCTAGCTTTTCTGAGAGGATGATGGAAAATCCAACTGAAAAGGGGCAGGAGGAGGGTGAGGGTGATGAAATCACCGGGAATTGGGATGCAAATCCCACTGAAATTAATTGCTTTGCATAGTCTTAAATTCCTTCTAAAAACACGCAGGTATTAGCTGACGCAGTGGCAGGTGCCTGTGGTCCTCGCTGCTTGAGAGGCTGAAGTGGGAGAATCACTTGAGCCCAGAGGTCGAGCTATGATCTCACCACTGCACTTGAACCTGGGTGACAGAGTGAGACCCTGTCTCTAAAAATAATACAATAATAATAATAAAAAGGCAGGCAATGCGTATTCCAGCTGGCTGGGCTATGGGGCTCCTTCTGTGGAAGGCAGAGGCTTCCTGCGGGAAAAGTTAGGATCCCGTTTTCAGGGACAGCAGAAAAGACCTTGGGTTTAGAGCCAGACCCAGTTCCAAATCAAGCTCAACCCCTTTCTGCCTGTGTCATCTTGAGCAACTTACTTTGTCTCTTTGAGCCTCACCGTCCACATCTGTGAATGGGGAGGAGTACCTTCCTCCTAGGTAATGGGGAGGGTCAAGCAAGAAAATTTCTCTAACGTGCCCAGCCTGAGCCTGCCTGGCACAGAGCAGATGCTCACTTGATGGGGCTCCCTTCCCCTCCCACCAAGTATTCTCTCCTCACCACCGTGCGTGGCTGGCACCTTCACATAGAAGACCATCAATAATGTGTGAGATGAATCTTTCCAAAATGCAGATCCGCTCCCCAGAGTCGTCAATGGAGCTTCACGTCCTCAGAAGGGAGAAGAGTAGACTCTTTAGCCTGGCATTTGAAACACCTCCTGCCAGAATCACCACCTGCCAGCACTGAGGCCTCGGCAGGTGGGGCCCCGAGCTGCACGTGCTTTAAAAGGCTCTGATCTGAACTTCCTCTGGCGAGGCCCATCCTCACAGGGCAAGCAGTCTGCAAGGCCAAGGGCCAATGTTCCCAGAAGCCACATTTCCTTTTCTGGACTATACGTTGGGGCCTGGGCCCCCAAATTCCCTGCTTGAATGGCGCTGGGCCGCTTCCTGAGCCTTGTGAACCTCTTTCCTGGGTGCTCCTCCTGCAGTTGGACTACACTTGCCATGCTCATATCCTTAGGCCTCAGGGATGGAGAGCAGGACAGTGGGACCCCCCAGGTCCCCATTCAGCTCCAGGCCTGCTGAGGGGTTGCTGGACTGGGTTACAGGGACTAGTCTGAATGAGAGGCTTGGCTGGGTTGCAAATGCTCCCAGATGGGATTTCCCCACCAGGTTAACAAGCGCCTAGTATCAAGGAGGCCCAGACTCAGTCCCCAGGTCGACTCCACAACTTTGCTGGGGGGCGGTTTGCCCAAGGGGAAGAATGCAGAGCTGGAACTGAAACTTGGGTTTCAGTTCCCTTCCCCTTTTTGGTCGCTTTATTGAGGTATAATTTATATACAAGAAAATTGGCCAATTTCACGTATACAATTTGATGAGATTTGACAAATGTATACAGTCGTTACCACAACCACAGTCATGATGAAAGGAAAACTTTCTCTACAACTACTAGGATCTGTCTTTCACTCATAACACTTCTGGCAACAAGCGTGTGCTCCGCCAGCCCCCAAACCAGGCAATTCTCCAATTCTCTGTGGACCCCAACTGGGTGTCCTACAATTTAATTAGATTCTGATACCAACTACTTGAGGTTAGCACAGACCCCGCAGGCTGAAGACTCAGTCCCACAAGACGCCGCCCACTTCAGATGCTGATTGCAAGCAGCGGGTCCCTGGGTTACCCGCCCTCTGTCTGACTTGGCTACACATTAGAGGTTCCCATGCCCCCTTTTCAGCTTCAGTAATTTGCTATAAGGGCTCACAGAACTCAGGACAATACTTCACTGGCTTAAGATGATGATGATTATTTTTGAGATGGAGTCCCACTGTGTCGCCCAGACTGGAGTGCAGTGGTCTGATCTTGGCTGCAACCAACCAGCCACTGCAACCTCCTGGGTTCAAGCCATCCTCCTGCCTCAGCCTCCCGAGCAGCTGGGATTACAAGCGTGTGCCACCATGCCCCGCTAATTTTTGTATTTTTTAGTAGAGACAAGGTTTCACCATGTTGGTCATGCTGATCTCAGAACTCCTGACCTCAGGTGATCCGCCCGCCTTGGCCTCCCAAAGTGCTGGGATGACAAGTGTGAGCCACTTCGCCTGGACTTTACTGGCTTATAATAAGGGATATTTTAAAGGATACGAGTAAATCGCCAGATGGACAGGTTCATAGGGTAAGGTCTGGAAGAGCCCCAAGCTCTGGAACTCCTGTCCCTGTGGAATTTGGGGTGTACCACTCCTGTGGCATGTGGATACTTTCACCGACCAGGAAGCTATCTGAACTCAGTTGTTTAGGGTCTTTATGGAAGCTTCATTATGTAAGCATGATTGATTAGGTCATTGGCCATTGGTGATCAATTTAACCTCCAACCCTTCTCCTCTCCCCAGTGGTCATGAGGTGGGGCTGAAAATTCCACCCGTATCATCACAGGATTGGTTTTCTTGGCATCCAGCCCCTATCCTGCAAGAGCCACCTCATTAGAATAAACTCAGGTGTGGTTGAAAGGGGCTCATTATGAATAACATAATAATAAGAAGCTGCCTACCCCTCTCCCATCACCTAGGAAATTCCAAGGGTTTTAAAAACTTTTATGCCAGGAACTGGGAGGAAAACTAACTATATATTTCTTATATCACAATCTTGCAATCACATAGAACATTTCCATCAGCTCACGGAACTCCCTCGTGCTCCTCCTGAATCTTCGAGGTGAATCCTCTCCACCATCTCTGTCACCACAGTTTTGCCCTTTCTAGAATTTCACATAAATGGAATTGTATGGTCTATGTCTTTCACGTCTGGCTTCTTTCACTCATAATCATTTTGAGATTCATCCATGTTGTTTTTGTATCAGTGGTTCATTCCTTTTTGTTGCTAAATAGTATTCCATTGCAAAGAGGTATTACATGTTATCCACTCACCAGTTGATAGACATTTGGGTTGCTGCCAGTTTTTGGCTATTACAAATAAAGCTGCAGTGGCCAGTCACGCATGAGTCTTTGCGTGGACACGTGTTTTCATTCACCTTGAATGAACGCCTAGGAATGAAATTGCTGTGTCATATGGTAAATATATGCACATGTTTTGCAAAATGGCTCGACTATTTTGCATCCACACCAGCAGAGTCTACGTTCCCTCCGTATCCTTGTTACCATCAGTCTTGGCTTGCCCAGTTCCTAACCTCTCTCTGAGCCACTATTCCTCCTTCTACAAAAGGAGGACAAAAACAACCTCGAAGAGTAAGCTGGGAAAATTAAGTGTCCAGAGCTTGTCTAGAAGTTAAAATATTTGCTGAGCACCTACTGTGTGCCTGGCACTGTTTTTGGTGCAGGGAGGACAGCAGAGAATAAGATAAACACAGCTTGTGGCTCTTATCCGCAGTGGGGAAGGCAGATCATAAAGAAGGAAACAAATGAAATCAACAATTATCACTGTGACAAGCACCATTTGAAAGGGCCAAGTCGCCTTTTACTTTAGACAGGGTGATCGGAGAGTCTCTCTGAAGAGGCGATATTGGAAGGGGGTCCTGAATGACGAGGAGGAGCTGGGCACATGGAGAGGTGTTTGCAGGCATGGGAACAGCACCTGCAAAGGTGCAGAGGATGGAAAGGACTTACTGTATTTCAGGGGCAGAAAGAAGAGCGGTGCCACCCTGGGACAGCCATCTAGGGAGAGTCATAGAGAGTGGTGAGCTGGGTTGGCTTGCGCTGTGCCTTTTAGGGGTTTCAATTTTGTACAAAGAGCAGATTTATTTTAGACGCAAGTGAATGTTAGCTGTTATTATTCTTCCTTCAATTTCCCGTCATTCAGGGATCTTAATTCCCAGTCAGAGCCTCTTTCCAAAAACCCACTGTGGGCAGGTGCAATGCTGGGGTCTGCAGCCAGCCGAGCCTGGGCCCCCTCCCCAACCTCCCAGGCAGGCCTGGCAAGCCCAGCGGCACCAGCTGGGGAGTGGGGGTAGGGCTCCGGTGGGGGTGGGCAGGTTGGGGGAGAGACCATCTGCTGTTCCCTATTGTTCATCAGCCCATTGTTCGGTCCATGCCCTCTGCTCTGGGGACAATGGGAGACAATGGAGAAATGTGATCTTCGGGCTCCTATTTCCCGGTCTGGCCTCTCGCCCCCAGGATGACACCAGGAGAATGGCCCCCTGGGCCGGGCTGGAGGCAGGGGCTCTGCTGGGAGGCAGCACTGCCTGCTTTCCTCATCATCTCCCTGGCAACCACAGCTGCCACATTGTTGATTGGAGGAATTTTTTTTTTTTTTTTTTTTTTTTAGTATCCTGGGTGAGGGTTTCTCCTTGCATCCCCTGTAGTATGGGGTGCTCTTGGGAAAAGATCTGCTTCTCCCCTTCTGAGGGTCCCTAGTGCCTGCCATGGGATTCACTGACCCCTCAGCTCACCTGGGAGCTCAGGGTAGGACCACACCAAGTCAGACTAAGTGGATGCTTCAGTGCTTCCAAGAAGGAGACACCAAAATTAACTCCAATGATATTTGAGACACAGCATCCACGTGGTCATTATCCCAAAAGTCAGTGTTGTTAAAACATCTTCATGCTCTTTTTAGGGGTTATTGTTTTTCAGACTTAGATAGTGGGTGTGGGGTTGAGACCCCATATTCTTTTCATTGCATAGAGTCTCTAAAAGCCTGGACCCAGAGGTCAGGGGGCATGCAGGGAGGGGAGCAGACCCCTGGTCGGCTTCGCTATCATCTCGCCAATGGAGACATCTAATTCTTGCAAGGCAGCTCTGAGCACAGACTTGTCTGCTCTCCGGTGTTCCAGGAGCCTCAAAGGCAAGATATGAATAGTAACAGCCAATGTTTATTGAGCATTTACTATGTGCCAGTTACTGCTTCATATATATCAACTCATTTGATCTTCATGGCAGTTCCAGGAAATGGGTACTATTATTATCACACCCATTATCTAGATTGGAAAACTGAGGTGCAGGGAGGTCACATAGTTAGCTGGTGGCAGAACCAGGACTTGAACCTGGGCTGCTTAATTTCACATGCTGAGCTCTTTTGCTCTCTTTTTTTTTTTAGACAGAATCTCACTCACTCTGTCACTCAAGCTGGAGTGCCGTGGTGTGATCTCCGCTCACTGCAGTGTCTGCTTCCTGGATTCAAGTGATTCTCCTGCCTCACCCTCTTGAGTAGCTAGGACTACAGGCATGTGCCACCATACCCAGATTTTTTTTTTGTATTTTTAGTAGAGACGGGGTTTCACCATACTGGCCAGGCTGGTCTTGAACTCCTGACCTCAAGTGATCCACCCGCCTCAGCCTCCCAAATTACTGGGATTACAGGTATCTTACATCTTTTTTGTCCCTCTGCTATCTAGACTCCTGGTAGGCTCGTCTCTCCTGTTAAAGGAGATGAGCCCCAGTTCCAGTCCTGCTCCAGGCCAGAACTCTGGGGAGATGAAATGGAAGGAGCCAGGTACCACCTCCCAATGTGTTGGCATAGCCTGGGCTTGGAGCTAGACAGATCTAGGTTTGTGCCCTGACATTTATCAGCGCTGTGAGTTTGGGTGAGCCACTCCGCCTCTCTGCGCTCGTTCTCCCCTCCCGTAATTTGAGATAATAATAGCACCTCCTTCCTCGGGTTGGCATTAGCATTAAATGAGTGAATATAAGTCAGCGCCTAGAACAATGCCTGCCCCTTAGAGTGTGCTCAGTAAGTGTCAAGGGTGACTATTCTTACTTTCTTTCACCCTTCTTTTTAGGGCGATCATGGGGATAGGGTAATATGCAAAGGCACTTTGTATGTGGAAGGCAATTACACAAATGTCAGGGCTTGGTGTGACTCATATAAATAAGAGCATTCAGTTTGGATAGCAGAGGTGGGTGGGGGATGAGAGGAGAACCATCTACCCAGCACTCAGTGCCAAGTGCCAGCTCAGTGGGGTGGTGGTGAGGACACCAGCAGCAAGGAGGCAGGGGGAGGCCGCTGGTCTGCCCTGAACCCAGGCCCCTTCTGGGAAGACCGAACCAAAGGGAAGAGCCTGAACACAGGCCACCTGGCATGTTCCTTTCCCTCTATGGGCCTCAGTCTCCCCATCTGCAGAATGGGTGACAAGGGATTAGCTAATCTTAAAGCCTCCCTGCCTCCATCCCAGTTCTGATTTTCTGTGACTTGGATAAGAAAACATGCAAAAATAAAAGTGAGAAACAGACCCATGGTGTGGCAAAGATTGATTGCAAAAGACGTGCCGAGTCCTTCCCTGCTCTCCATAATCACACCATTTGCAAAGGGACTTGACAGCTTCTCTCTCAAGAGGTGGAGTCTGTTTCCCCAGCTCTGGCTGTCCTGGTGGTCTGCTTTGGCCACTACAAAGTGGAGGAGGTGGCAGTGTGCTGGTTTCAAGCCTAGGCCTCAAGAGGACTTGCAGCTTCCTCTCTCTCTCTCTCTCTCTCTCTCCCTCTCTCTCTCCTTCTCTCTCTCTCTCTCTCTGTCTGTCTCAGACCTTTACCACTGTCATGCCATCAATTCCAGGCTAGCCTGCTAGAGGATGACAGACATGTGGCCCATTCACTTCCATCACCTGAGCAATAGCCAGCCAATTGTCAGACACGTGAATGAAACCATTTTAGACCATCCAGCCCCCACTTCACCTGCCAGCTGTTGGCAGACACCTGAGCAAGACAAGCTGAGATCAGCTGCGCCTGGTCCAGATCCCCAGAACCGCCCACTCAACCTGCAGACTGGTGAGAGGAAATAACTATGTATTGCTGCGAGAGGTCATGTGGTTGTTTGTTACACAGTGCTCTTGAGTCAATCGCTAACACATACACGTGGTCAGTAGCTGGGGAAAGATGTGGCTTTTTGCCAGAGTGGGACCTTGGCTGGGGAGAGTCTGTTGCTTTCCTTGAGGGAGCAAGGGATGGTGGGTTTAGCACACTGGTTAAACGGAGGTTATGTTCTGGGTGGAAACTGCCTGGCTTCGGATCTCAGCTTTTCCACTTTCTAGCTGTGTGGTTTTTTCAAGTTACTTAACAGACGGCTTCTGTTTTCTCCAAGATCTAGATAATCATAGCACCCACCTTTGGAATTGTGTGGATTGAGTTAATACTTGTAAAGAATTTAGTAAAGCTATGACTAAATGATCAGATAAATGTGAGACTCAGTCATGGTTCTGCCACTCACTGGGGGTGTGGCTGTGGGTCCTTCCCCAGCTGCTGTGTCCTGGTTTGCACCCTGGAGATCCTAGTGGCATCTTCCTGGTCAATGAGGCTGTGTGCTAAAGGGCTTGACCCAGTGCCTGCCTGGGGGATGCTCAGGGAAACTCAGCTTGGGAGAGGAGCCTTCCCTGGCAGATTCTCCTTTTCCCTGCTCTAGCTCAGACTACCTGCTTCTGGTGACATGGAATCTTAGAATAGAATGTCTCAAGACTGGTTTGAGTTCAACTTCCTCATATTAAAGATGGAAAAACTGAGGCCCCCAATAGAACTTATTCAAGGTCACAGAGAGTCAGTGGCTGAAACCGACACATTCTGACCTCGAGCTTCGTGCTTCTGCATTCATGCTAGGATTGTTGTGCCCCAGCAAGGTACACGAGTGCTGGGCTTGGTCTTGGTGGCTCAAAAGAGCGGACCGAGCAAGACCCTCTGGCTGCACAGGCCAGATGGAAGGACGAGGTTCTCCCTGGGTGGTGAAAGCCTCTTAATGACCTTGTCCAGAACCCCATTCAGCGCTGGTGCTGGGGAGATCTTGTAGGGGGAGGGGCATCACCCTGACCATGGGCTCACTACCTAGTAGGGCCAGATGTCCTTTGTTTTTCTTTGAGATGGAGTCTTGCTCTGTCACCCAGGCTGGAGTGCAGTGTTGCAATCTCAGCTCGCTGCAACCTCTCCCTCCCTGGTTCAGAAGATTCTCGTGCCTCAGTCTCCCGAGTAGCTGGGACTACAGGCGTGCGCCACCACGCCTGGCTAATTTTTGTTTTTGGTTTTTTTTTTTTTTTAGTAGAGACCATGTTGGCCAGACTGGTCTCAAATTCCTGACCTCAAGTGATCCTTCTGCCTCGGCCTCCCAAAGCACTGGGATTACAAGCATAAGCCACTGTGCCTGGCCAAGGGTCAAATGTTTAGGTGACAGGTGACCCATGACATATACCTCACTATGAGGACAGAGAGCGAAGGATCAAGGTGATTCCCTCCGGGTGTCATGGGATAACTGAGACTCAGGATGGGTAGGGCCTTGTCCAGAATGACCAGTTGTGTAGAGGTGGAGCCAGGCCTAGACCCCAGGCTCCTGACCCCCAACCTGGGGCTTTCTGTTCAGTGTCCCCCCCCACAGCAGCTTGGGCTCTGGCCTTTTGGGTATAACAGAGAGAAGGCAAGAGCTGGGCAGCATGGAGCCTGTCCCACTGCAGGCTTCGGGCTGGTTCAGATGCCTCCCTGGGGCTGTCCTCCAGCCCCACCTCTGTCCCAGGTGATTACAAAGCTCTTGGGCGTGGCTTAGGCCAGGATACTCCTTCCTGGGCCTCTCAGGTCCCTGACCTCATTGTCTGTAGGGTCTGGTACAGATGTTGAGTCAGGAATTCCCCAGGTCCCAGCTTGCCTCAGTGAATGACCCTTTAGGTCTTAGCCCACCTCCAGGAGGAGGGAAGGGATTTTCCTGCCTCTGTCTGACGTTCTCTGGGCTGGCCCTGCAAGGCTGAAGATGCTGTGTGTGGGGGGTGTGTGTGTGTGTGTGCATGCGCGTGTGTGTGAATGCTGCTGTGTATGTGTGCACGTGTGTGTGTGCCTGCACAGTGTGAACTTGGTCTACTGGTGCACTATCTGGGCATTATTTCATGCATGCTGTATTTATGCTGTACACACTATGTCTACTGCACGTAGGCATGTGGGTGTGTTCATGTAGGTTCTCACTGTACCCTTTTTCTGCCTGGTGTGTGGGCCTCCTAGCCATGTGTTGTGTGCACAAGTCATGTGCGGTGTGTGTGCATGCACTGGTGGATAAGGGAAGCCTTGGAGCAGATGCCTGATGTGCTCAACCCTGAGTACTTCCTGCATATACTGAGTGCACTAAGTGTGAACTCTGTGTGTGTGCCCAGTGTGAATGCACGCGGTGATCAGCCCTCTGAGAACCAGGTTTGGCTCTGGAGGTGGGTTGGGGCTGGACTTCAAGGTTCAGTGTTGTGGCTTGACTCTGCTACCTTGACCCAGATCGTGGTTCAGTGGTACCTGATCTCACAGCTCAGACAGGCCCAGGGAGTGGGAATTGCCCTCAGGGAGCTGGAGGTGGTGGATCACCTTTGGTCAGGTCCTGCACTGGCCCTGGGTGCCGCTCAGAGACTCTTGGTGGAGACAAGAGAGGCAGGTCCTGGGGCCTCTCTTGACCAATCTGACCTTTGTTTCCCAAAGACCTAACAGCTGGCCTTGCTCTAGCCAGGGATGGGGAGCGGCCTGCACCTGGAGCCCAACCACTGCCCCATCTGCCTGGGCACCTTTAAAGGGTCCTGCAGCCCCAGATGAGGGGTCGGGGAGAGGATGATACTGTCTGAAGTTTGCATCCATCTCCCCAAGTGTCCTCCTGTAATCCAGGTGTAAGTGTCTGTGCACACTCAGCACAGTCTCCTCACCCCCATTCCAGGCTGCCATGGCAACGCAGAAGTTGGCTCACCATCTGCTGTCTGTGGGGACCTCAGTCAGGCCTTTGCCATGCTAGGGACCAGTGTGGGGAGGCACCTGACCTGCGGTGTTCCAGGGCAGGCATTGGCCACATCCGGCACCACTCAGCCCCGGAGAGTTTGGAGATGATACAGCCTGGAGTCCCTCTGGCTGCTGGAGAAGAGCAGACATTGAGAGAGCCTGCGATTCCGGGGCTAACCTCTCCTCAGAGCATCCTCTGAGGAAGGGGCTGGAGACTTATTCATAATAGAGTATAAATGACAACCCCTTCTGGGAGGGTGGTGGGTTGGAAGGGTGTAGAAACCTGGACTTTCAGAGAACTTAGAAGCTTAAATTGACACATTATCAACAGGGAAGATTTTGACATGAGAAACAGGTGCAGGGTATTACAAAATTTAAGGCTTAGTTGTTAGGTAGCCCTAGGTATGCAGTGGGCTACTGCAAATCTAATTTGCCCTTGGGTGTCTTGCTGAGGGTGGAGGAGGCACCCATGCCCCATCTGGCCTGGGTGTCTGAGGCCTCTGCCTCTGCTGGGAGGCTAAATTTTCCCTATTGGGTTCAGAGATTTTTCCCTACCCCCACTCCTGGCTCCTTTAAATTTGCTTTCTTTGGAAAAATGAAAGAAATGGATGTTCTGTGCTTACTGTGAAAAGCGCAGGGGAGAGGAGGAGGGATTCAATATTCCAGATGAGGCTGGGCAGGAGTGAGGTGAGATGGGAGGTGAGGGAATTTGGGAGAGATGAAGAAAGAAGGGAGGTCTGCAGGAAGGTGACACCAGTCGCAGGGGCGGTTGAATCCAGGATCTGTCACTTGAGGGCAGTGTGAGTGTGGGTGAGTGATGTCCCATCTCTGTGCCTTAGTTTCCTTACCTGGAAAATGGGTACAAGAACTTGCTTGTGAGGATTGGGAAGATGCATTTGGAGACCTGGCACAGTGAGAGCATGCAGCAGCTGCTTAGGAAATGACAGTTGCTTCCCTTTTGACGTGGGTTCTGTGTCAGACAGGGAGGTTTCTAGAGCTCACTCTGGGCTCTCACTCCTGGAAGGAGGAAGCTCTGGCATCTGAGCTGGCCACCTGCTGACCTGGGTTCCACAATCTGCCTGAGTGAGGAACAACCTCCCGCAGGCCCTGGGCAGGTCCCCTAGGCCTTCTCTTCACCAAGTGACAGGTCCACAGGCTGAGAGTAACCCACATAAATCGAGGTCGTTGTACTGAGTGGAGCCGGGATGCCGGAGTCCTCTGCCTCAGGGGCTCCCCATCCAATCCCAGGCCCAGGAACTGGGACAAACCCAGAGATAAACAGGGGAGTCATTTTCAAAGGCGGAGCCCACCTCCCCACCACGCCTGTAGGGTTCAGCGAGGCCCTAACAGCACCCAGCTTGGCTTGGTAGGGAAGATAAAGGATACAGATAGGTGGGGGAAGAGCAGAGCAGGGCAGGATATCAAACCCTCTGTACCAGTGAGCTCCTTCCTGTGAAATTTTAGCATCTGCAAATTTATTTCTGCGAGCAATTTACCTTTTCTGCAAGCAAGAGAAATCTGTTCTTGTTTATGAGTCACTGCTTTATGGGGAAAATTAGAAAAAGAGGCATCTGCAGCTTGGAAATAAGACAGGGAGGTGAACTTTGGTGGCAGGGCCAGTAAAAATGAGCCCTGGAATAAAGTCTAATGTAGTCTCACTCCTATTCAGCCAGAGGCGATTTATTTTGTTGGCTGGAGGTACAAGGCTTTATTAATATCCACACAGCATCCTTTTTTGATAAAGCAAACATTTTCTAAGTAAATAAACTTCGAAGCTTAAAATTGAAAGCTCCACTTGACACAATAGAATAAACTGGAAAATATGCTGTCTGTAGAAAGCTGTTAGAAAATGTTAAGCCAAGAATGGTCTGGGAAGGGATTTAGTATTAGATTCACAGCTGGGGGCTGGGGAGCGGTAGTTGGATCCTGTCTTTGGGAGTATTGCCATCATTCTGTGCTCTGCCAGGGAAACTGCTACTGGGAGGTAACCTGGGCATCTTTCCAGGGCTGTCATCCCTCTCAATGGGCACCTCGGTGAGGCATGTCAGGCCACACTACCTGGTGTTGTAGAGTGTACCAGTTGTCCCCTAATAGTCACAGCCCTCCAGCTCAAGACTACATTTCCCAGTCTCCCTTGCAGCTAGTCTGATCATGTGACTGGGGTCCAGCCAATGGGATATGAGTGAAAGTGGCACATCGGACTTCGGGTTGTGCTCTTAAAAGAGAGTGTGTTTTGCCCTCCTCTTCCTCACTTCCTGCTGCTGGAGCAGACACCTTGGGCCCCAGGATGGAAGCCACACATGGCGGCTGGCAGAACTGCCCTGCCAGCCCTGAACCATGGACCTCTAGATTGTCATATGAGAGAGAAGTGAACTTTTATCTTGTTTAAGTCAATATATTTTGGGGTCTATTATTTTGTATCCTAATTTCTTCATGGGGCAAACACAAGATTTGACAACTGGCCTAAATCGTGTGACGCGTTACTTGTAGTTAATGTAGCCAGTGCCGTGATCAGTAGAGCACTGTGGTCAAAAGCCTGTTAGACCTGCCTTCAAATTCTTGTCCCTTCAGTCAGTAGATGTGTGATTTTGGACAAATTATTAATCTCACGGCAGTAGGGTGATTTGAATAAAAAAATGCCTTTTGGCTGAGCACAGTGGCTCATGCCTGTAATCCTAGCACTTTGGGAGGCTAAGATGGGCAGATCACTTGAGGTCAGGAGTTCGAGACAAGCCTGGTCAACATGGTGAAACCCTGACTCTACTAAACATACAAAAATCAGCTGGGCATGATGGCATGCTCCTGTAGTCTTAGCTACTCAGGAGGCTGAGGCAGGAGAGTTGCTTGAACCTAGGAATTAGAGGTTGCAGTGAACTGAGACTGTGCCACTGCACTCCAGCCTGGGTGACAGAGTGAGATTCAGTTTCAAAAAAAAAAAAAAAAAAAAAGAAGAAGAAAAGAAAAAAGAAATGTCTTTCACGTGGCTACCCAGTGTCCACTGCATATGTAATTGAAACAGAAGTTTCATGGAATAAAACAGCCATATTACCTGCAGTATAGCCTGATAGTTTGTATTTCCATGCTTCTCAAAGTGGGGTCCTGGAACCAGCAGCAGCAACGTCACCTGAGAACTTGTTAGAAACATAATTTCTTGGTCCCTATCCCAGACTTTTTGAATTAGAAACTCTGGTGTAGGGATTACCAATCTGTTTTAAGAAGACTTCTGGGTGATTCTGAAGCAGCTGAAGTTTGATAACCACTGTTTTACTCTAATTTTAAAAAATGCAAATTTTAAAAATGCTGGTTATCACCTAATAAGTTGACCTTATAACCAACTAATATGAGCCATGACTCATGCAGATGTAACTGATGCCTGTTTATCTGTTTTCTGGGCATTTATAGCTTCTTCTTCAACGTCTCAAATTTTCCCTAGGGAAACTACTCTTAGTCCATGGCAACAGGGACGGGTCAAACCTTAGGCCCTGTCAACTGAAGCAGTGATTGGTTCACGGATGAGCATGTGATCCTTGTCATCCAGTGACATGCAATCCTGAGACTTTTGCTGGAACTACCAAGAAGGAGAAGCTCTTTCTCCTAGGGTTGCTGAATTGCAGGAGGAAAGCCTGGGGCTGCCCATGGTGCTGTTGCCAGCCCTCCGGAGGAGGCTCCCTGAGGCAGCAAGCATCTCAGAGGAGGGGCGTTGAGGGATGCAGCAGAGAGTGCAGATGTTTTTGGCATCCTGCATTAGCTCCTTGTGCCTGAGCTCAGGCACAGCTGCAGTGGATAGTCCTGTGCACACTGGCAGGATCCATCCCAAGAGTTTCCTGAGCTGAGGAGCCTGCTAGCCTGAGCATGGACGCAGCTCTGAAGTCCAGGGAAATTAATTCCCTTGGGATCACCCTCGACCAGTGCAGTGGGGTGCCGGTGGGTACGTGCCCCAGGCTCCCGTTCTTCAGAAGGACACTTCTGGAAGGCAGTGTGTTTATCTCAATCTCCTCCCACCTTCGTTCCTGCAATCACCTCTCAAATAAAACACCTGCAACCATCCCCCTGCCTCAGGCCCTGCTCTCACAGAAACCCAGATTGAGACAGAAGGATGCCTGTTGACATCTGATGGATCCAACCATGCCTGAAAGAAGCTCTACTCCTGGACTTTCCAGGTCAGTGAGTCCACCAAAATCTACCCCCTTCTTTCTTGCAATGTGTATTAGTTATTTATTACTGTGTAACAAATTATCCCCAAACTGAATGGCTTTACACAACAGCATCTGTTATCTCACAGTTTCTGCAGGTGAGAATCCAGGTGTGGCTTAGCTGGGTCGTCTGGACTGGGTTCCCCCATGAGATTGCAGTGAAGGGTCCAGCTGAGGTTGCATTGTCTCAAGGTTTGCCTGGGAAAGGATCTGCTTCCATGGTCCCTTCTGTTGGCAGAATTCAGTTCCTTGTGGGGTGTTGGATTGAGGTCCTCAACTTTTTGCTCTCTGCTGGCCAAAAGCCACCCTCAGTTCCTTGCCACATGGGTCTCCAAATAGGGCAGCTCACACCATGGTAGTGGCTTCCACCAGAGCAGGCAGGGAGGGAACAAAAGAGGGCTGGTGAGCAATTAGGAAGCCAGGAGCTTTAGGGGCCCAATGTTTAAATGGCATCTCAACATGTTTCTTGTATTCTAGTCCTTAGAAACAAGTCTCTAGGTCCAGTACACACTGATGGGGAGACCAGTACACAAGGTCATGGATACCAGGAGGTGAGGACCGTCGGTCGCCTAAGACAGGCTGTAAGGATCATGAACCCAGAATGGCCAGGAGCGTAAGAACCGAAGCCTGGATGCCCAAATCGGCCTTGACCTTATCCCAAGGTAAGGAGAACTGACAGGCATCTTAGGGACCTTGCAGGGGTGAGGAGCCTGCAAAGGTCTTGGTGGGCAGGAGGTGGGAAGGTGTTGGAAATAGAGCGGTCGGTTCCCCCTTATTACCTAGGGAAGCTCTGTAGAAGATCGTTGCTGTTCTCATTACGGAGGGACCATTCTTTGTGATTGGTTTTCACTGTGCTGTTGCCGTGCAAACTAACCTTTATTTAATGTTTATTTTTTTGTCCAACTCTGGACTAAGAGCTTCACCTACCTGATCTCATTTAATCCTCCCTTTCTGAGGTCAGACCTGGGGGCCACTGTCAAGATGAGGAAGCTTAGGTGCAGAGAGGTTGAGTAATTTGCCTGAGAACACACAGCTATTAAATGATGTCACTGCAATTCATCAGACAGTGAGTCCTTATCTGCCGGGAAATCAAAACCATCTCAGCTCAGTGAATGTGAAGTATTCAGGGAGGCTTGAACATGATCATTCACTCACAGTCTTAATCCACCTACTCCTTTCACACAAAGCCTTAAGTTCCTCACCCTAAAATTTTCTTGGTACTGAATTTTCATCATCGCCAACATTTATAAACCTCCTTTGGAGAAAGCATATTCTTTTTTTTTTTTTTTTTTTTGAGACAGAGTCTCACTCTGTTGCCCAGACTGGAGTGCTGTGGCATAATCTCTGTTCACTGCAACTTCTGCCTCCCGGGTTCAAGTAATTCTCCTGCCTCAGCCTTCTTAGTAGCTGGGACTACAGGCGCTGGCCACCATGTCTGGCTAATTTTTGTATTTTTAGTAGAGATGGGGTTTCACCATGTTGGTCAGGCTGGTCTCGAACTCCTGACCCTCAAATGATCCACCCACCTTGGTCTCCCAAAGTGCTGGGATTACAGGCGTGAACCACTGTGCCGGGCCAACACATTCTTTTTCCTCCAAAATATTCACCCATGCATTCAGACCCACATTTGGCACATGATTTGAGGTGGTAACTGACTTCCTGCAGGGCCCCAGGATGGACTCTCATTGGCTCCCCTTGGGTCATGTGCCCACTCTGGAACCAGTCATGGTAGCCTAAGGGATTTGGTGCTCGGGCTGGCCAGATCTTTAGGGATCATGGCATTCCATTCCCTCATTTTCCAGTTGGAGGAATTGAAGACTAGAGAAGAGAGACTGGCTCAAGGTTGTACAGCCTTGATGGGCCCAGGTCAGACTCAAGCAGTAAGGTGTGGCTGTCCCTCAGCCTGCAGGTTCCTCCCAAGCTGGGGTGTGTCTGATTTATTGATGTATTATGCACTAGAGAAATCTATCTGAAACCCCTCCCGCCTCGAAGGGGACTGAGTGTGAATCTATGGAAGTTACAGATAGTTTTTGCCCAAGTGAGACCCTGGAGTCTCATCCTGCAGCAAGCTAATAGCTATTCCATGAAAAAACGGAAGGTTCCATGAGGAAATAAGTTTGTGAAACACTGGACAAAGTGAACTGGTTTCTCTGCAGTACAATTTATCAGGATTCTTTATGGGCTCAGTGCAATGAACCCTCCGAAAGGAAGACACAGTATGTCGCGTTTCCCAAGCTTGTTTGACCATAGAATCCTTTTTGTTAAACGTAATTTTTGAAGGATTAATGTTCAGGGAAACCCACTTTGGAAGGCAGGGTGGTCGGAGAAGGCTTCCTGGAGGAGGTGGCACCTCAGCTACGTTCAAGGATGGGGGACTAGGAGAAACAAATGAGACCAAAGAAGGCATCCCATAGGCATCACTGGGGGAAGCATTAACTGTTTTAAAGTTGAGGTCCTCAACTTTATAGCACATATAAGTGCAAAGACTTACATAGGTCAGGATCCCATTGGATACAAACCTCAGAAAGGCAGCTCAGACTGACTTAGGCAAAAAGGGGAATTTATTGTTCCATGTAACTGATTTCAGGCATGGCTGGATCCAGGTGCTTGAGTCATACCCTCAGTATTGGCTTTGCCCTCAAGCATGCTGTCTTCTGAGGCACCCCCGCGACCATCTCCAGGCTCACATGCTGCCAGTTAGCAACCTCTGCCAGAAGAGAAATGCTTTTGTATGACAGTTTCAACCAAGAACCCCAGAGTGGGTGCTCACTGTCTTAACTTGGGTCATGTGCCCACCTTGGTACCAATTATTGCAGCCTAGGGGATTTGGTGCTCTGACTGGCCAGAGCCTTAGGCATCATTGCATCCCATGCTCTCATTTGACAGGTGGAGAAACTGGAACCCAGAGGGGAAGAGAGAGTTGCTCAACATCACACAGCAAGTGAGTGGCACAGTGAGGACAGGAACGTCCGGTTCTAGAGCTCTTGCTGCTGCAGGTGGTGCCCGGGGGCCAGTTAGACCAGCGTGGGCCGAGCAGAACACCCACTGGTGTCTTTGAGTTGGGAATCGTGGCGGAGCTCTGCCTAGAGGAACTCTGTGGGAGATGAGGCTGGAAAGGACGAAAGTTCCCTGACTTTAAAGGACCCGACCGGCTGCAGAACAGCCCCCTGACTGAGTTGGCTCTGAACACTTGCAGGCTTGGCTGTGGTCAGGGAAGACAAAGGGAGCAGGCCAGAGGCAGAGAAGGGGACTGGCGCCCTGGCTGCCCGTGGGGATGGGTGTGGCAGGGAAGCATACAAGGAAAGATCCGTCACGTAGGGGCTTGTGTTGAGTCTGGGGTGTCCAGCCAATTCTTCCTTCTTGCTGAGTTTCTACATCCAAGTGGTTCCTAGACCTCTTGATGCTACCTTCTGATTGTGTAGAAACCACCCGCTTCTCTCTGGTTCAACTGACCCCATCCTAATCCCAGCCACTGTCCTCCCGTGCCCATGCCTGGCTGCTGGCAGCGGGGTTTCAAATGCTGTCTGCACTTGCATTCTTGCTCTCTGACCTCAGCCTATAGCAACCTGGGTGCTCTTTTTTTTTTTTTTTTTTTTTTTTTGAGACAGACTCTCACTCTGTCCCTGGAGCGTTGGAGATTGAGCGTAGTGGCTCAATCTTGGCTCACTGACATGGCTGCCTCCTGGGTTCAAGTGATCCTCCTGCCTCAGCCTCCCGAGTAGCTGGGATTACAGGCATGCGCCACCACGCCTGGCTACTTTTTTTTTTTTTTTTTTTTGTATTTTTAGTAGAGATGTGATTTCACCATTTTGGCCAGGCTGATCTCAAACTCCTGACCTCAGGTGATCCACTCACCTCAGCTTTCCAGAGTTCTGGGATTACAGGTGTGAGCCATTGCGGCTGGCCTGGGTGCTCTTTTAGAAACCCAAATCAGCTGTCCTCACTAAAATGTTCAATGGCTCTCCATTGCCTTCAAGATAAAATCCAAACTGTGGCTGCTCAGCACCTCCCTACGGACAGTCTCCACACCACACTCCAGGCACATGGGTTTCCCCTTTCAGATCCTTCTTACCTCTGAGCCTTTGCACATGCTGTTCCATCTGCCTGGAACTCTTCTTTTCCCTCTTCACCTGGCTAAATCCTGATATTCCTTCAAATTTTAACTCAGTGTCCCTTCCTGTCCTTTAAGAAATCTTTTCTCGTACCTTCCCTAAGACTGGATTGGGTCACCTGCTACCTGACAGCACTACCTACCTCCCTGGGAGTTGAGGAAATGAGGAAGCTGAGATGCAGAGAAGGAAGGGACCCTTCCAAAGTCACATGGCTAGTAAATGGCAGCGGTGGATTAAATTCAGCTCAACAAATGTGTATGGAGCATTTACTATGGGCCAGGCTCTGTACCAGACCCTGTGGTTACAATGACAAATCAGACCAAGTACCCCGCCCCAGAGGAGCGCTGAGACTGGCAGAGGAGACAGACTGGAAAAAGGGGCAAGGACAGGACCTAATCTCAGTGCATTAGTCTGTTTTTACACTGCTATAAAGAAATGTCTGAGACGGAGTAATTTATAAAGAGAAGAGGTTCTGCAGGCTGTACAGAAAACATAGCAGCTTCTGGCTCTGGGGAGGCCTCAGGAAACTTACAGTTATGGTGGAAGGAGAAGGGGGAGCAGACACTTCTCATGGTTGGAGCAGGAGGAAGAGAGAGAGAGAGAGAGAGAAAGAGAGAGAGAGAGGAGAGAGGGGAGGTGCCACAATCTTTTAAATGACCAGATATCGTGAGAACTCTATCACAAAAGCAGCAGGACAGGGATGGTGCTACACCATTCATGAAGGACTCACCCCCAGGATCCATCACCTCCCACCAGGCTCTACCTTCAACATGGGGAATTACAACTGAACACGATATTTGGGTGGGGACACAGATGCCAACCGTATCACTCAGGGAGGCCGGGAAGGCTTCAGAAGGGGGTGAAGTCTGTGGTGAGACTTGGAGAAAAGACGTCCAAGCATGTGTGTGACAATTCATTTATGAATTGAATGAATGAATGAATATGCACATTTGCATCTTTGGGGATACAGATGTCAGGGGTGTGCGCATGTGTGGAAGTAGGTGTTTGAGTGAACTGTGTGCATGTGAGTGGCATTTTGCACACAAAAATATGCCGTGTGTACAGACATGCATGTAAACATGTGCACTGACGTTAGTATATGTATGCGAGTAGAAAAGTGGATTTGCATGGTATATCCAAGTATATAGAGGTAGTGGAATGAGACTGCCTATTCAACGTTGGCCTCTGTCACTTACACGTTTTGGGCAAGTTACCTCTTGGTCCGCTTCTTCATCAATAAAATAAGGAAAATGGTAGTATCCCCCTGTCTTAGGTTGGGTTGCTGGGAAGCACGGCCCAAGACAGGCATTCTTACCCAAGTGATTTATTGTGGGAGAAGCTGCAAGCTGGTGTGGGAAACAGGATAGAGCTGCAGGAGAAGCTCAAAGCTGAGATGTGAAGTCAGTCGGTGTCTAGTCTCAGCCTGATCCCATGGGGAGCCCTGAATCATAAATGGCTTCGCAGAGGTGGCCCGCCATAAGAGGAGGCCAGCCTCTGCCAGCCATTAGTTGGCTGAGATGTCCTCCCAGCCCTCACCTGGAGGAAGACGTATCTCCCAGGCATTTCCAGGGAAGGGGGCAGCTACACCCAGGCCTTTACGAGGCCACGCCCTTGCTGCTCTTGCTTCTCAAATGGGACCTCAGGGAGTGTAGTATTGGTCTCCCCTGGGAGCATGTTAGAAATGCAGAGTCACAGGCCCTCCCCCAGACCTGCTGATTCAGACCCTGTACTCTGGCACGATCCTCAGGCCCGGGCACTTTAACATTTGAGACGCCCTGTGTTAATCCACTCACGGGCTCGCTGTGAGGAGAAGGCACACAGGGCGCTCAGAGCAGCATCTGGCCCGCAGCGGGTGCTGTTATGCTTCTAGGGGTGTTGTGCGTGTTTGCTCACCCAGATACTTAATATGCAGAAATAAATGCGTGCAAGGAGGACCGGCTAGAACATGTAATGTAGGATCCATTACAAAATGAAAATGTGGGCTTCTTGTTCAAAAATTAGACAGCAGCGCCTTCAACCAAGCAGGGGCCCTTTCGAGCTGGAGGCCTTGGTGACCAGAGGCTTTCTTTTCTGCGGTGACTTGGCCCCTCCTTATGGCTTTACAGGTGAGAAAACCTGGGAGAAGGGTGCCAGCGCTGAGTGTCGGACTTGAGTCTCCCATCTCCCAGGGGCCCTGCCCCCATCCCACTAGGACATGCTCACTCCCTGACCCTGCACACCCACCTTGATGCTGACTTTGGGGAATCATTGAGAATTCGAAGCTGAGAAATGTTCTCTCGTATTGCACATTGCAAAGAGACATCTGAGCATATTCCCCCCATGAGTCGTGAGTATCCATTCCCAGGGAGCTCTGACTGCTCAGGAGAAGGGGTGTGAAATTTAATTTGCACTAATTATCCCGAAGTGAGAAGAGCGGGAAATGAGCTGGCTCTGCACATTCGGCCTCTTCCAGCGGCTCCCTGTTCCCCAGGTTGCAGTTTATTTATGTGAAAGTGGTGGGGGTGGGGTGGAGGTGCTGTTTCTATGGCAACTGCAGCTGCTGGGATTTTGGGGTGGCTTGGCAGGGAGGGAGGCGGGGAGGGCTGGGGCAGAGCTGGGCATGTGTGTCCTTGTGATTGTGGGGGCCATCTGGAAGCCCCGGCTGGCTGATGGGTGAGAAGACGCCAGAAAGAGAGGGAGAGAGTTCTTCCCAGCCCCTTTCAGCTGGGAGAGGGCTTTGGGCAGGAGGTGGGCTGTCCGAATCAGCAATTCCCTGGGACAGGGATGTCCTTCTCAGGCCCCCAGGGCTAGGCCAGCTGGAGGGCAGAAACCCAGGGTGGCAGCTGGCAGAGTGAGCACCAGAGGGGAGAGGGGACTCCAGGGCCCAGGACAAAGTGCCCGGCCTGCCTCCTCGAGCTCCCTTCCTCCTCCCTTCCTCAGCTCCACCTTTCTCTTCCCATCTCTTCTCTCTCCCCTTCCTCACCTCCTCCCTCCCGCAACCTTCCTTTCCTTTCCCCTTCCTTTCCTTTCCCCTTCCTGGCCCTCGCCACAGACTCTTCCTGCCACCACTAGAGGGCGCTGGGGTGCTATGGTCGCCCTGGGAGGGATTTAGCAGCCTAAGACCCTCCAAGGGCACCTCATGAGGTGCGGGTGGGCAGCGGGGAGGAGGCCCCCCAGCACTTGGGTCCTCCGCAGAGCGGGGCTGGTCCTAGCCTGTCTGGAGCCTGGGGCAGGTCTGGGCTGTCCCCAACGACTGAGGATGGATGGCACAGTGACCTTCAGGTTTGACGGGGAGGGTGCTTCTGTGGGGCCTGAATTTGCGCCCCAACCTTCCAGCTTGTATTCTCGTCTGTGAAAGGGGGCAACCGCACCCTGCTCAGAGGCTGCCGTGAGGACTGGATGGAATCACACGGGAACTGATCGTGATGCTCAGGGAGGGTTCCTTGGCCTTAGAGGTCATTCAGTCAGTCAACAAATGTTTATTGGGCACTTCCAATATGCTAGGGGCTCTGCTGGGCACTGGTGACGGCAGGGATCAAGGTGGAGCAGGGACCTTTCAACCTAACAGATGAAAATATTATATATAAGGGAAAACATTTGGAAATTAATCGCAAATTCTTGTTTTTGAGATGGGGTCTTGCCGTGTCACCCAGACTAGAGTGCAGTGGCATGATCACTGCTCACTGCAGCCTCAACCTCCCAGGCTCAAGCAATCCTCCCACCTCAGCCTCCCGAGTAGCTGAGAAGACAGGCTCACACCACCATGTCCAGCTAATTTTTATGTTTTGTAGAGATAGGGTCTCCCTGTGTTGCCTAGGCTGGTCTTGAACTCCTGGGCTCAAGCAGTCTTCCCACCTTGGCCTCCCAAAGTGCTGAGGTTATAGATGTGAACCACTTTGCCTAGCCTGTAAATTCTTAAGTAGTTGCAAATATGTGGACTGTGTTACAAAAGAGAAGTTCTGGGTACAGACCAGGGGATCTTCTGGGTCTGGTATCAAGCTGCAGCTGAAGGGTGAATAGGTTCCTTCTTTCCCACGAGAGAGGCAAGAGGGAAGGGCTTCCAGACTGAAGGAAGGGCAGATGCAAAGCCAGGGCAGGGGCAGGGAGAACAGGATGGATCCCAGGCCCCAGGGATTTGGTGGAGGGTTGGGAGAGAAGGAATGGAGTATGAGATCAAACTGCGGAGTGGACAGGGGCCGGGCTGCCTGGACGGAACTGGAGCAGGTGTGGTCCCGGGGCCATGGCACTGCAAAGTGGAAGGCCCAGCTGCCTTTTCATGACAGACGGAGGAGGCGTTTTCAAAGTGATGACAACGTTTCTGAACCGGAAAGTGGGTCTCTTCTTCCCCAACAGTCTTAGAGCATCTAAAAATAAAGCCGGCATCAAGAGAGCATCCCAGCAGTGCCATCACAACACAGGGCTCGAATGTGGACGGGAGGAGGGCCTTAGTGGACCCGGAGGCTGAGCTGGCCTCGCAGCATTGGTGGTGGGGGAGGATGGACGGTCAGGACCCTGGGTCTTTGGCCCTGCAGCTTAGGCTGTGGCCCGAGGCCTCTGTCTGCCCATCTGTGAAATGAGGGGGAGCTGGTCCTGACTGCCTCCCAGGGACCTCGTGAAAAGCCGCTCTGAGCTCCTTGCAGAGAAGAGGTGTGCTGGTGCCACCATCCAGGTTTGTGGGCTCCCCCATCAAGCTGGTCTTTCTGTAGCCATAGGCAGGAAGACAGAGGATTTTGGAGCTCCTACTGTGATGTAAGCCCTGTGCTGGGTGGGGTAGGGGTTCAGAAGCAAAAGCTGTGTTTTCAGCATCAGGGAGAGTTCTAGTGGAGACGCGAGATTCGTGCATGAAATAATGATGATTCTCGTAGAAAAAGAAAAGCCTGTAGGTCCCCTTCCTCCCTCCTTATCTCTGACTGTCTATCTCAGCATTTCCTGGGGCCCACTCCATTCCGGGTACTGTGTAAAGGAATCCACAGCCATCGACTTCCTTCATCCTTGCTACGTCTCTGAAAGGTGAGTGTTTTTTAAAAAAATATTTATTTCTCTTTATTTTTATAGAGACAGGGTGTTGCTGTGTTGGCCAGGCTGGTCTCAAATTCCCATCTCAGCCTCCCAAAGTGTTGGGATTGCAGGTGTGAGCCACCGGGCCCAGCCTGGAAAGTGAGTATTCTTGTCCCCCTTTTACAGATGAAAAAACTGAGATTCAGAAAAGTTGAGTGACTGTCCCAAGGTCATGTAATTACTAAATGTCAGATCTAGAATTAGGTAGACCCCAAGTCTGCCTATCTGAATTCAAACCTAATGATGTATACGCCCATGTCTGCCTTTCCCTGCGGTCATCGTGATATCTGCGTGATGTGGAAAGATAGCGGAAGAGGGAGAGGGAGAGGGATTCTAAGATTCTTTTAAAATGTCAAGATTTCGGGGGAAGTGAGGACCCAGGGGTCACTCTTTTTTTTTTTTTTTGAGATGGAGTCTCGCTCTGTTGCCCAGGCTGGAGTGCAGTGGCGCAATCTCGGCTCACTGCAACCTCTGCCTCCCGGGTTCAAGCGATTCTCCTGCCTCAGCCTCCTGAGTAGCTGGGATTACAGGTACGCGCCACCACGCCCAGGTAATTTTTGTATTTTTAGTAGAGAAGAGGTTTCACCATGTTGGCGAGGCTGGTCTCAGACTCCTGACCTCAAGCGATCCAACTGCCTCGGCCTCCCGAAGTGCTGGGATTACAGGCGTAAGCACCATGCCCGGCCACCAGTGGACACTCTTTAGTGCTAATCTGTAGCTTTTCTGGTGCTGTACTTGGGTGTCTAAGGAGAAAGTAATAAGGTGACATGTGTGAACACAAAGAGAATGGGGGCATCCAGGTTAAGGGTGTGGCATGAGCGGCAGAAGGGCACTGACACTATCGGGAGGGCGCAGGCAGGGAAGGCAGCAGGCAGACGCTTTGGCTGGAGAGCCGGCTCGGTGGTGAACTCACTCGCTGTGTGATCACCAGTGAGTCCTTTCTCTTCAAGGTTTTCAGCTCTCATCTGTGCAATAAGAATAGCAGACTAGGTGGTGGCTAAGGTCTCTTCCAGATTAAAAAGCCACTGCCGACTCTCACCTGGACTTTGATGTGGGGCAGCCCTAACTGGCCCCAGAGGCTCAAGGGTTGTCCTGAAGACCGGTTTTACACCTGGGTGGCCTCAAACGCAGAGAGGCAGTGACGACCGAAACGCTCTGGTGAGGTGGAGTGCTGCGGGGCTGGACCAGCCTGTTTTGAACCACTGCCTGCAGCTCCCATGGAGCGTGCAGAGTCATTTCTCCAAGTTAGGGCCTTCATTGTCTCATGATGAATTTGGGCTTCTCACCATGACTCACGTCCTGGAATGAGCTGAGCTCAGACATGGCTTCTATTGCTCAGAGAAGGGTCTCCCCTTTCCCAAGTTCCTTCCCTGCCTCCTTCTGTGTGCTGGAAAGCTCTGTAGTGAATAGAGTGCCGGACTGGGAGACAGCTAGACTTGGGATCTTACCCTGGCTCTTTTTAGCTTTGTGGCCCCAGGCAAGCTGCTAAACCTCCCTGAGACTCAGTTTCCTCATCTGTAGCATGGGGATAGACCCACCTGCCTCCCAGGGCCCTTGAGAGGATTACAGGAGGATGTCCGTGGAGGCGCCTGGTACACAGCAGGTGTTCACTGAAGGCACCCGGATTCTGGATCAGTTGACACTTTCCCCAGCAGGGGGCCGGTCGCCTCTAGACCACTGTGTACTGTGAATAATTCTCTTTTAAGACAGAGGCAGGCCTGGCGCGGTTGCTCACGCCTGTAATCCCAGCACTTTGGTAGGCCGAGGCGAGTGGATCACGAGGTCAAGAGATTGAGACAAGCCTGGTCAACATGGTGAAACCCCGTCTCTACTAAAAAGACAAAAATTAGCTGGGCATGGTGGCGGGCGCCTGTGGTCCCAGCTACTCGGGAGGCTGAGGCAAGGGAATTGCTTGAACCCAGGAGGTAGAGGTTGCGGTGAGCCGAGATCGCGCTGCTGCCCTCCAGCCTGGGTAAGAAGAGCGAAACTCCATCTCAAAAAAAAAAAAAAAAAAAAAAAAAGACAGAGGCCCAGATTTTCAAGGCATTGGGCAGGATCAGGCAAGATCTGTAGACTTGGGATAACCCCACAGCCCTACCTGTTTCCTCTCTTTGGGGCCAGAACCTGGCTGACCCTCGGTGGAAGGCACAAGCTTTCAACTCTGCAGGAGCAAATTTAAGGTACCTGACCAGCCACCCTCCTTACAGCCTCCAAGTTCAGCAGTGGGGGGGCTCAGTTTCTAAGACTAAAGGTTTTATGTATAAATCCAAAAGTTTTAATTTTTATCAAAAGTCACACCCACACACACACACAGAGTTTAAATAATCACACAGTTCTACAAGGTTTTTTTTAGATAAAATTAACTCACTTCCATTTCCCACACCGCAGAGAGGAAACCACTTTGACTTCTTTTAGCTGATTTATTTTGACATTTTATTCATGTTTCTAGATGGCATGCTTGTTTCACTACTTCTTGATTTTTTCTTTTTTTATTTGGTTAGCTAATTGACTTATTTTGTAACAGCTTTATTGAGATATAATTCACATACACAATTCACCCATTTAACAGGTACAATTCAGTGGTTGTTAGTATATCCGTGGAGTTATTTAACCATCACGACATCAATTTTAGAGCATTTTCATCACCTCAAAAAGAAAGCCTGTGCCCTTTATCTGATACCTTCTGCCTTTGGCCCCTGCTAATCTACTTTCTGTCTCTATGGATTTGCTTATTCTGGACGTTTAATATAAACCAGTCATATAGTACATGGTCTTTTGTGACTGGCTGCTTTCACTTAGCATAATTTTCTCAAGGTTTATCTAAGTTATAGCACACATTAGTTCTTCATTTCTTTTCATGGATGAATAATATTCCATCGTCTAGATATACCACTGTTTATCCATCCATCAGTTGATGGACGTTTGGGTTGTTTCTACTTTTTGGATAGTATAAATGATGCTGCTATGGAGATTTGGGTGCAAGTTTTTGTGTGGACATATACTTTTATTTCTCTTGGGTATGCTGGATTATAGAGTAACTTCATGCTTAACCTTTTGAGGAACTGCCAGGCCATTTTCTACAATGGCTGCACCATTTTACATTCCCACCAGCAATATATGAGGGTTCCAATTTCTCCACATTTTAACCCACAGCGGAGTTATTCTCTTTTTGTTTATAGCCAACCTAGCGAGCGTGAAATGGTATCTAATGTGACTTTGATTTGATGGCTAATGATGCTGATTATATTTTCATGTATTTTTAGCCATAGGTTTGTCTTCTTTGGAGAAATATCTATCAGATCTTTTGCCCATTTTTAATTTGGATTACTTGGCTTTTTATTGTGAGTTGTGAGAGTTCCTTCTATACACACGTTCCCTATCAGACATGGGATTTGCAAACATTTTCTCCCATTCTGTGGGTTTTCTTTTCACTGTTCAACTGTATCTTTTGAAGCACAAAGGTTTTAAATTTTGATGAAGTTCGACTTAGCTAATTTTTTTTCTTTTGTGGCTTGTGCTTTTTGGTGCTACATGCAAGAACCCATGGCCAAATCCAAGGTCATGAAGTTTTATCCCTCTGTTTTCTTCTAAGAGCTTCATAATTTTGGCACTTACATTTACATCTTTGATCCATTTTGAGTTGACTTTTGTGTACGGTGTAAGGTAAGGGTCAAACTTCATACATGAGGCTATCCAGTTACCCCGCATCGTTTGTTGATGAGACTGTTCTTTCTCCATTGAATGGAGAAAGAACATCCTTGGCATCCTTGTCAAAAATCAATTGACTGTAGTTGTATGGCTTTATTTCTGGACCCTGAATTCTATTCCATTGACCTATGTGTCTATCCTTACAGGTACAACTTTCTATACCTTTGTATTAAGTTTTAAAATTGGGAAATGCGATTTCTCCAATTTTGTTTTTCTTTTTCAAGACTGTTTTGACTATTTGGTGTTCTTTGCAATTATATATAAATTTTGGGATTGGAATTTTCATTTCTACAAAAAATACCATTAGGATTGCATTGATAGGCATTGCATTGAGTCTGTAGGTCGGTATGGAGAGTATATTTACATTAACAATATAAGTTTGATAATCCACAAACATAGGACATCTTTTGATTTATTTAGGTCCTTTTTTTTTTTTTTTTTTTTTTTTTTTTTTGAGACAGGGTCTCCCTTCGTTGCCCAGGCTGGAGTGCAGTGGTGCCATCACAGCTCACTGCAGCCTTGACTTCCCAGGCTCAAGTGATTCTCCTGCTTCAGCTTTCAGAGTAGCAGGGACTGCAGGCAGCCCCACTATGTTGGCCAAATTTTTGTATTTTTTACATAGAAATGAGATTTCCCCATGTTTCCCAGGCTGGTCCTGAACTCCTAGGCTCAAGCAATCCACCTGCCTTTGCCTCCCAAAGTGCTGGGATTACAGGTGTGTGTCACCATGCCTGGCCCATTTAGGTGTTATTTAGTATTTGTCAACAACATTTTGCACTTTTTAAAGTATAAGTTTTGTACTTCTTTAGTTAACCTTTTCCTAAATATTTTATTTTTTTTGATGCTGATGCCAGTGGAACTGTTTTCTTAATTTCATTTTCAAATTGTTGATTGCAAATGTAAAGAAATACAATTGATTTTTGTATACTGATTTTTTTTCATTTACTCTTGCTGAACTTGTTCATTAGTTTTGCACTACACACTGAAGTTTTAACAGTTTTTAATGGATTCTGATCCCTTAGGATTTTCTAGGTACATGATGATGTCATTCTTCAATAAATATATTTTACTTCTTCCTTTCTTTTTCTTGACTAATTTCCATGGCTAGAATATCCAATACAATGTTAAATCAAAGTGGTGAGCAGGATAGTCTTGTCTTGTCCCGGATCTTAGGGGAAAAGCATCCAGTATTTCACCACTGAGTATGTTAGCTGTGGGTTTTTCACATATGCCCATTATTAGATTGAGGGTGTTTTTAGCATGAAAGAATGTTGGATTTTGTCAAATTCTTTTTCTATGTTTATTGAGATAATAATGTCATTTAAAAAAATCGATCAGCTGGGTGTGGTGGTTCATGCCTGTAATCCCAGCACTTTGGGAGGCCGAGGCAGGCAGATCATGAGGTCAGGAGTTTGAGACCAGCCTGGCCAACATAAATTAGTTCTGGCCAGCACATATTAGTTCTTCATTCTTTCTGATGAGTGAAACTCCATCTCTGTTAAAAATACAAAAAGTTAACTGAGCGTGGTGGCACACACCCGTAATCCCAGCTGCTTGGGAGGCTGAGGCAGGAAAATTGCTCGAACCTGGGAGGTGGAGGTTGCAGTGAGCCAAGATTGTGCCATTGTACTCCAGCCTGGGTGACACAGCGAGACTCCATCTCAAAAAAAAAAAAAAATCTATCAATATGGCATGTTACATCAATTTATTTTCAGGTGTTAAACCAAATTTGCATTCCGGGGATAAATCCCATTTGGTCATGGTATATAATTCTTTGAATATGTTGCTAGATTTGGTTTGCTAGCATTTTGTTGAGGATTTTGCGTCTATGTTCATAAGATATATAGTTTTTTTGCAATATGTTTGCCGGGATTTGGTATGAGAGTAATACTGGGAATGTCTTTCTTTCTCCTTCCTTTTGGCAGGATAGTTTTTAGGATGCAGTATTATCGGTTGACAATTGTTATCTTTAAGTGCTTTGAATATGTTTATCCCGCTGCCTCTGGCCACCATTATTTCTAATAAGAAGTCAGTTGTTCAGACAAAGATCATGGTTGGGACTAGCTGGCCACAGATGAAGCCTCAGACCAGAAACACAGCGGTGCAAATGGATCCAGACACATTCTTCTACAACTTTTATAATAGACCCATCCTTTCTCATCGGAACACCGTCTGGCTGGGCTACGGAGTGAAAATGAAAACAAACAACGGCTCAAGGCCCCCTTTGGTTGCAAAGATCTTTTAAGGCCAGGTCTATTCGAAGCCTCAACACCACCCAGAGATGAGATTCCTCCATTGGTTCCGAAAGCGGAAGCCGCATAGTGACCAGGAGTACGAGGTCACCTGGTTTGTGTCCTGGAGCCCCTGCCCAGTGTGTGCCAGGAATGTGGCCGAGTTCCTGGCCGAGGACGGGAAGGTCACCCTGACCATCTTCGTGGCCCGCCTCTACTACTTCTGGGACCCACATTACCAGGAGAAGCTTCGCAGACTGTGTCAGAGAAGAGACAGTCCGCATGCCACCATGAAGATCATGAGTTATGGTGAATTTCAGCACTGTTGGGACAAGTTCGTGGACAACCAAAGATTGTACAAGCCTTGGAATAAGCCGCCTAAACATTACACATTACTGCGCATCACGTTGGGGGAAGTTCTCGGACGCCTGATGGATCCAGGCACATTCACTTACAACTTTACCAATGACCCTTCAGTCCTTGGACGGCACCAGACTTACCTGTGTTACGAGGTGGAGCACATGCACAGTGGCACCTGGATTTCGCTGCACCAGCATGGGGGCTTCATACTCAATGAGGCTTCAAATAATCCTGGTTTCCCTGAAGGCTGCCATGCAGAGCTGTGCCTCTTGGACCTGATTTCCTTTTGGAAGCTGGACCTGGCCCAGCGCTACAGGGTCACCTGCTTCATCTCCTGGAGCCCCTGCTTCAGCTGTGCTGAGAAGGTAGCTGAATTCCTTCAAGAGAACCCACACGTGAACCTGTGCATCTTTGTTGCCCGCATCTATGATTGTCAACAAGGTTATAAAAAGGGCCTGCACAGGCTGGAGAGAGCTGGGGCCCCAATTTCTGTGATGAAATACAGCAAGTTTAGGCACTGCTGGGACACCTTTGTGGATCACCAGGGACAGCCCTTCCAGCCCTGGGAGGGACTAGATGAGCACAGCCAAGCCCTGAGTGGGAGTCTGCAGGCCATTTTCCAGGGAAACTGATGGATGAGCCTCAGTCTCTGAGGAAGGCAGAGACCTGGGTTGAACAGCAGAATAAAAGATCTTTTTCCAAGAAATGCAATCAGGCTGTTCACCACCATCTTCAGCTGATCACAGATGCCAACAAAGCAATGCGCTCCTGACCAAGTAGATTATTTTAAAAATTAGAGTGAATTACTTTTAATCAAAAATTTATGTGCTATAGTGGTAAGATTGTGCTCAATACAGTCAGAAAAGTTTCAAACCTACTAATCCAGTGACAATTTGAATTGGTTTTATATGTAGAGGAATACAATGAAATACTAAATATTTTCACATATTTTTCCCTCTGTGATTCTATCATGACTTGCAAGTGTTTACATAAATATTAGCAATGTGGAAAAAAAAAAGAAGTCAATTGTTAATTTTATACTGCTCCCTTGTGAGTGATGATTCCTTTTTTTTTCTTGCTGCTTTTGACTTTTTTTTTCTTCTCTTTGGTTTTCAGAATTTTTACTACTTTGCATTAATTCTACTTGGAGTTTTTGAGTTTTATGTCTGTGCATTAAAGTTAAAAAAAATCAAATTCAGGAACTTTTTTGACATTATTTCTTTGAACTTTCCCGTGTCTTTCTTTGTTTCGTCTCTTTCTGTCACTCCCATTATGCACATGTTGATCACTTAATGGTGTTCCACATTTCTCTGAGACTCTGCCCGTTTTTTTTTTTTTTTTCAGTTTCTGTCCTTTAGATTGCATAATCTCTGTCGATCTATCTTTGAGTTTGCTAATTTTTATTTTTGCCAGTTCAAATCTAGTGTTGAGCCCTTTCAGTGAATTTTTCATTTCAGTTATTGTACTTTCAAGCTTCAGAATTTCTATTTCAGAAAAATAACTTCCGTCTCTTTATTTACACTCTCTATTTGATGAGGCATTATTACCATACCTTCCTTTACTCCTTTAAACATGGTTTTCTTTAGCACTTTGATTATAATTATTACTTTGATTTTTAAATTATTATTATACTTTAAGTTCTGGCATACATGTGCAGAACACGCAGGTTTGTTACATAGGTCTACGTGTGCCATGGTAGTTTGCTGCAGCCGTCAACCTGTCATCTACATTAGGTATTTCTCCTAATGCTATCCTTCCCCTAGCCCCCACCCTCTACCCCCCAACTTTTAATTCTTTGTCTGTTAAATCTGACATGTGGTCATTCTCACAGGCAGCTTCTGTTGACTGATTTTTTTTTTTTAATGTGTGTCAAACTTTCTTGCTTCTATGCATGCCTCATAGTTTCTTCTGTTGGAAATTGGACCCTTAAAATAATACATTGTAGCAATTCTGGCCTCCTTTTCAGGTATAGTTTTTGGGATCATTGTTTAAGATCTGCTCTGACCCCAGGAGGGCTCTTATTAGCTGTCTCGTTCCCTAGTTCTTTCTGGCAAACTATTCAGTGGTCTAGCTTTTATGCCAAATGAATCTAACAGCCTCCTCTGAATTGTTCTCACCACAACCTCGATTGTCTTTGAGAGTGCTCTTGGGCTTTAACTTCCCCACGTGCTGTTGCAAATGAAGTCAGTTCTTTTGAGACAAGCTTCAGAACTCTCTGTTTCATGGTCTGTCTCTCTCCATGGGTGAAATATCTGGAGCTAGGGATGGAGACAATGGTATGCTTCTCTCTCAGTAAGACCCTTACTTTAGGAGTGGGTACTTGTTGGAGTGGGGGCTGGCTGTAACCTCTGCTCTTCTCAGCTTGCCTCTCCTGGTGTGGAACTTCTGCTTTATGAATGAGCCAGGGTGAGAGTAGTTGGGGTCCCAGGATTTCTCAGCTTGCCACACCCAAGTTAGAGTGACCATCTCACTGGTGGGGGCCGGGAAGAAGAAGGGAGCCCCTATCTCTCAGCTGCATTCACCTAAAACTTAGCATCTGCAACAGTAAGCTTGGACAGGATGAGAAGTGCTTATGTCCTGTTCTTCCTGAAAAGATACTGTAGGCTTCCAACTTGGAGTTAAAAGGAGAAGGAGCCCCCTGTTATTGGCTGGACCCATCCGGAGTGGAGTTTTCATAGTGCTGCGATGGGATGAGGAAGGGAGGGAGTGGATCACGGTTCAAAGGTCACAGAATCTTGCTATTCTTATGGAGTTTTCATAGGTTTTCCTGAATAAACATTTCTTTATTTGCTGTGTGCTCTTAGGACCATTTCCAGGGACTTTAAATAGTGTTTTAAAAATAATTTCCAGCAGTTTCACAAGAGAACAAATCTGCAGAGAGCCTCACATTTCCATGACAGAAGCGGAACTCTAGCTGTTTGACTTTGCAGTAGGGAAGATGATGATTTAGCTCTTTGCTCTCCTTCCCAGGTCTTATCTTGCTCTCTCCGTTCTCCTACCCTTCCAATAATGCTGTAATTTCTTTTCTTTCTCTGCGCAAGTTTTTGTTTTCCCTGGAGTTACTAGTTGCCTTTTGAAAAGGTATATTTGTTTGCTTGTACTTGTAACTAATTAAGTACACCAAACTCCTGACCAATAGTGTAAATTTTCTCTCAAGACAATTAGGTGCATCAAGTTTTCTGTGAATTTCATCTTCTCAGTGAGGTCTTCCAGAGCCTCATGAGCTGCTTAAGGCTGGACTGGTTGCTTTTTACACCGGGCACTCAGGTGTCATCCTAGGCTCTCGCTTCATTGTTAACCTCGTTCCTGTCTCTCTCTTGTATTGGATGTTCAATTTCCAGTATCCCGTCTCTTCCTCTTTCTTATCTTATTCCCTTGTTTTGGTGGAGCATATCCCCTAGTACTTCCTGAGAAAAGATACATGGAATGTTGATTTTTTGAGACTTTGGACATCTGAAAATGTCTTTCTTCTTTTCCCATGCTTTGCTGGGTTTTAGGCTAGGTATAGAATTCTGGGCTGGAAATTATTTTCCTTCAGAATTTGAAGGCTTTACTCTACTGCCTTCTGGCTTTCAGTATTGGTATCAGAAGGAAGCTATTCTCTATTCCTAATCTTTTCAGTTTAGAAGTTTAGAGAATCTTCTCTTAGTTCCCAGGGTAGTGACAATTCACAATAATGTGCCTTGGTGTGTCTATTTAATAGTGAAAATAGACACATTATTGTCTATTTTCACTTACTGTCCTGGGCCTTCTGTGAGTTCTTGAAATCTAGAAACCTGTTCTTTGCGTCTGTGAAATTATCTTGAATGATTTCATTGACGATTCCCTTTCCTCTACTTTAAAAAAATTCTATCTAGAAGATTAAACTCTTGGACAAATCCTAATTTAAAGACACTTCTCTTCCAGTTTCTGCATCTGTCACTCTAGAAGAGCTCAACCCTGTCTTCCAACTTTTCCTCTTTAATTTCTGCCATGGCGTTTTCAATTTTTAAAAGCTCTTTTATTTTGTTCTCTGCCTTTTTAAAATTAGAATCCTATTTTAATTTCATGCATGTCTTTTGTCGTCTCTCTGATGATATTAGGGAAGTTCTCTCCCACCCTCCTTGGTATTCTCTGTTATCTTCAAGTTATTTTCTTTGTGTTTTGTTCTTTATCTTTCAGATTACAGGCTTTCTTCTGATGTCTGGTAAACCTCAGTTATCCTGCATGTATTTTAAAATAGGAAAGTATGGGCTGATTAGAAGCTCTGAGTATGTGAGTGGGTCTTGTGGGCTGTGGGCTTCCTTGTAGGATGATGTGACTTGGCTGTTTAATTGCAGAAACTTCAATGTTGATATCACCAGAGTTTCTCATGGTCCCCAGAGAAGACTCTTCCAGTGGTCTGTCTGGAGGACACAAGTCTGGCTGCCAGTGTTCCAAGAGCAGAGTGGTTTGTCATGGTTGGGGTCTTGGCATCCAGACTGCCCATTTTCATGGAAACACTCTGTGTTGTCAACAGAGTGCCACTGCATGCACTGAGCCTGGTATCCCCCAGTCTAGAGGAGCCTAGTCTGGGGCAATGACAGCTTCTTAAACAGCCTTTCAAAGACCCTCTTCATTTTAATTTCTCCTTCACCTCAGTTTCCAGAGGTAATTGGTGCCGCCAAGCCCTGAGCCTTTGGGGGACTATTCTTTCTGATGCATTTTTCTTAATCATTCGTTGTCAAGCTCCTGAAATTTTGATGTTATGGTCCCCTCTCCTCTTCTCCCCTCCTGTGGGCTCACTCCTTCAGATATTTAAAGAAATCTCATTACTGCTCTTTGAGCACCCAAGGGATGACGTTGGCATCGTGGTGGCTGTGCATGCCCAAGCTGCCATCTTTATGTGGACGCCCTCTCTTCTCACTGACTTCCCCATCCCAGCACGGCAGCTCCGTGCTTCCAGTTGCCAAGGTCAAAACTCGGGTGCCAGCCTTGACTCGTCTCTTTCTTTTATACCTCACATGCAATCTCTCAGCAAAGGCAGTGAACTCTACCTTCAAAACATATTCAGAATTCACCACCTCCACCCAGGACCACGCCTCCACTGTCTCTCACCTGGATGTCACAATAACCTCCTCACCGGCCTCCCTCTTTCTGTCTTTGTATTTAGCGCAGCCGCGTGTTCTGTCATACTGTCACTTCTCTTCCTAAAGCTCCCCTGTGGCTCCTGTTTTACTCTGAATGACAGCCCGAATCCCAACGAAGGCCAAGGCCCTGTGTGATCCTGCTTTGCACACCTTCCCGGGCACACTGGCTTCCCGGCCACCTCGCTGCACATAGGTAAGGTCCCCACTCTTCCCTTTACCTGGAACACTCTTCTTCCAGATATCTGCGGGGCTCACTTCCTCATCTCCTCCAGGACACTTGTGATGCATCCTTGACCCTTCCATCTAAAAGTAAAACCCCCCTCACTCTGGGGCCTCCCTACCTTCGTTATCCGACTTCATCTTTCTCTATAGCAACTCTGGGCATTAGACATATTTATGCTTCCTTTTAAAGTTATTTATAGTTGATCTCCCCTCTCGAGGGCAGGGATTTTAGCTTATTTTGTTCTCTGTGGTATCCCCAGCACCTAGAACATTGCTTGGCACGCACATAGTAGGTGCTCAGCAAATACGTGTTGCCTGCTGGCATGAATGAATGATTGCTTGGCCTTCGTCCAGGTTCTGGAACTGACCTGGTTCCAGCCAGGAGCTCTGGGTCTGCAGCCCTCCCCTATTAACTAATTAATCCATGTTTCCATCCATGCATTATTACTGCTGTTTTGAGGATTAAAATCGCACCGCTAGAAAGTGGAAGATGGGGGATTTGGCTAAAGCCCCGGCTGCTGCCCAGGATGCTAAAAGCAGGCCCTTTGCAAGGCCCAAGGAATAAGACTCAGCTCTGTGACTTGGGGTCAGAAGTTAGAACAGAACCAGGCAGCCCTTGCTCCTAAGGTTCCCCTTGCTGGAAGGGCAGTCCCTTGAGAAAACCCTGCAAGGTCCAGCTCTAGGATGCTACCTCAGGGAAGTCCCCAGGACCAGGGCACAGTCAGCTGTTGCTTGCATGCTGTGTCAGAGCCATGAGTGTCCTTCCAGCAGGGACAATCAATCAAGTTTCTTGCAAATGGCCGCTGCTCTCTGTCCACCCTTAACTGTGAACTACTCCAGGACAGGGACTGTGTCTTGTTCAGCTCAGTGTCCCAAGAGCCCATGCAAGGCTTGCAGCCCAGGAGGCTCTAGAGGAGCAGATGATACAGACCAGGGGAGTGGCTCGTGTGTGGGCTTGAATGGGGAATCAAGCTCTGCCATCCACCAGCTGTGGGACCTGTGGAAGCTCCTCCATGCTGCGGGTCTCAATTTGCTTATCTAAATAATGGAGAAAAAAAATAGTCCCTTTTTCCATGGGGATCCAATGAGATACTGAGTGTGATCATTTGCACAGTGCCTGGTGCAGAGTAGGCATGCAACAAAAAGGGCTATGACTCTGAGCCAGCCCTCCCCGGCCCTGGCCCATTCCTTTGTGCTGCCCAGCAGTGGGTGCTTCCGCCTGACTTCCTCCTGGTGCCCTGGGCAGCTGGCTGAGTTCCTGGTCCAGCAGCTTGGTCCTCTGCCACTTCGGGATTGGCCTAGCTGCACTCAGCGTTAGTCTCTAAACAGCCTGGCTCTGACACATCATGTCCTTGCCTGCTGGCCAAGCTGGGGACAGTCATCACTGGGGGAACTGAGGCCTCCCTGGTGCAGCCATGGAGCAGTGGGCATCAGGTGAAGAACAGCGCTTGGGGTACCTGCAAGAAAGAGATATGGCAGGAGGCAAAGGCTGGCGGGGTGACCGGGCAAGGCTGTCAAGGGGAAGATGAGGGCTGATTGGGGGCCTGCCCTGAGGATTTGGGGGAAGTCTGTCTTTTTGTTGCATCTTTACAAAGTCAGAAAGAGTTTTTCTGTAATCAAGGCACATTGATTTTCAATGCCAGGTCCTCTTTGGCAGATTGCCAGCTCCAGCTAAAGTCAGGGTGGGAGGAACCCCTCTAGTTCCTTCCCTGAAGCCTTGAGATTTGGGGCTGGAGGCCTGGCATGGTGTTCTGGCCTGATAGATACCCCAATAGTACTTATCTCCTGCATTGTAATTAATTGTTCAACACCTGACTTCCCTCCAAGAGACCGTTAGAGTTGGATTTGTTCAGCTTTGCGCCCTGCTTGCGTCCAGCGCAGTGCCTGCTGCATAAGTGTAATGATAATACTCATAGTCATCTTTTAATGAGCACTTACACCAACCCTGAGGTAGGTTCTGTTATTAGTCCAGTTTTTGAATGAAGAATCAGGCTGAGAGAGGTAAAGGGCTCTGGTCATGGTCACACCATTAGAGGTGGCACAGCTGAGATGTGACCTCTCCAAGCTTGCTTGTGTTCTGAACTCTGTGACCTTCTGCCATACTGAGGGTTTGCTGAATGACTGACAGTGATGACCTGTGGTGATGTGTGGTTGTGTCAACAGTAAAATATTTGAGCAGCTCACTCCTGCCAGCCACAGCTTTTGTCAGGGACAGGAAGAGAGAGTGTGACCTGGGCCAACCCATGGTGGTTGGGCTCAGACTTGGAGACCTTTCAGAGACTCAGATGAGAAGGTGGAGACTAGAATGCCCAGAGTCTTTTGCAGCCTCCTTTTTTGAATGCTAGAGTGTGGTCTCCAAGGCAAAGTGTTCTTCTGGCATCTGTTTGAGCTCTTCCCATAGTGGAGAAGCCATCCTTTTCAGGGATAGATAACATTATCAGAAACTCCTCCTTGGCAGGCGTGGTGGCGCATGCCTGTAATACCAGCATTTTGGGAGGCTGAGGCTGGAGGATCACTTGAGGTTGGGAATTTGAGACAGCCTGGCCAACATGGTGAAACCCTGTCTCTACTGAAAATACAAAATTAGCTGGGTATGGTGGTAGACACCTGTAGTCCCAGCTACTCGGGAGGCTGAGGCAGGAGAGTGGATTGAACCCAGGGGGGTGGAGGTTGCAATGAGCCGAGGTCACGCCACTGCGTTCTAGACCAGGTGACAGAGCAAGACTCCATCTAAAAAAAAAAGAAAAGAAAACTCATCCTCCTTTCCAGTCCTTATGTTCTTGCTTGGTTCTTATTTCTCCCTTGAGATCCTGTAGATTGAGTGGAGTTTACATATTTGTTGAATGAATAATATAAAGATACCATTTTGAACCTTTGGGGAGTTTAATACAAATGAACATCCCATCCTCACCCCGCCACCAAGTTTTCCCTATTGTAACATCGTACATGACCACAGTACATTTGTTCAGACTCAGAAACCAGCGTTGGTACCTCACCATTAACTAAATTCCATTATTTGGATATTTCCAGTCTTTCCACGAATGTTTTCTGCTCCAAGATCCAATCCAAGGTCCCACCTCACATTTAGTCTTCATGTCTCCTTAGCGTCCCCTGGTCTGTGACAGTTTTTCAGCCTTTCCTTGGTTTTCCTGACCTTGACAGTTTTGAGGAGGATGGGCCAGGCGTGTTGTAGAGCGTCCCTCAGTTAGGGTTTGTCTGATGTTTTCTCCTGACTAGACTGGGCTTACGGGCTGTTGGAACATGCATCACAGGGGTGGAGCACCGTCTCCTATTGTACTGGAGGTGCGCAGTATCACACGACATCACGGGTGATGTCAACCTTGACTGCTTGGTTAATTAAGGTGGTGTTGGCCAGTTCTCTCCACCATCAAGTTAAAGTTCTAACATTTAAGTACGTAACATGTACCAAATCCTAGTATCAGCCTTAGCTCATATAACCCTGACAGCCCCCTTGGGAAGAAGACACTCTTACCATGTCCATTTCATGGTTGCAGAAACTGAGGAATGAAAAGTCAAAGTCACTTGTCCAAGTTGATATAGCTGGTCAATCTTGATCCCAGCAACCTGGCTGTAGGGCCCATGTTTAGCCACTGTACTGTATGTCTGCCCTGGGGAAAGCACGCTCATTGGCCACCTGGATTCCTGCAGTGGTCCCCCTCTTTGTCTCCCCTCTGACCTCATTTCCTGCTCATCTCCCCTTGGTCACTCTGCTCTAGGCACACTGGCTGATCAGAACAAACTATTTGTGTCTAATTACATTAAATTGCATTATATTTTTACTGCTTTCCCCAAGGGCATCTGATTTCTCTCTGTTTATTTCTTTCGGGTCAGTCAGGCCACTAAGATACTTGTAGGTAAAAAGATGCTGTTTACATACATGCCTCCATGCCAGGTGCACTGCCACCCCAGGGCCTTTGCACCTGCTTCCCGTTTGTTCAGAATGCTCTATATCATCTAGGTGGTTTGCTTGGTTTGTTTCTCCTCCCTTGGGCCTTTGCTGCAATGTTATCTTCTCAGCAAAGCCTTCCTTGACCATTTTCTTTAAAATCCCCAACCCTGTCTCCCAGTACTCTCTAGGCCCCCAACCCCTTATTTTTTTCACAGCACTTACCAGCCTCTGAACATTTTCTCTCTTTAACTTATTTCTTGACTGACTGTCTGTCCTCCTTAACTGGAATGTAAACCCCATGAGGACAGAGATTTTGGTCTGTCTTGTTCACAGCTGTGACCCCAGTGCCTGGAATAGTGAGTGTCTGGCACAGAGTAGGTGTCCTGGAGCATTTTGGGTGAATGCCCTGAAGTTGCTTGTCTCCAGGATTCCTCAACTGTTGTGCACTTGACGAGAAATCCCAAAGACAGAATCCCATGGCGTGCCATGAGAGACTTCCTCAGGCTGGCGTGGGCTCGTTTATCAGCACCCTTTGAACTGGATCATCTGACAGATTACAGGCCTTCTTCATCATCTAGTCCTACAGCCCTGACACGTAAGCTTCAGCAGGAAAGAAAGTGGGGCTGTTTTGTTCACTTTTGTGAACAAAATACATTTAACCAATACATTGCCTTGTACACGCGAAGTGCTCAAAAGATGTTTGTTGGAAAAACCATTGAAAAGGGCCAGCAGTGAATGACATGATCTTCTCTAAAGAAATCTACAAACCGTCTCATTTCCTTAGGATGCTTGCCAATTGCCATGGATCCTTTCTTGAGGGCAGCACAGACAGGAATGTAACCTCGGCTTTGGTGACATAACAGAATTTCTCTGTGCATGCACACACACACACATGCGCACACACATACACACACACAAGCACACACACAAGCACACATACATGCACACACACACAAATACACACACAAGTGCACACACACACACAAGCATACGCACACAAGCACACATACAAGCGCACACACAAGCACACACAAGCATACACACACAAGCACACAAATGCGCACACACACACACAGAGAAATGAACAGAGAGAAATCAGCTGATGCTCTTGGGGAAAGCAGTGAAAATATTATGCAATTTAATGTAATCAGACACAAACAGTTTGCTCTGATCAGAGACTCTGGGGAAACTGTGGTGAGTCTGGTGGAGTTTCAGGGGGAGTTAAGAACCACAGATCCTCCTCCCACCCCTGTGGAGGTCACGTGGAAAACTGGGGCTCCAGATGCCTCTGAAACCCGTACTTGTCAGTGCCCTCTACATGCCAGGAGCTTTACACCAAAACACCTCATTTCATCCTTACCATGGGCATTTCTTCTCTTGCAGCAGAGGAAACTGAGGCTCATGAAGGTATAGTGAGTTGCCAATATTGTAGAGCTGGCCAGTAGGAGAGCTGGACCGTGGACCCGGCCTGTCTGACTTCTCCCTGTCCACCCCTCTAGCTCCTTCTCTGGCTTTAGCCTGAGCTGCCCTCTCCTGGGTTGGGGCCTGCGCTCGTATGTGGAAGAGGCTAGCAAGTTCAGATCATGCCTGGGGACAGGGGAATGGACTCCATGACCTCTCAGGCACCTCTCATGTTTTTCTCTTTCCCCAGAATCCCTTCTGGGTCTTTGATTCCTGGGTCAGATGCCTCAAGATGGCCATGTGGGAGGCCCTGTGCCACAGTGTGAGCTGTGACCACAGCCAGAGTGGCTGCATCAGATAGAGGCTGGGGAGGCAGGAAGACAGGTGGGTGAGAAGCCATGGAGAGACACATTCTGGATTTGTGCATGTCAGCCTTGGCTCTGGAAATGAAATGCCTTTTAATTTCATCATCTGCTTTTCTTTTTTCCCTCTGTGATGCTGTCTGGTGCCAGGAGGCCCTTGGCCACAGGATGCGTGTTTAACAAATCCAATAAAGCCTTTTATTTGTCTCTTGCTTTCTCCCTGGAGCTCGGCTGGCCTGGGAGACATTATCTCATTCACACTTCTCGCTTATGTGCAGGGTAGGGTGTGGTTGTCCCAGTGGCAGGAAAAGGCAAAGGCCAGGGAGGCCTGCCCTGGGTGACCTGCTCACAAGGAGTGACAGATGGTGCCCGGGGCAGCATCCTGAGACCTAGGCACTGGTCCCGGCTCTGCCACCAGCTCTTAGTTGGACCTTGGGCAATCCTTGGACATGTTGGATCTTCTGCGTTCACCGTTTTTCTTCTGTGAAGTGGCAGGATTAGACTAGGTCAATGGGTTATATCTATACGTCTATCTGTTGTTGTTGTTGTTGTTTTTTTCCAGAAAAACCCCATTTCTCCAAGCAGATATTGGCTGCAGAAATCTCATCTTGGACAGCTCTGCCACTGCTTTCTGCCCTCTGTGATTTTAAAGATGACAGGTTTGCTTCTGCCTCGGGGCCTCTGCACTGGTCTTTTCTTTTCCATGATGATCCTTTCCCTAGAATTCTCTGTGCGTCACTGGCTCTCATCTTGCCATTCAGGGGTCAGCTCAGATGTTACTTTTTCAGGGATGCTTCCCCAGCCAGACCATCTAATGATACCCTGAGCACTCCACCGCATTCTGTTTCTTACTCCCATCCTATTGTGTCCTCAGCACTTACCACTTTAGAGATTTTCTTGTGTCTTTATTTATTAATATGTTTCTTGTCTGTTTTCCCCAGCAGCTTGAAAGTTTCATGAGCCTAGAGGTTTAGTTTCTTTGTTCACTGTCTTATTGATAGAAGCTGATACAGTAAAGGTGCTCAGTAAACAGCTAATGAATGGACGCGTGCATGAATGAATGAATGACCGTCTAAGACAGATCAAGGTGAGGTTGCTTTGAGTTGGAGCAGGTATAGAGGGCTGTGTCCCTGCTGGCTGGACCATTTCTCAGGACCACCCTCCTCCTACAGTCTTTAAGGTCACACTCCCACCAGTGTCACAAAGCCAAGTTTGAAAACCACTGCATTGAAAAGCTACCTTTTGGGTACCATGCTCACTACCTAGGTGATGGGATCAATCATACCCAAACCTCGGCATCACACAATATACTCATAACAAACCCACACAGGTACACCTTGAATCTAAAATACAATTTGAAATTAAAAGAAACCACAAAACCACTGTTGGGGGGCCGAGGCATTAGGATCACCTGAGGTTGGGCGTTCGAGACCAGCTTGACCAACTTGGAGAAACCCTGTCTCTACTAAAAATACAAAATTAGCTGGGTGTGGTGGCGCATGCCTGTAATCCCAGCTACTCAGGATTACAGCATTCCTTGAACCCGGGAGGCAGAGGTTGTGGTGAGCTGAGATCGCACCACTGCATTCCAGCCTAGGCTGGGCAACAAGAGCAACGCTCATCTCAAACAAAACAAAACAAAACAGAAACCACTGGACTTCATTACTTCAGACTCCTCGCAGCTCTGACAACCCATAGCTAATTCTAAAAACAGTGATACAGCCAAGAAGTTCCAGGGTTTCAGAGAAGGGCAAGTTCAATAATGATTTCAGTAGTCTCCGAGGAGGTAGGTGGCCCTTAAACTGGCTTGGAGATTTAGAGATGGTGCAAAGAGCCCTCGAGGGGGAAGAGAGGAGAAACAAAGTTTTGGGAGGGCAGGAGTTTGGGACTATTTCAGACAACCATGAGGAGTCAGGGGAAACTGAGTGTTGGAAAAGGCCAGATATCTGGGGGCCTTGAATGCCCAGGTGAGACAATGTGCCTGATGGGCAGCACACGGGAGCAGGCATTGACGCTTTGGGCAGAGCGGTGAAGTCACCAGGGTCTTGCATTTGGGCAGTGAGGTGGAGAGGGCAGGAGCGGAGGCTGAGTGATAACGAGGGCTGAATCAGGCAGTGGGGATGGCAGCAGAGATGGGATCCAGGCGAGAAAGAAACGAAGAATGGAGTGGATTGAGCAGCGAATTAATGTGGAGGGGAAGGAAGAGAGAAGAGTCTGAGATAGCGCTGAGGCTTCCTACCCAGCTTGGGGGGTGGTGCCCTTGTTCAGGAGTTGTTGAGTGACTGCCATCAGGGATGGTCGGGGAGGGGTGGGCTTGCAGACAGGAAGGTCCCCCAGCCCCAGGCGGCGAGGGTGAGTCTTCCCAACTCAGCCACGTCCCACCTCAGACTGCCTGGGTAAAGAGGAGCTTTCACAGGCCATGTGTGGTGGCTCATGCCTGTAAACCCAGCACTTTGGGAGGCCGAGGTGGGTGGATCACCTGAGTTTGAGACCAGCCTGACCAACATGGAGAAACCCTGTCTCTACTAAAAGTGCAAAAATTAGCCAGACATGATGGTGCATGCCTGTAATCCCAGCTATATGGGAGGCTGAGGCAGGAGAGCTGCTTGAACCTGGGAGGTGGAGGTTGCGGTAAGCCAAGGTCATGCCATTGCACTCCAGCCTGGGCAACAAGAGCAAAACTTCGTTTCAAAAGAGAGAGAGAGAGGAGCTTTCGCCAAGCGCCAGGAGGTCCTCCAATTTCACCCCCTCCTAAGCGCCCCTGGATTGATGTGCTAATGGTCACAGAGGAGCCTTGGCAGGGAGCAGGGATGCGTCAGGGACGAATCATCCTCACTGCAGAGAACAAGGCACAGTGTCATGAAGTGCACCAGGGATGCCTGGGCCAGGGGAGCTACCCCTGACTCTGAGGCCTGGCATGTGTTGGGGCACATCTGTGATTTCCTGTGTTTCCAAGGAATCAGGACAAGGCCTTCATCTGCTCACTCTGCAGGTCACCCCCGCTGACCGTGTTCCAACACAAGCCCTGAGCACTCCTTAATTCTTGCAGTTCAGATAGAAAACCGGTTCCCAGGAAGAATCAATTAAAGAGGGAGAGAAGAATTTAAGGGCCTGCTCTAGCTCTCCAGGGGCATGTTTTAGGATTTGGAGGTTCACGCCTGGAGAGACTGACAGAAATGGAGGGTAGTCTTTGGATCTCTGGGGAGTGTTCTGGACCTTGGGGGAAGTATGCTGGAATCTGGTGACAGATTTTGGAATTCCAGACTTCTTCCAGTGCTCTGGGCTCTGTTTCAGAATTCTCAAGGATACAACCCCAGAGTGTATTCTAGCTTTCTGAGACATGTTTTAGAACTCTTGGGGGCCTGCTGGAGTCCTGGGCTGGCTCCCCATCATTCACCTCCTTGGGCTTGTCTTGTCAGCTGTGAGCTGCTGGTACACACGGTTACAGGGAGGCAGTTGCTATGGCAACAGTAACCATGAGGTATATCAACTCCCAGAATTTACTCTGAGCCTGTGACATTTTAGCTAGTGAAGAATCACAATTAGCTCCCGAGATTCTGATGAACAGGGATTCCTGCCAACCCTTACCCCCCAACCTTAAATAACCTCCTTTAGACCCATAGATTCTGGCTGCCCAATTCTCCCTTGGGCAAATGAATATTCAAAAGTAGCCAAAAAGCGTATTCAAATCTTATAAACTTCCACCTGCCTTACTCCATTTAAATGCAACTGCATCTTCTGTTTTGCCCCATTTATCTGCCAGGAAAGTGAAGGGTAATTCCAGGAGCTGAGAATAAATTCTTTTCCCAAGTTGCTTTAACATCCTAAGTGGGGTAAGGGAGGGGTGAGGCTGGGCTCCTCTCTCCTATAAATCAGGCCCCTCAGACAAGTGTCATAGAACCCTGAAATGTTGGAGTGAATCTGCTGGAACTGTGGGCCAGGGAGGGAAAGTGACAGCAGGTACGTTCAGTCAGGTCTGGGCTCTCCTCTTCTCCCCAGTGGTGGTTTTCTTAGCAGGAGGGCAGGGCCCCTGCTGCCAGCTTCCTCGGGGCTGCTTATTAAAGTAGACTTTCTTGCCTGAGACCCTGCATCTTCTACAAAGAAGTGTGATGAACTCTCAAGAATCACCAGGGCTTTACAGATGAGGAAAGTGAGGCCCAGAGGTGTCCCTCTGGCCGTTGGTTAGTGGCAGGGCAGGGACCTGAGCTTTAGACTCCAAGTTCCCAGCCTAGAGCTCCTGTTACACTCACTTTTCCCACCACGTACTATTTATGTATTCATACATGAATAGATCTGTCCTTCCATCCATCTATTCATCCATCCATCCACCCTTCCATTCATCCATCCATCCTTCCTTCATTCATTCCTTCCATCCATCCATTCTTCCTTCCTTCCATCCCTCCTTCCATCCATCCATCCATCCATCCTTCATTCCTTCCATCCATCCATCCTTCCTTCCATCCATCCATCTCTCCATCCATCTACCTATCCAACCATCCATCCATCCATCCCTCCATCCATCCCTCCCTCCCTCCATCCATCCATCCTTCCTTCCTTCCTTCCTTCCATCCATCCATCCATCCCTCCATCCATCTACCCATCCAACCATCCGTCCATCCATCCCTCCATCTATCCATCCATCCATCCCTCCATCCATTTATCCATCTGGAAAGATGTTAAGTACCTGCTGAATGGCCTGCATTACCTTTGGCCTGAGCATGGTAAGAAGCTCACAGTTGTCTCTCTGGGGCCTCCTATTTATGACCCAGGCCATCTGGTCCACCCAGCCTCATCATTTCCCTTTCTGCTCAACAGACAGTCTCCCATCCAGACCACTCACGTCCATCTCCCTACCCTACTCCCACCACGTCACGTCCTTTTCCTCATAATGTGTCCCTGCATAGAATGCCCCTGGTCCCCACAACTTATCCAAACCCTACTTATCCTCTAAGGCTCCCAGAAAAAGCTCCCCATCCTCTGGGAGCACTCCTGCCCACCCAGGCCCTGGGAGCCCTCCTTTGCTGTGACTCTTTGTCTAGGAGCCGCACAAAGCAGCCCCTGTTTCTGACTGTCTAGTTTTGTGCCAGTACACTCCCTGAGAGCAGGCCTCATGCTATTTTATTATGAGCATCGCTGTTGGTATATTTTGTAGGAGATTTTCTTCAACCCTCATAGGTTCTTGGAAAGCACTGCTGTTACAAAAGACAGATTAACAAGAGAAAACAAACCAAAGTTTATTAACATGGATATTTCATATCCATATGGGAGACAGCCAGGGAATGAGTAGTTCTCAGAGAGCTGGTTTGAATTCCAGCTCATAGAACATCTTCAGTAAAGAACAGTCAATTTCTAGAGCAGTGACAAGGCACAGGAAAATAACCTTGCGTTTCCCCGGGTGGCAACTTGGGGAAAGGTAATAACTGGCAGCTCAAGGTTAGTAAAGCTGGGGAGTGTCCATCTCTCTGCTGTCACCTCTAGATGGTGGGCATCTACAGTGGTCTCCAACAGTTAACCTTTGTTCTTCCTGGTAGAAGAGGGTTACGATGCCTTTTGTCTTTGTAAATCTATGTTCTGCTTTTAGGCCAATGGAGGGAGGGTCGAGAGTTTTCCTGTATCTGCTTTTTTTTTTTTTTAGGCAGGGTCTCACTCACTCTGTTGCTCAGGCTAGAGTGAAGTGGCGCCATCACAGCTCACTGCAGCCTCCACCGTCTGGGCTTAAGCACACCTCCCGTCTCAGCCTCTCAAATCACAGGTACGCACCATCATGCCTGGCTTATTTCTTTCTTTCTTTCTCATTTAACTTTTTTTTTTTTTTTTGAGATGGAGTCTCGCTCTGTCGCCCAGGCTGGAGGGCAGTGGTACGATCTTTGCTCACCACAACCTCTGCCACCTGGGTTCAAGAGATTCTCCTGTCTCAGCCTTCCAAGTAGCTGGGACTACCAGCATGTGCCACCATGTCTGGCTAATTTTTGTATTTTTAGTAGAAATCAGGTTTCACTATGTTGGCCAGGCTTGTCTTGAACTCCTGACCTCATGATCCGCCTGCTTCGGCCTCCCAAAGTGCTGGATTACAGGTGTGAGGCACTGTGCCCGGACTTTTCCTTTAACTTTTAAGTTCAGGGGTGCAAGAGCAGGATGTGAAGGTTTGTTACACAGGTAAACGTGTGCCATGGTGGCCTGCTGCACAGATCATCCCATCACCTAGGTTTTAAGCCCAGCATCCATTAGCTACTCTTCCTGATGCTCTCCCTCTCCTCACACCCCACTCTCCGACAGACCCCAGTGTGTGGTGTTCCCCTCCTTGTGTCCATATTGTTCAGCTCCCACATATAAGTGAGAACATGTGGTGTTTGGTTTCCTGTCCCTGCATTAGTTAGCTGAGGATAATGGCTTCCAACCAACTCCATCCATGTCCCTGCAAAGGGCATGATCTCATTCCTTTTTATGGTTGCATAGTATTCCACAGTGTATATGTAACACATTTTCTTTACCCAGTCTATCACTGATGGACATTTAGGTTGATTCCATGTCTTTGCTGTTGTGAATAGTGCTGCAGTGAACGTACAAGTGCATATATCTTAATAATAGAATGATTTATGTTCTTTGGGTTTATACCCAGTAATGGGATTGCTAAGTCAAATGGTATTTCTGCCTCTAGGTCTATCAGGAATTGCCATGCTGTCTTCCACAACTGTTGAACTAATTTATACTCCCACCGACAGTGTAAAAATATTCCTTTTTTTCTGCAACTCTCCAGCATCTGTTGTTTTTTGACTTTTTAATAATAGCCATTCTGACTGGCATGAGATAGTTTCTCATTATGGTTTTGATTTGCATTCTCTAATGATCAGTGATGTGGAGCTTTTTTTAGGTTTGTTGGCTGCATGATTGTCTTCTTTTGAGAAGTGTCTGTTCATGACCTTTGCCCACTTTTTAATGAGGTTGATTTTTTTCTTGTAAATTTGTTTAAGTTCCTTGTAGACTCTGGATATTAGACCTCTGTCAGATGGATAGATTGCAAAAATTTTCTCCCATTCTGTGGGTTGTATGTTCGCTCTGATGATAGTTTCTTTTACTGTGCAGAAGCTCTTTAGTTTAATTAGATCTCATTAGTCAATTTTTGTTTTTGTTGCAATTGCTGTTGGTGTTTTCGTCATGAAATCTTTGCCTGCGCCTATGTCCTGAATGGTATTGCCTCGACTTACTTCTAGGGTTTTTATAGTTTTGGGTTTTACATGTAAGCCTTTAATCCATCTTGAGTTAATTTTTGTATATGGTGTAACAAAGGGGTCCAGTTTCAGTTTTTGTATGGGGCTAGCCAGTTCTGCCAGCATCATTTATTAAATAGGGAATCCTTTCCCCATTGCTTGTTTTTGTCAGGTTTGTCGAAGATCAGATGGTTGTAGGTGTGTGGTCGTATTTCCGAGTTCTCAATTCTGTTCCATTGGTCTATGTGTCTGTTCTTATGCTGGTACCATGCTGTTTTGGTTACTGTAGCCTGGTAGTATAGTTTGAAGTCAGGTAATGAGATGCTTCCAGCTTTGTTCTTTTTGCTTAGGATTGTTTTGCATGCCTGGCTAATTAATTTTTTTTTTTTTTGGTAGAGATAGGGTTTCCTTATGTTGCTCAGACTGGTCTCAAACCCCTGGGCTCAGTTGATCCCCCCGCCTCAGCCTCCCAAAGTGATGGGTTTATAGATTTGAGCCATTGTGCCTGGCCTGCTGCTTCTTACTGCCTTCAGCTCAACAATCCTTCATATTTTGGGGTAGCATGTACTGGTCCCCACAATGACATTGGGCAGTACTGTGATGTAAAGAAAATGACACCAGAAGTGGAGTCAGACAAGGGATTGAGTCTTAGCTTTATTGATGAAAAATTGTGTGATCTCAAGCAAGGAACTGAGTCTCACTGCGTGCACCGCAGATTTGCCAGGTGATGCCTTCGAAAACTCTCAAGCGGTAAATGAGCAGGAGGGGGCTTCTCATTCCAAGGTCTGTTTTCCTCCTTGCTACTTGGACTTGTGGTCTTGTATAGCTGCTGATAGCTCGAGGCACAGATGCCCTCCTGGGGAGGAGGAAGGGGAGGCCTTATTTCAGGGCAATCTCCCAAGCAGTCTTTCCTTTCTAGTCCCTCCCACCTGGAGTAAGATCCAAGGTAATGGTGGGGAAAGCAGGGTTTGTTTTTCTCCCAACAAGACTCATCTTCTCAATTGGCTGGGGAAGGCTGGGGCCCAGACAGGCTTTTGAGTGTTTTCCAAGGGGTCATGGCTTCCTCCGGGAAGCCTCCTTTCTGGGAAAACACGAAGGCCCTTGACTGGCTTGACTCCAGCTCTGTGGACTCCTGACTTCAATCTTAATCATGTTTCTCTTTCCTGAACTGTGGCTTTAACACTCCCTGGGGGCCTGTGGTGGGAGGTTTAAGCCTTAAGTGCTTTTTTCCCCCTGCTGATTGATCTTTGTTTTGCAGAGCTGAGATTTCTTTACATCACAGTGGTTCGAGGAGGAAAACACAGCCAGATCCTTCCTCATGGCAACATAAATTAAAGCACATGTCTGTAATGCTTCAACCACAAACCACATATCCTCGCCCCCCCACCGCCCAACCCCCGCCAACATCCAGGCCCAGGTGCACACACAGGAAGGCACAGACTTGCTGGGGATGGGCGTGCCCACACCCTCCCTCCCTGCAGACACCTGTGGGTGCTTGTGTTTAGTGGCACCTCCCCGCTAACTCCCACACAGCTAGTGTCCATTCAAACCCACTCGAGGAGGTAGGTTTACAGATATACTGGTGAGACACGACGGTGCTGTCACGGGTGTGCACTCACAGTGTGCATGGGCTTGTACACCTGCACACACATAACTGTGTAAAAATGCAGATCTGTGTGCATCCATGTGCCACAGAGATAGTTACGGCTCGCATTTACACACCCTCTGTGCCAAGCACTGTGAACTTTGCAGGTGTCGGCCCCTCTAGCCCTTGCGACAATGTTATGATCTACCCAGGACTGACTATTCTCTGCATTTTCAGAGTCATCAGCGCCATAATCCACATGTATAACTGTTACACTCACCTGGAAATAAAAGTCTTTTTGTGCAGGTACTGCAAGGACTAAGCCCGGCCGTGGTCTGAGTCTCTCCTCCTCACAGGTGTGGAGGTATAGGGCGCTGTTGCCCAAGGGTGTGAAGATGGGCAGGCAGCGGAGTGTGTGTGCACCTGTCCCAAACTGCTCCCTTGGAAGCCTCCAGAGGCGTTTCAGCCTTTTCAGGGGGCCTGTGCCTTGTAGCTGATGTGCCCCTCTCCAGCACTGACCACCTGGATTGCATCTTCTTTTCCCAAGTCATGTGTCTCAAGACCTAACTGAGTCTCACCAGACAAGGAGTGGAGGACCAGGCCACTGACCCCAATACTGAGTGATCAGCATCTCAGAACCCCGCTCCACCATGCTCCTGTCCCCACCCTCATCTCCTCTTACTGAGATCCCTTCGGAGGACATTCCCTGGGAGACCCTCCTGGACCACCCTGATGGAGTTGGGCACCCTTCACTGAACACCTACAGTGTGGCTCAGAATCTCCCTGGCTCCAGGTTCTGGCTTTGCTGCTTCTCAGCTGTGTGACCTAGGGCAAGCTTCTCAACCTCTCTGAGCCCTTAGTTTCCTCATCTGTCATATGCGGATACTATTGATACCTACCCCAAAAGTTAATGGGAGGAGCAGATGAGTGCATCCATGGGAAGGGCTCAGAATTGTCCCCAGCCCTGAGTTGCTGGCGTCATTGCTGTGGTCCTCGGCCTCACAGGCAGGCTCATACCTGGTTTTCTGTCGGCTTCCCTGTGAGTCAGTGTGCTTTGCGAGGGCAGGGACCGCGACTTACGTTTCTTCTTGTCCCAGGGCCTGGCTCGGTCTCTGGGACATTGTGGGTGCTGCTAAACATCGATTGAATATCTGAATGAGGGAGGCCAGTTCTTTTTCCAGTGGGACCTGTTCTTGCAGCGAGTGGGATAAATCCCATCTCTCTGTCTCAGGGGTGTGGGGTGAGGCCGCCCGCCCTATGCCAGGGATGCAAAGTAGGGCAGGCCTCCCCAGGGGGGTTGCCGTGGCAACAGGAAAGTTCTAATCAGCAGCCGACACGCAGGGTTGGTTGGGAAGCATCAGCGGTGTTGCCTGTCCATGTGTGTGAGGAGACAGGCTGTGGAAAGGGCATTCGGAACCTCAGTGGCTCATCTGTAAAATGGGGCTAAGCTCCCAGCTGGTGATTCGCGGCAGATTTAGAGAGATCGCCCCTGGGGAAAGCTGCTGGGAGCTGCGGAAGGCTGTGCTACTTCTGGCTGTTTACTATTTGCCACGCCGTTACAGAAACAGCAGAAGAGCAAAGGCATTGTATTCACCGCTGCACCCTGGCACCTAAAACAGTGCCTGGCACCTAGTGGGGGCTGATAAACATCTGCTAAATGAAGAATGACTCAAGCAAGAAGGCTGGCACATCTCAAAGGCTCACCCCAATTCAAAGTCCAGAGTTCTAACAGAGCAGTGGTCTGCAACAGAGACCCCTCTATGCCATCTCTGACCGGCCCCAGAGCCCCACAGGCCCCCGAGTCCACCTCCCATCCCAGCTGTGAACTCTGCGAAGGCAGGCAGGGGACTGGGTTCCATCTGGCTATCTGTCAGCTTCCCTGTGAGTCAGTGTGCTTTGCGAGGGCAGGGACCACGACTTACGTTTCCGCTTGTCCCAGTGCCTGGCTCCGTCTCTGGGACATTGTTGGTGCTGCTAGACATTGATTGGATATCTGAATGAAGGAGACCAGTTCTTTTTCCAGTGGCACCTGTTCTTGCAGTGAGTGAGTGGGGTAAATCTCATCTCTGTCTCAGGGGTGTGGGGTGAAGCTGCCCACCCTATGCCAGGGATGCAAAGTAGGGAAAATTGTCCTAGATTGGAAATCTTGACTTGGCTGATCACAGAAGCTTGGGGTGGGGGGCTGTGAACTGCTGTCGTGGTGGATAAACAGAATGCAGGTTTTGAGGCCCTTCCCTGGTTCTACCAAATCAGAATTCTGGGGGTGCAGCCCAGCATTGGGGATTTAAGCATGTTCCCAGGGAATTCTGGTGATCAGCCCGGCTTGGGGATTTCTGTTCAGGCCACAACTTCCTGGAATTGGAGGGGCTTTAAGGGGTCTGCTTGACCAAGCCAGGGTCCAGCACTTCTACACCTGGAGACTGAGGTCCAGAGAGGGAACATGGCTTGGCCCAGTTCTCATGCTGGCACTCTTTGCCCCAGGACTTGGGCAAACTCCTTGGTCTGTCTGGCTTTAGTTTCTCCATCAACAATGATGGTGTCAACCAGCCTGGCTTCTCTGCGGTGGGGAGAGGGGAGTTGATGTCACGGGTCTCATCTGTGCATCCAGGTCAAGACATCTAGCTGCAGGGGGGGGGAACACGAGCATTGTACCAGCAGCAGCTCTGAGTGGGCAGCCTGGCCCTTCCTCGTCCTGGCTTCTTGGACAAAGTGACTTCAGCTTCCTGAGCATCAGTCTCTTCTTCTGCAAAATGGGCACAAGACCCATTTCCTGAGAAGTGGATTAGTGAGGCCATTAAGGGCATGGAGATCTAGTTTGAATTCTGGCTCCACTGGGTTGACAGCTGTGTGACTCCAGGCCAGTGACTTCACCTCTCTGAGCTGTAGCTTCTAATCTGTGAAATGGAGGAGATGAAGCCCAGCTTCGTGGAGGTAATCATGAGGATTAGGTGTGAGGGTGCCCATGAAACACACAGCAGGGGCTCAGCTAAAATGAACGCCCTGTTGAGGGAAGGCAGGAAGGCTGTGACTTAAGTGTCCAGCCGGGTTTTCTCCAGCACCAGAGGGAAGGCTGGGAGCTTTGCCTCTGTATCCAAAGGGCAGTCCAGGGCAGGGGCAGTGAGGGGAGAGGTGTTTGTTTGAATAGCTAGAGGTGCTGAGAGGCCCCTGGTGTCCATTAGCGGGTTCCTGCTGAGTCGGAGGGAGTTGGAGGACAGGGAAGTGATGAGCCATCGTAGCTGTGTGATACTTTCTCAGCTGAAAAGTGGTTTACAACTCGTTATCTCAATGTGTCCTCACAATAACCCTGGTAATTGTTAGCCTAGGGATCAGCCTCCTTGTTTCAGATGGGGTGATGAGAGCCCAGAGAGGTTAACTGGCTCAGCCCAGGTCACACAGCACAGCAGCAGCCAGAGAGAGGGCAGGTGGAGGGTGACTGGGATTCTGAAGAATGGTGGCAAGCCGCAGGGGCATGCTTCCTTGCATCTAGCTTAACTCCTGCTTACTGCCATCTCAGTCTGTTGGTCCTGGTTATTTTGTAAGGGTGGCAAAGAGCTTAGACCTGAAGCCAGATGCCTGGGTTCGAATCCTGGCTCTGCCCCTTCCCAAGTGTGTGCCTTATGAAAGTCACTTAGACCCTTTAAGATGAGCTCTTCAAGGGTCAGATGGGGATAGTAATAGCGTCTCCCCACAGGGCTGTTCTGGGGAGTAGCTCAGTCCACACATGTGCGGCATGTGCCCAGCGCATGGTGAGTTTTCTGTCTTATGCATAGCTTTGCTGTTGTTAGATGATGCGTACCCCTAAAGTCACATCACCTGTATGAGCCTCAGTATTTTCATCTGCTAAATGGGGATGGCGACTACTGAGCCCTTATTTTAGGCCAGGTACCTGCCAGTCAGAATTTCATTTAATATTCCCAGCAACCAATGAGATTGGTCCTCATTTAGTCCCATTCTCCAGATAAGGAAATGAAGATGCAAAGTGAACTGCCATGTCTATAGTTACTTGGGCAGAGATCAGGATGCTCCAGCTCCAATTCAACCCTGAGAGTCCACGGCCTCCCCAACCTGTCTGCCTGCAGACTTCTCTCCAGGGAGCTCTTTCAGGGCTGATACGCTTGCCTGGGTCTTTGGAGTCTGGGGCTGCTCCCTGCCTTGGATGCCAGAGCAGTAGAGAATCCATCCCCATCCCAAGATGGGGTGGGGTAGCCCTGGCGTGGGGTGCCAGTCCTACCTGAGCCTCTCCTCTTTCCCCGGGTTTGGAGGGAGGCTGGTGGGCCCTAGGCCATGAGAGAAGGCCATTAGCTGGCACTGGAGCCCGAGTGCTGGTAATGACCCTATTTTCATAGGGAGGCAGCTCATGTCTCCCTGCGCTCCAATCTGCTCCTGGAGCTCCCACTCCAGAAGGAAGCAGCAGTGGGTTATGAAAGCAGGAGCGGGTTATGTAAGGAGGCAGCAGGCTCCAGTGGGATTGGGGGAGCAGAGCAGCCCCCAGCCCCAGCAGAACAGGGCTATGTCCTGCTCCCACCTTGCCCAGCTGCCTGTCCTGAGTCTGAACACTGCAGCGAGGGCCGGGGCAGGAGTGAGGAGGGCCGGGGCAGGAGTGAGGAGGG
>NW_022436983.1:13577630-13588252 GCF_009761245.1 Sapajus apella | reverse complement strand
GTGAGGAGGGCCGGGGCAGGAGTGAGGAGGGCCGGGGCAGGAGTGAGCAGGGCGAGGTGGCAGTACGGAATGAGAGAGCCCCGGTCAGGGAGCCGGGAGTCCTGGCTTGGCTCCTGGCTCTCTCATGACTTGGACAAATCCCTTTCCCTCTCTGGGCCTCAGTTTCCCTTCCTGGAAAAGGAGGGGTGGCCTGGGAAATCTTTAGGGGCCCTCCCAGTTCCAGCGGTGCCACGTTTTTCTCACATTGGAGCGGGAGGTATGAATGTCTAGCTTCTGACTCTTATACCCATGGCCAGCTTGCCTGCGCAGGTCACAGTCCCTGTCTGGGCCCCAATTTGCCATTTATCTAACCAAGAGAAGGAACCCCATTGTTGGCTTCGTGGGTGCCAGATGTGCCTGGACTTTAGGGGTCTGGAGGCGACAAGAGAGTGGAGCATGGACATCTCATTTCCGACTCTTTCCTTTACTCCTTGGTCGAGATCTAATGAAGACCTTGTGGTATAGCAAAGCCACGCCATATCATGATAACCGAAACAGCAAAGACAACTACCCCTGATAGAGTCCTTACCGCGGGTCAGGCTCCAAGCTAAGTCCCTTTGCAGGCACTGTCTCATCAAATTCTCCTAAGAGCCCTATGAAGTAGGTACTTTTATTATCTCTATTTTACAGATAGAAGCTGAGGCTCAGAGAGGGCAAGTGACCTGCCCAAACACACACAGCCGGTAAGTGGCCAACTCAGGATTTGATTCCAGCCTTGTTAGACTCTACTTCCTATGACACTGTGAGTCTGAACAGAATTGGCTTGGTTATTTCCAGAGACCAAAGAAGTGGGCATGACCAGATGGTGTAAACAGCCCTATTCTGTGGTCTAGGCTCTGAGGAATGTCCATCCCCCTCACTAGCCACCCCCGGGCCTCTCTGGACTCACCACCCCCCCACCACATTCCCTTTGTGCCACCCACAGTGGCCACGATGACATCTGGGAGTGGGCAGCACAGCCTGCAGGCTGTGTGGGCAGTTGGCACTCAGGGTACTTGGGCGCTCATATTTTTAAACCCAGCTCTGGCTACCTCTGCTGTTGGCGCAGACAGAGCTGAGGGGTTTTCCTTTGGGTCCCGCTGACTCTGAGTGGGAGGGCTGGGCATCACTGTGTCAGAAGGCACTGTGCCCACGGCAGCCAGGGGGATGCTCACAGCTGGGGTGGGATCTGTGTCCCTGGGACCCTGGGAACCCCAGGCAGCTTAAGCAAAGCTTCTGGGAGCCGTGGGTAGGGCTGAGGCTGTGGCTTGGAAGGAGACACCCGGGGAGGGCCCGGAAACGGCTCGGGAGAGGAGAGGAGGGGGAAATCCAACAGAGGCAGAAGAAGCCGCAGGACATATGTGGGAGGCCCCTAGAGAGTGTCGGATCCATCCCACTCCCTTTGAGTTGGGGAAGCTGAGGTCCTGAGAAGGAAAATATCAAGATCCCATTGCATGTCAATGGCAGAGCTGGGACTTGAACCCAGAGCTCCTGATAGCCAAGGAAGAGTGATTTGGAGGCTCACTGTTCATCCTGGTCTGCAGGAAGTCCTGTTCGTGGGGACTCTGCTCCTGGGTAGGGGAGTTTTATCTGCCCTGTAGGAAGGCAGAGGAGGACAAGCCATTCGTGCCCGTGAATGGCTCCGTGGCAAAGGAGCTAGAGGAGAGTTCCGTATCCAGGGGAGGTTGGATGATGGCAGAGGAGACATAGGAGTTTGAAGGTGTGTCTGGGGAGTGAAGGAGAATTCGCTAAGTTCCTGTGGCTGCTGTTGCTTCTCCCTTCTGACACTCCACGCATCCGCCAACTTCCCTGCCCTGGGACCTGGCTCCAGGAAGGTCCCTAATGCATTGTGCAGAGCAGGAAAGTGAGGGACTAGGAGGCCATTTACAGAAGAAACATGATGAAGGTGAAGGGCAGGGAGTGGGAGGAGCTGCCCTCCATAGCTTTGTCACAGCGTCTTTCTGGGGCCTTCGTTTCTTCATGTATCAAATGGGGATAATCATTACCATTTGCCAAGTACTGATTTGATGCCAGCCATGGACTAATCCCTTTTATATGTGATTTTATGCAATTTTACGATGACTCGTCGCTCAGGTGAGGAAGCTGAGGCTCAGAGAGGCTCTGTGGCATGTCCAAGGTCACTCCACTGGTAAGTGGCAGAGCCTGGGTCTGTCTTCAGGGCCCAGGTGCTTAGCCAGTGTCTGCGTCCTCCACCCCAGGGTGTCAGGTTGCTCCAGTGAAAGACAAGTAGCGGGAGAAAGACGTTGGAGGGGATGACCGGGAAAGGCACCACTGGGGGTCAGCCCCCTTCTCTGGCCTCCTCCCAGGGAAAGCGGGTCCAGACCCATTCCCATTCCCTCTCTGAATTCCTTCTTTTCCACCACTTCTATTCTGTTCCCTACACCACTGCCACCAGGGCCAGCCTTTGAAAGCACAAACCTGATCATCCCACTCCCCAGTTCAGCCCCTTTCCATGACTCTCCGCTGCCCTTGGGAACATCCAAACTGCATAACGTGGCATGCAGGGGGTCCTTTTGTCATCCACCTCGTCACCTCCTCTCCACGGACCCTCTGCTCTGGCTGATACCCAAGCAAGAGTGATTTTAGACTCTTCCTCCACGGTACGCCATGGCCAGATTTTCTTCCCTTCCCCCCTGCCTTAGCTCAAACAGTTCCCTGTGTCATTTTCAACTTGTCCTCAAATTCCTATCCATCCCTTGAAGCCCATCCAAAGTCACTTCTTCTGTGAAGCCCTCTGAGCCTTCCCCCACTGGAATGTCACTCCGTCTTAGTGTTCTCAGCACCTTAGTGTGGTTCTCATTCTCTTGTTTTGTAGTTAATTGTTTTCGTGGCACGCTTCCCTGTCTTGTCTGAGACTACCTGAGTGTCCCCAGAGGAAAGAAAGTATGTGAGCCACTCCAGTGTTCCCAGCCCCAAGGCCAGGCACAGTGGACATTTATTGCTGAATAAAGGAATCAAGAAAGAGGATCAGAAAGCTGCAGAGGATGGTAAATCTCCAAAATTCTCCCTGGGCGAGGCCCAGGCTCAGGTTCCAGAACAGCTCTGTCTGTCTCCCACTCACTGAGATTGAACTAATGTCCCACAGACGGACAGACCTGAAATTGAGCTATGTGATCTTGGGTAAGTCACTAAACTTCTGGGTCTGGTACCTCATTTGTGAAATGGGTTGACAGGATGGGTGGTAGGAGAATTCAGTAAGATATTGCATGAAACTTCTAGGACAGAGCCTACGCTGCAATAAGGTGGGTGTTTAGTAAAGTTTTCTTCTGTCCTCTTGCTGTCATCCCCATCATTATGGCCTTCATCACCATCATCATCATCATTATCATCACCATTACTATCTTTCTTATTCCTGGGGTCTCTCTTTTTATTTTCCAGATATGCGCCCTTCTGTTGGAGATTCTGCACGTCTGAGATAACAGCCATGTGCCAGAAACTGGGCTGTGTTTTTTCCTTTCATTGTGCCATTTCATTCTTGCCTCAAAATAAAAACACACACTTTCTTCCTAAAGAAAATCCTCTCATTCACCATATGGATTGCTGCAATGATCCCCATTTTACAGACTGATGAATAGAGGCCCTGAGCAGTGAAGTAACTTGCTAAGATCATACCACAGCTGGTAAGCAGTGGAAGCCAATTCAAACCCTGTTCAGCCCTTTGAGCAATACTGAGCTCATGGAACCTTAGGGTTCTCCTGATACACTTCCTGCTGCAAACATTCCCCACAAAGGGTGAGTGTGAGTTTTTAGCTCTTTCCTGAGTCCCCTGGGCCCAGCAGAGAAACACTGAGAGATTTTCTTAGAATCTAGGGAGACAGAATGGGACAGGTACAAAGACACCAGGAAGTTGGGTAAAACTCAGAAGCCAGGGCATTGGCCCTCCCTGGCTTGCTCACTCATGCACAAACCAGCTCACTCTGGACTTATAGGGCCTGGCCTGGTTGTTGGAGACAGAATGCTTGTTCCTAGGTGCTGCAAGGAAAAATTAGCATTCAGACAAAAAGTTTTCTCAGCAAGGCAATTTTACTTTCTGCAGAAAGGGTGCTGTCCACCAGCAATCTTGCCGTGAAAGCACAATGAACAAAGGAAAGGCAGGAATATTTTTCTCTTACCCATTGGGTCCTTACTGCTGTATCCCATCTCCATTGGTTGGAGCTGGACCTCACAGTTTAAGCTAAACCCGATTGGCTAACAACTTAAAACTTTCATAAATAGGTAAAAGCAATGGAGAACAAAGGAAAAGAGGAAGTTGATTGCAAAAGGACTTGGAAAAGTAATCACATTTCCAAATAAAGAAGGGGCATAGGCTGTGAGCTGGGACCTGCCTGAGCATGTCTAGAACAAATATCTTGGTTAAAGTACAAGGACATAGAATGTACTTATTCCTTTATAGCTAACAGCTACATAGGATAGGGCTTAACAAAGAGTTATTAGCAAAAAGCAAGAAGACTTTAAAGGAAGTTAGTCTTCGTAAGAAACTATTATTCTAACATTTACTATTTATTCTTTAACAAGAAGGGAAACTCTGAAGAGGAACTTTTTACTTTTCATACTGGGTCTCCTGCCTGAGGGTCCAGTCTGCAGGATCCACTTCAGAGAAACTCCACCCTTACTCCCATCCCATTTCCAGTCCCTTTCTTCTCCTTGTCTTCCTTCCTTCTGGAGAGGCATCACTGGCATCTCTGAAGCTGAAATAAAAACTCCTATGTTGGCTTTTTTTTTTTTAAAAGATGGAGTTTCACTCTGTCACCCAGGCTGGAGTGCAGTGGAGTGATTTTGGCTCACTACAACCTCCGCCTCCTGGGTTCAAGTGATTCTCCTGCCTTAGCCTCCGAGTAGCTGAAATTATAGGCATGTGCTGCCATGCCTGGCCACCTGGCTAATTTTTTTTTTTCACATTTTTATTAGAGGCAGGGTTTCACCATGTTGGCCAGGCTGGTCTTGAACTCCTGGTCTCAAGTGATCCACCTGCCTCGGCCTCCCAAAGTGTTGGGATTATGGGCGTGAGCCACACTGTGCCTAGCCCTATGTTGGCTTTTTAAAGAGGAGGTTTAGTGAGGCTCGAAGGAGAGAATTGTGGGTTCATTCATTCTTCAAATCTGTATTGAGCATCCGCTGTGTGCCGCAACTGTGCTGGGCAGGAGGGCTCAGAGATAACCCGAATTCAGTCCCTGCCCTGGAGAAGTCTCAGTCCCATTTTTATCTCTAGGAGTAGCCAAGACCTTTCTCGCTTCTCTGGCATTAGTTCTGGGAGTTCCTAAGGGGAGGGGGCCATCTTTATCCCATGGAGTTGGGCACAGAAGAGCTTTGAGAGAGCATTTTTAGTGTGGACCTGAACTTAGCTAAATGAGAATAAATCACTGCATACCTTTCTCTGATTTAAGGCATGGGCCTGGGGATCCTCAGCCCTGACCCTTTCCCATGGGTCCAACCCCTCTGTGTGCACCCCTTTACTACAAGGCTTCTTATATTCTGTCCCTGTATCTACCTTACTTTCTACTCTGGGGTTGAGTCCCTACATGTGCCAGGCACAGTGTTGAGCAGACACTGCTGTGTCCTTATAGAAATCGATGATCACACACACAGACACCCACCCATCCCCTGCAGCTTCTCCCGGGACACACCGTAAAGTGTATTAAAGGTTTATTATTCGCACAATGAAGCTCTTAAGAAAGAGCAGAGAAGCTCCCAACCAAGTAAAAAATGGCTTGAGAGACCAGGAAGGGAAGACTGGCTTTCAGTTTTTATAGATGGATTGACCATAAGGATATTACGGAGTGTTTAAAATAAACCTCAAGGGTTGGGATGAATTTTTAATAGGCCTCAGTGGTTCCTGGTGCATGAGCTGGCCTTTGTGGTTTGAATTTACTGTTGGTGCCAAAGGAAGAAGCCCTCAGGTTTTATCTTGCCTAGATGTGGGACAAAAGGGGAAGGGCAAGTGGTGGGCTTGGTTGCTGTCAGATATCAAACATCAAACATAGAGCCAGATGGATCACTTGAGGTCAGGAGTTCGAAACCAGCCTGACCAATACAAAAATTAGCTGAGTGTGGTGGTGCATGCCTATAATCCCAGCTACTCAGGAGGCTGAGGCAGGAGAATTGCTTGAACCTGGGGGGTGGAGGTTTCTGTGAGCCGAGATGGCCCCACTGCACTTCAGCCTGGGTGACAGAGTGAGACTCTGTCTCAAAGAAAAAAAATCTAAAAAAATAGAACTGATTCCCTATTACATAGTCACACCCACCCCTGCCTCTCTTTCCTACTGTCCCTAAACCTTGGCAACCACTAATCTGTTCCCTGGCTCAAAGATTTTATCATTTTGAAAATATTATATAAGTGAAATAATACAGTGTGTGGCCTTTGATATGTTTTCCCCTCACTTGGCATGATGTCCTTAGGTTCACCCAAGTTGTTATACATACAAATAGCTACTTTTTTATTGCTGTGTGGTATTTGCTGGTGTGGATGTACCACAGTGTGTTTAACCATTTGCCTGTTGAAAGACATTGTGATTGCTTCCAGTTTTTGGTTATTACAGATAAAGCTGCTGTGCTTTTTCTGATGTTATTGTAACCATTCCTGCTTTCTTTTGATCGTCGTTTGCATGGTATATCATTTTCTAATCTTTTCTGTCATCTTATCTCTATCATTATATTTGAAGTAAGTTTTTTATAGATAGTTTATAGTTAGATCACATTTTTTAAAATCCACTCTGCCAGTCTCTTTTAATTGATATAATTAGATCATTTACATTTAATGTTCGGGCTTAAGTCTGCCATTGTGCTTTTTGCTGTTTGTTACTTTTGTGTTTATTTCTGTTTTATTTTTCTTGCCTTCCTTTGATTTATTTGAGCATTGTTTAAAGAATTCTATTTTGATTCATCTAGAGTATATTTGAGTGTATTTCTTTGTATGTAGATCTTTTAAAGTGGTTTTAGTAGATATTGCATTTTACTTACATAATTTATCACAATCTACTGATGTTAATAGTTTACCAGTTTGAGTGAAATATAGAAACCTTACCTCCTTTAAATTTCCCTTTCCTCCTAATTTAAACTATAATTGCCTTAATTATTTTCTTTACATATTTTGAGAACCACTTCAGACAATTTATTATGTTTGCTTTAATGATCAAATATAACTTAGGCCAGCCTGGGCAGCATGGTGAAACCCCACCTCTACAAAACAAAAACAAGACACAAAAATTAGCAGTGTGGTGGCATGCACCTGCAGTCCCAGCTACTTGGGAGGCTGAGGCAGGAGAATTGATTGAGCCTGTGAGGTTGTGGCTGCATAAATACATTATATATATATGTATATAACTTAGAAAACTCTACAAGAGAAGGTAAATCTATTACAGATATACACATACATAATATGAATATATTATACATTTGAACATATATATAGAACATATACCTATATGAACATATATAAACATATTATACATATGCACATATGAACATATATTACTTATATAATGTATGTGTGTATATATCTCTCTATATTTCTGCTCTTTCTGTTATTTCTTCGTTTCTGATGTTCCAAGATTAATTTCTTTACTATTAATATTTCAAGAACTTCCTTTAGCCATTATTTTAGGGTAGGTCTGCTGGTGACAAAGTGTCTCATTTTTTGTTTTTTTTTGTCTGATATTGTCTTGACCTTACCTTGATTCCCAAAGGATAGTCTCACCAGATACAGAATTCAGGGTTGACAGTTTTTTGTTTTTGTTTTTTTAACACTTGAAAAGTTTTGTGTTGCTTTCTTCTGGCCTCCATGATTTCTGATAAACCATCGTTGCCTAAGCTATTTCTTAGGCACCCCCATAGATAAAGTGTCCTTTCTGCCACTGCTGCCAATATTTTTTCACTGTTTTTAGCTTACTGAAGTTTGGTTGTGATGTGTCTTAATGGGGTTTCTTTAGGTTTATCCTATTTGAGTTTCACTGGCTTCTTTAACCTATGTTTGTGACTTTGGCCAAAATTGGGAATTTTTCAGTCATTATTTCTTTAGATACTTCTTCAGCTCCATACTCTTTCTGCTTTTGTAGGATTCTGAGTACTTGAATGTTGGATCTTATGGTATAGTCCCATAGCTCCATGAGGCTCATTTGTTTTCAGTCTTGTTCAGATTGGGCAATTTCTATCGTTCCACCTTCAAATTCATTGCTGATTTCTTCTTTATTCTCCATTTTGCTGCTGAGCCCATTGGTTGTATTTTTTTTTAAATTGTTTATTATATATTTTCAATTCTAAAATTTTTCATTTGGCTCTTCTTTATATCTTTTGTTCCCTGAGACTTCCTATTTTTTCATTTGTCTCAAATGTTTTGGAAATTGCTTGTTCAATGATTTTTTAAAAAAAATGATGGCTGCTTTAAAATTTGTCAGATAATTCCAACATCTGTGTCTTCTCAGTGTGGGCATCTGTTGATTGTTTTTTCTCATTCAAATTGAGATCTTCCTGGCTTTTGGTGTGATGAATGATTTTCAGTTACATCTTCAACATTTTGGGTGTCATGAGATTCTAGAACTTGTTTAAATCTGACACTATGCCCATGAGGGAAGGGGAATGACTTCTCATTACTGCCAGGAGAATAAGAGCTGAGGTTCCCCACTCATCCTCATTTGACACCCCAGGGAAGAGACATGGCTACTGTTGAAAAGAGATGGGATTTCAGGTTCGTCAGGAGATCTCCATTGACATGGCCCTGCCTAGAAGGGGAGGGGTACCTCATGATGGCTCCCCGCATAGTCTCCGCTGATACTGGAATTGGAGACAGCTTCGTGACTACGGGGTGGTAGGGAAGGTTATGGTTTCCACTCAGTCTCCTCTAACGCCACGCCAGTAGGGCAGGTAGGGGGTGCCTCGTTACCAATGGGCAAGGAATGGAAGTCCACAATTCTAATGCGGTCCCCACTGACACCGGGCTTCAGATGAGAGAGGTGGTTCTACTGCCTGGCAGGCATGAAAGTCCTGGCTCTCCACTGAGTCTTCTGTGGTACAATTTTTGTTGAGGATGGAGGTGAGGGTAGAGGCCTAGGCTCTCTACGTGGCCTTTGCTGAAGGGGTTTTAGATTGGGCCACATTTCTTCCTTTGGATGTTTGGCTAGAGTGGAGTGGAAATCACCTAGAATTTCTCTATGTATTAGGTTCTTGCTCCTTCTGGTCCTTTGACTAGAGATAACAAAATTTCCTTGAGGCTTTTAAATCCGCTCCCAGTGGCATTTTTGGGTTACTGGCTTCTCCAGCATTCAGTCTGAGATCTATGAAACAATCAGAAAACTCAAGGAACTCACCACTGTGTCATCCCTTAGCTTCAGAGGTTCCTAGCCAGCCTTCCTTCTTTTCTCCACCTTTCAGAGTCTACTTATGCTTGTTTTAGATATAATGTTTAAGATTTTTAGCTGTACTTAGCATGAGGAATAGGGAGACATGCATGTACTCCATCTTGGTTCAGAACCAGATGGTTCTGGAACGTCTCTTGGTTCAGAACCAAGAGAACCTGGTTCTCTATGGTGTTTAATGAAATAAGTAGAACTAAGCCAAGAGAAGCGAGCCTTGGTTAGAAAGTAAAAAGAGATAGATCAGTTGAATATAATTTGGCATCTGTCGGATGAAACAGAAAGGAAATGTTTGATTGTTTGCAAGGTTTTGATGAGAGAAGCATACTATGGTTGGCATGCCCTTGGTATTAGAGTTATTACCATAAGAGCAAAGCAGCTCAGTACAGCACATCCACCACTGCATGTGTGATAATGATGTAGTAACAGCAGGCAGTGAGTGGACAAGCTTAATTTAGGCCTAGAAGAAGACTGCCCTGTGGTACCACCTAGAGAGAGTTTAGACAACCCCAAGGAAGACACCATCCCTGGGGCTGGGTTGTGGGGCGATCTAAGAGGGCTGGGAGAAGGTGAAGCGGGGCTTAGGCATTTGGACAAATGTAGAAATCCAAACCTGTATATATGAGAATGTGGAGAAATGCAAGTCTTCTTTCATTTTTTTCTGCTGATCTTGTTCAGGTTCCTGAAGCCACTAAGAGGTTGGTTATTCACTCTGTGCCTAATAGAGTGCCTGGCTCATAGTAAGTGCTCAATAAATATTTGTTGAAAGAAAGAATGAGTGAATTGGTGTTTTTCTGTGTTACATCACTTATTTCACTAGATGTTATGGACTGGAGGTTCCCAATGGGAAAATGTTGGAGGCTTACCCTTCTGGGGCTCTGGATGAGTAACCTGTAGAGAGCCCTAAAGGCAGTGGTACCTAGGCTTTCATGCTCAAAGGGGTAGGTCCACTGAGAAGGAGGAAGAGATCTGGTAGTGAACAGTTCATCCATTGACCCATCAACATGTCTATCCACCCATTCACCCACCCATCCTCCTACCCAGCCATCCATCTACCCATCTGCCCAACCATCCCGGAGTGGGGCCAGATCGTGCAGGTTTTCAAGCCCAGAGGGACTGGCCCACTGAGAGGGGAGAGGCAGAGATAGAGTCCACAGTTCATTTGTCCATCCATCCATCTACCTATCCACTTATCCATCCATCCATCCATCCACCCATCCATCCATCCACCCATCCATC
>NW_022436983.1:13553568-13577620 GCF_009761245.1 Sapajus apella | reverse complement strand
CCATCCACCCATCCATCCATCCATCCATCCACCCATCCATCCATCCATCCATCCATCCATCCATCCATCCACCCATCCATCCGTGTGGGGTTGGAGCCAGATTGTACGTGGTTATTGCATGGCAGCCTCAGGATGTTAGACCGAAATCTGTCTTTTGTGACAGCTGCCAAGGAGAGGAAGTTAACTTGTATGAACAGCCCAAGTACCTGCTGGAAGCTTACTACAGCTTAAGCCGGCCAAGTAAGTGGGGCCTGGGCGCTTCAAGAAGTCACCTCTCCGCGCCATCATGCCAGTTTTGGAGACAGTTGAGGACCAGATGGGACACAGCTACTCTCATGAGCAAAACACCTAGGTTGAGTACTTATGAACCCAGTTTATGCTAACTCTAGGGTGCAGAGAGCAGATGGAATGATCTGAATGAGCTGTTCTCAAAAGCCAAAAGTTCTCAAAGAAGAGGGTACCTAGTTAGGCTCTGTGGCATCCTTGTTGGTTTAGGGCTGGGCAACAAAAACTTTTTGAATGACTACATAATGTGGGAGGCAGTGACTTTCCAATGCTCCCTCTTTTGAGTAGAGATTCCAAGTAGCTGTTTGGGGTTAAAGCCCAGCCTGGGTCAGTGAGGGGCCAGGCCTCCTGGAGAAGCCACCACCTTTCATCTCGGCCTTGCCTCTGGCACCTCCCTCCCACCGCCATGCTCAATTTCTCTCTGTGCTCACGGTGTCTGGATCACAGGACATGCTCAATAACATTTATAGAATGAATGAGTGGGTAAGTATATCTCTTAGTCAACAAATATTTATTGAGTGCCTACTATGTGCCAGGCATTGTTCTAGAAGCTACGGTACGATGGTAGATGAGACAAATGCTCTGTCATCCTGGATCTCAGTTTAGTGCTCGGTGTGTTTTAAAAACACAAAAATGAGTCATAACTCTCAGAGTTTATACACGGCTGCTGTTGTTCCCTGAGGTCTGTGCCAAGTGAAGCTTGCCGGCGCCAATGGGTGATGGTGCCTTGGGGCCAAGACTTGGTGATTGTTTCTGGGAAGAAGGGGTGAGGAGAGGGCAGTTCCCACTGAGGAGCCAAGATCAGTGGGGATCCTAGCGACTGTTTCCTGAGCCCTTGTATACGCCCGTGCAGGTACAGCGTGTGTTTATCTCTGTGTTCTCCAAGTCATCCTATGAGGCAGGTTCTTGTATTTGCTCTGCTTCCCCAAGGATGCACTGAGGACCCAGGAGCTGATGCGACTCACCCAAGGCCATGTGGGGAGGAGGTAGAGGAGCCAGGATTTGAATTCTGGTTTGGTTCCAAAGCCTGGGTTCTTAACCACTTGGCTCAAGTGCCAGGGAGGGTGAAAAGGGGCAACAGGGGGGGTCTGCAGGAGCTGGAGCCTGGCTTTAGGAGGGCTTTGGAGAGCTGTCCTGCATGCCACGTTGGCCCTAACACCTACTTGTCCTTGAGTGTGGAGCTCTCATTGATCCCTTCAGGCAGACCTACCAAGCCAGGCTCTCTGTTTCCTGCCCACAGGGAAGGCTGTTTGGCAATGCAAATCATGTTTGCTCATACCCATTATGGATCCTATGAGTTTACACAAATCACTGAATAAAAATCACATATTGCTGTAACTTACAAACACCACCCCACCATTCATAGCTGCAGAGGTAAATGGTGAGTGCTTGTGGAAAGCTGTCAACAGCCATCAGGCCTGCTGTGTGTGCTGCAGCTCTGGTACGGTGGCCGTCACTCAGTGCTGCTGTGGCTTCCATCACTTTGGTGGTAGGTGGGGACCTGGGTCTGTGGTAGCTTTGAGGGTGGACCTAGTCCTGTCCATTTTCCAAACGTGCATTGATTCCTGCCCGCCTCTGGAGGCCACTCCAGAAACCAGAAATGATCGCCATAATGAAACAATAGTCACAGCTAACTCTTGCTGAACACTTTCTATAGCCCCACGGCACAAAGGAATTTACGAATTCTTACAACCACAAGGAGTGGGTACTTCGTTATCCTCATTTTTTGAAGGTGGAAACAGGCTCAGAGAGGTTAAGCAACTCACTGAAACTCAACCAGCTTGTAATTGCTGGGAACGACCCTAAACCCAACTCTGTCTGATTTAAACATCTGACGCTTATGGAGGACGCTGCCCTGCTCCAGCCCTGCCTCCTGCTCCTGACATTCATCAGAGACCTTATTCGGGGGAGCAGACAGTGGCAGTGGACTCAGACGTTCTGGGAAAACAAACTTAGGCCAGCTTGCCGAGTGTTCCAAGGCTTTTGAGCGTGTAACCCTTCGCGTGTTCACAGGTGGGTCCTTATGTGTGTTTCAGATGTTGCACATGCCCACATGCCCTGAGTTGTGTTGTGTGTGTCCTGCTGTGTGTTTGCATTCTATATGTGTGTTTGCAAGTGAGTGGCTGGGTGCCTCTGTGTTCTTGTATGTACATTAAGTGTGTATACAATTTTTATTGGGTACTTACTATGTTCCGGGGAGAACTGTAAGTGCTTCACAAGTATCAACTAATCTCATCCTCGCAATAATCCTGTGAGGAAGTACTATTAATATCCTGGTATCATAGATAAGGAAATCACAGCACAGCGAGGGGGCCAAGTTGCTTGAGCATCCCTTCTTCTGATTACAGAACGTGGTTTCTTCCTTTACATCTGTCCTCCCTCAATTTTGGACCATATAGGTTAGGTATTGATTCCCTACTTCCCCCACACCTGGGTTGGCCGTGGGACCCACCAGGTGTGGCAAATCAGAGTCACTGTGATTGGCTCAAGCAGCTGAACCAACTTCATGAGAAACACCTGAGGATAGTTCAGTGTTAGTAAAATCATGGTCTGCAGATAGCATCGAATTCCTAGTTCCCACCCTCGAACTCCAGAATCAGAAGCTATGCAGCTGGGACCCATGAGTCTGCACTTTCACAAGCCCTCCAGGTGACCTTTGTGTACTTGAGAGCCTGGATCCTGAAGCCACACCATCTAGGTTGGGTTGGAATTCTAGCTCCCCCACTCTTTAGCTATGGACAAGTTATATAAGCTTTCCGTGCTTCGATCTCATCCATGAAATGGAAATAACAGTAGTCCTGACCTTTTTGAGGGTTAAGTGGGTTAAGACATACAAGTGCCTAGAGCAGTCCCTGACATGTGACTTGTTGCAGGAGGGCTCACTGTCACTGTCACTCTGCAGGGATGAGTGTGAGACCCAGCGCTGCCCAATGAGCATGAGTCCTGAGAATGACACCCTAACCCAGTAGAAAGTGGCTCCTTCTACGAGGGTAGGGTATAAGCCTGGAGCTACTGGTGACCGCATACCTCCTCAGGGGGAGAGCTTGCCTGAAAATAAAATGACCAAGAAGGAAGTAGAGGGGCAAAGGGTCCCTGAGGACATTTTTGGAGCTCCTGGGTCCATGCCTGGAATCACTGGACTTGTCAATTTCATGAGCAAATTCTTTTCCCTTTGGCTTCAGCCACTCTGAGTTGGGCTCCTGGCAGTTACACACAGACAGCTCCTGCCAGGTGCCTCATCTGACTTAAACAAAGGAGTGACTGCAAGTGAGTCCAAGGCATCAGTGAGTTGAAGCAGTCCTGGAATTCCTAATCCCCAATCTGTCCCCTCTTATTGGCTGTCTTTTCCCAAGAAGGCAACCCCAAACCGCATCTCCCAGCCCTCAACAGTCGGTTCTCTGGGTGGGCATCTGTAGGCTGACCCTGCACATGGAAGATGCCATTGTGTTTCTTTGTCAGCGTCACATTTGCCTGGGAGGGGCGGCAGAGCTTCCTCCTGGAGTCCAGGCTCTGCATTGTTCAGTCTCATCATGATCGGAGGCACCTTAGCCAGGTAGGGGCTTTTGGATGAGGCTCCTTGGCTTTTAGAATCTCAGACAGACAGTCCTCTGCCAGGCCGTATCATGGTGATGTTAAGGACCAACCCTGGAGATGGGCTGAGGTTGGAGGCTTCGTGGGCAGTGATTCTGTCCACCTCCCTTCCTGATTCATGTGTTGTGTGAGGCAGGGTCAGAGGCTATTTTCTGCCTTAGTTTTCCCAGCTTGTAGGCCTCTGGCTTCCTGCTCCCATCTCAGCCTGACCAGGCTCTCTCCGCCTTCTGCCCCCATCCTCCTTGGTCTTGGTCTGCCCTGCCTCTTGCCCAGTTTCCTGTGGCTCTCTAGACCCCTCCCTCCACTCCCATCCTCCCCATATTGCCCCATGTCAAGTTCCCACCTTCTCCCTCTCTCCCAGGCTCCCAGCCTCCTTGAGCCTCCTCCATCTGACCTCTGTCCATCTCTCCCACGCCTGGAGCTCCCCCAATCTTGTCAGTGTCCCCATAACTCCTGTTCTCTCCCCAGGGTTCTCTGAGTTTCTGCATCCTCTCTGCCTCTGCCTTCCTCCTCTCCCACAGCCCTGCCTCAGGCAGCCATCCCATACCTGTCTGCCCCTCCTCCACCCCTCTCCTCCAGGTGGCCTGCTGCCAGTCGGGTACCAGCTGGGTTGCCATGGGAACCACTGAGCGGCTTAGGAAGCTGCCATAGATCTAATCATGGGCTGTGAGGCTTCAAGGAACAGCTCTTTTCGGTGCTGACAGCCGATTAGGCTGATGCTGGGAGGCGGAGGGCAGGGGGAACAGGAGCCAGGGAAGATGTCAGCCAAGGCAGGGCTGGCCCTCGAGGTACGTGGGAGCAGGAGCCCAGATCTGCCCAGCCCATGCTGTCTGTGCCTCACCAGCACTCTCAGGCCCTCTGGGATTTTCCTGAAGAGATCGCTGATGCTACATGTATTCACTCCTTGCTTCCCTTTCACTCACATTCATTCATTGGTTTGTTGATTCATGCATTCACTCATATGGGTCACGTGCCTCTGAGGCCTTCCCAGTGCAGTGGGAGAAGCAAACCCTCACACAAACTCCTGCCCCCAGTGGGCCCAGGGTTCTGATTGGGGGCATCAAGGTCTCTGGGAGCCCCAAGGAGGGCAGGAGGTCCAGGCTACTTGGAGAGAGTGAGGGAGACTGGGGATGCGCTTCGCAGGGCATTTAGATCTGCATCTTAAGGAGGGAGGAACAAGAATTTGTCAGCCAAGAAGGGGAAAGCTTTCCTGGACCTGCAAGTTCCATCTCTGAAGGGACCGCGGAATATGTTTTTGAGTGTGCATCCCAGGCGATTCAGACACAGACCAAAGAGTGAGTCACACGAAGTCACTACAGATGGAGACATTTCTGCGGGGGCTGCAAGGTGACTCCCCCAGCAGACCCTTTTACAGCTGTGCTGAGGATGGCCTGAGGAGTAACCCCACTTCAGGAAAAATAGCGCAAGGTTCACAGCAGCCAAGTCTCCTGGGGTTGATGGTCCGTGTTTCCAGAGGGCAGAAGGGCGGGAGATTCTCTGGGGGGGTGTTCCCACCTGCTCACACCTCCTCCACCCCATTTTAGTTGTGTAGCCAGCAGGGCTGCGTCAGAGCTTTGCGGGCCAGAAGGGCCTGCCAGCTCGGTCTAGTCTTAGATGGCTCCCCTGGTACCAGGCTTTTGGTTTTTCTCATCTAAGCCAGAGACTGTGTTTGCACATAATTTGCATACATTTGCATATGGTGTCGGTGGGGCCCAGCATAACACATGCAGAAACACATTTTTCTCGCCAAGGTGCTTTGCAGCCTGGGTTAGAGCCCAGGTGTGCAGAGATCAGGAGCTATAGAACTCTTCCCTCCCGTGGCCCTTGTCCCTCCAACACGCTCTCCTTCCTGCACCCCTCCCCATTGTGGAGGTTAGGCCCCAAGTCAGCAGGTCTGGGGAAGCCATTCCAGTAAGGAAGCCTGGATTGTTCTGGGTCTGGTTCAATTATACCTGCTGTGTGACTTGGGCAGGTCGCTTTTAGTGTCTCTGCCTGCCTTTGTATGAGTCTAGGTTTTACTGAAGATCGGGGGAGGAGGGTGCAGAAGCTCACTTCATTCATTCCTTCCCTTCTTTATTCATTCATCTGATTCTATTCATTGTGTGCTTACAACATACCAGGTCCTTGGTTCTAGAAGGAGTGAAACCAGCCATGTTCCCTGCCCTCTGGGGGTTTCAGGGAGACTGGCTTTAATCAAATGGCCACACCAATCAGTGTACAATTGCAGTTTTAATCAGTGCTACACAGAGACTTACGTGGTGCTACACGGAAGCCCAGAATTGGTCTGGTAGGTCATGGAAGACTTCCTAGAGAAAGCATCCTTACACTGAGACGTTATATAGATAAATAGGGCCAAAAGAGCTTTCCACTTAGAAGGAACAGCATGTGCAAAGGCCCTGGGATGGGAAGGAACAGGATGAGTGTGCAGAGGGAGAGGAAGGCAGTGTGACTGAGTGGAGAGGGGTGTGATGTGAGAATACACAGGAAGGTGGAGCTGACTCCTCAGGGCTTTTCTGGCCCATGACAGAAGGTCGTCTTTAAGAAAGTGGTGCCTTTATTCTGAGAGCAGTGGGAGCCACAAGGTGAGGAAGTAACATTAACAGCGTGTGGAGCGGAAATGAAACACCAGTTAGGAGGCTGTGGGGGTTGTCTAGGTGACTCAAGGCAAGGGCTTGAGTTAGGGTCATGAAGGTGGAGATGGAGAGGAGGGGAAAAAGTCCGGAGATCATCGGACAGTAACATAAACAAGGCTTGGTGGGAGGCGGAGGACAGGGCTGTGAGGAGGTATTGACAATGACCTCTAGACTTCTGAACAGACTTCTGGATGGGAAGACGAGCCATTGACTGAAGTGCTGAATGTGGGGCTGGGGGAACCCAGGTTTGGGGGTGAAGAAAGGAATCGAATATGGTTGTGTTAAGTTTGCATTTCCTTTCAAGCATCCCAGTGGTAGTTGGGTAGAAGGGAAGAGGCAGATAGGGGTACTATGTCCTTCCACTCGAGTCCCCCAGCCACAGGAAGGGGGATTCCCTGCATCCTGCAACTTCCAGAAGAACCTGGCCTCATCTGTCTATAGATTAGTGTTTTAGACCTATTTCTAATCTAAGAGCAAGCAGAACATTGGGAAATGCACTGAGCACCTTCCTTTACAAGCCTAAGAGGATTCTTAGGCTTGTTCCAGGACTGTTGTGTATTATGGTTTGCGTGCTGTATAGGAACTGGGAAAACCAGAAGAGAAAGGAAAGGAAGAGGGACCCATTTTTAATGAACTGGATGCCAGACCTTAGGCAAACATTTTCTCTTTTACTAGCATTACACTGTTTAATTCTCACAAAAGTAAGGTAGGTATTATTGAGCCCATTTTACAGATGAGAACTCTGAGCCTCAGAGAGGTCAGATAAATTGTCCCAGTTGCACAGGTAATATGGGTTGGGGGTGGAATTTTAACCCAGGCCTGCCTATGTCTGAGGCTCATGCTTTTTTCACCACACCAGTCCTATCTGAAAGTGGAGTTCTAATCTGGGGCCCCGGAAGGATTTGGCTTTCTTCAGGGCTGGGGAGCTGGAGGGCAGAGTCTACTTGGTTTATGCACTGCCCATCCAGCGGGAGCCCAGAGCTGAGCTCTCTCAGTCCAATTGTCTGCATCTGGCTCCCACCCCAAATTTAGCAGCTTCAACTCCCGCTTCACCTTTCCACTGCAGACGCTCTGCTCTTCTCACTGCCCCGTGGGAGTGCCAAGGGCTTTCTCACCTGTGCACCGTTGCTCCTGCTGCAGCTCCTCTTAGAACACCTTGTTCTGCCCAAGCCCTGCCCACCCTCCACATCCCAGCTCCCAGCACACCCCTTCTTGCCCTCTGTGATCAGCTCAGGGGTCTTCTCTGTGAACCCTCCCCCGATTCTCTGGGCAGAGTCGAGCCTTCCCTCTCCTGGACCAGCAAGGTGCCTAATAGTCTCCCAAGGCCAGGTTCAAATCCTGACTCTTCCACTTAGGAGCTCAGTGATCTGCGGCAAATTACTTAACCTCTCTGGGTCTCAGTTTGCTGCTCTGTAAAGTGGGGATTGTAATGGCACCGACTTTACAGGCTCATGGAGAGACTAACGTAATGAATGAGCGAGATGATGCCTGGCATACTGTGAGCCCTGGATTGGCGATGGACCCAGGTGGCATGCTGCCCACTGTTAAGCGTGTATTTATTTACTCATCCATCTTCCCCTCCAGGCTGGGAGCTCCTTGAGGACAGAGCCTTTCTTTTATTTCAGTATTCCTGGTACCTACCACAGGCCTGATACGGACTTGTGTTTATTGAATGAGTGGACAGATGCCAGAGTTTTTATTCTATGTATTTTGCCTTCACTTCCCTGTGTTTAGCTTTTCAGAGGTTATAGCTGGATTTCATGCTTAGCTATGCCCTTAACAGAGCCGGGCCCGCACACAGTAGGTTCCCAATAAAGGTTTGTGGTTTATTTCTGCAGGCAGTCCCTTCCCAAACAAATAGTATCCAGCCTGTGATCCACAGGAGCAGCTGCCACCCTCCTGGGTGTAATGGATACATATTTATTATTGCCCACGTGTCTCTCCTCCCCTGCAGAGCACCGTATTAAATGGCTGTTCCGCAGCTCAAGTGCACAAATATTCCTTTCAAAATTATTGCATTCACCTTTTGTTGGCAGAACATGCCATACGAAACAGCCCAATCTCTTATTGAGTGTGGGTGTCTGCTTTCTGCTTTCCACCTCAAAAGCAGTACTGAGGCCAGAAGGCCTTGTCAGGTTCCAAGTGCCTGCTTGGCCAACTATTGGCTTGACCTACGGGGCCAATGGGGGAACTGATTCTGGGTTAACCCGAGCTGACCTAGTCAAGGCTATCATCATCACATCATTGTCTTCATCACTGATACATTACCAGCATTACCGCCTTCACATGGCCATGGCCACCATCACCACTACCACTATCATCACCACCATCACTGCTATCATGACTGTAACCACTGCCGTCACCACCATCATCACCACTATAACCACCACCATCACCACAATCATTACCACTATTACCACCATCACTACCTCCATCACCACTACCACAACTATCACGACTATCATTACCACTATTACCACCATCACTACGTCCACCACCACCATCACCAACACTATCACCACCATCATCACCACCATTACCACCATCACTACCTCCACCACCACCATCACCATCATTGTCACCACCATCATCACCACCAACACCACCACCATCACCATCACCACCATCACCACAATCTCATTACCACCATTACCACCATCACCATCATTGTCACCACCATCACCATCACCATTATTGTCACCACCACCATCACCACGATCACTACCTCCTCCACCACCACCACTACCACCACCATCACAACTATCATCTCCATAACCACCATTACCACAATCATTACCACCATCACCACCCCCCACCAGCACTATCACCAACACTATCACCACCATCACTACCATCACCACTACTGCCACTACCATTAACACTACCACCACCATCACCACTACCACCACCGCAATTACCACCATTACCACCATGAGTACCTCCACCACCACCACCATCACCAACACTATCACCACCACCATCACTACCTCCACCACCACCATCACCATCATTGTCACCACCATCACCATCACCACCACCATCACCACTACCATTACCACCATCACACAATCATTACCACCATTACCACCATCACCACACTACGTTCACCACCACCACCATCACCAACACTATCACCACCATCACTAACGCCACCACCACCATCACCATCATTGTCACCACCATCACCACCACCATCAGTGTCACCACCATCACCACCACCATCACAATCACCATCACCACTACGATTACCACCATCACCACAATCATTACCACCATTACCACCATCACTACCTCCACCACCACCATCACCATCACAAATACCATCACCACAATCATTACCACCATTACCAACATCACTACCTCCACCACCACCATTACCATCGTCACCACCACCATCACCACCACCACCATCACCACCATCACCACCAGCACTACCAACTTCGCTGCCATGATTACCACTGCCATCTGCACAGCCACCATCATTACTTCCATTATCATCATTGCCACATCACCATAACTGTCACTTTCACCATCACCACATTCATTACTACCACAATTAATACTATCAATTACTAACATTTATTGAGAGCTTTATCTATGATAGGTGTAGAACCTAGCCCCTTATGTGTGTGACTTTACTAATCCTCCAAATGACCTTAGAGGCAGGTACATCTTAAATTGTTGTTTTACAGATGACAACACTGAAGCTCAGAGAGGTTAAGAAACTTGCTCAACATCACACAGTCAGCAAGTGGTGAAGTTTTTTTTAAACTCAAGTCAGCAGACATTTAATGAGTGTTCATTAGCACGTAGGATATGGTACCTCCCATTACCAGAGACACAAAAATGAGTGTATTTCCCAACTACAGGGATCTTTACAGCTTTCTCAAGGAGATTAGACATATAATTAATACAACACAGCCTACGGGTATGTCTTTGAGAGATAAGGTAAACTACTATGAGGGCCATGGGCGGGAAGATCATTTCTGGTTCAGAACTATACCTAGGGGCATCCTCATAATACAAACATTTTGATAAAATCTGTCCTAAGCTTTTTGGTCATGGAAGAGTCTTCTTGATCGGGCACAGTGGCTCACGCCTGTAATACCAGCACTTTGGGAGGCTGAGGTGGGTGGATCGCCTGAGGTCAGGAGTTTGAGATGGGCCTGGCTGACATAGTGAAACCCTGTCACTACTAAAAATACAAAAATTAGCCAGGCATGGTGGCGAGCACCTGTAATTCCAGGTACTCGGGAGGCTGAGGCAGGAGAATTGCTTGAACCCGGAAGGCGGAGGTTGCGGTAAGCGGAAGTTGCACCACTGCACTCCAGCCTGGGGGACAGTGAGACCCCAACAAAAAAAAAAAAAAAAAAAAAAAAAGAGAGAGAGAGAGAAGAAAAAAGGCTTTTTGTCTCTCTGACCGACTCAAGGGAAGACTTGGCTGTCTCTCCATTCTCCTGCCTGTGCCCTAGGCCAATTTTTCTTGTAGTGCCTGGTTTGCCGAGACTGCCATCTTGGTTTCCAGCTGGAAGGGAGCTTAGCAGCCCTTTTACAGATGGAGAAAGCTGAGGCCCAGAGAAGGAAGGAAACTGATTGAAGGCAGAGTAAACGCCTCTTTTTCAGTTCCCTGACACTGCAGTCATTCCCTGAGGGCTGTTTGGACTCTGAGTTTATCAAGACTGAAAGGAGAAGGACCCATTTGGGACCTTCTGTCCTCATCAGCTGGTTTATGTGATATAGGGTAGTGGGGGGCCTGGGGGTCTCTGACCCCCTGTTGTTGCTCCTCTTTTGGTATCTCTTCTAAGGGGACCTCAGGGTAGCTGGGTGGGCCTAGGGGAGGGGGCTGAGAGCTCCTTGTCCATCTTCAGAAGTTCATATTCCCCATGGCTGGCCAGGGAATCCTTCCTTCACTGAGGGGAGGTCGTGGACCACACGGTGTGGCCTCCAGACGCCTCATCGGAACACCGCATGGACAGCACTTGAGTCTGTGCATTCTCTTGGGGTAGCAGACTGGCCCTTTTCCCGAGAGGCTGGAGCAGGCAGGAGCGAGAGCGGAAGGATTTTGAGATGTTTCCTCTGAGCGATGAATGCAACCCCACCTTTTGGCATTCTCTCAAGAGACTGCAGAAAAGCCTTCAGCTGGTCTTTTGATGATCTCTGGGTATGAGACGAATGTTTCTGTGAATGTGACTCATGCTGAGGTTAACTTCAAGGAGGAGGCGAAATGGCCTGGCTCGAAGAGGGCTACACTTGATTCCTTCATTTATTTGCTCTTTCAACAAATAGTTTTTGGCCTCCCACGAAGTGTCAGGCCTTGTGCTGGGAAGAGGGGGAGCCAGTGGTGAGGACAGAGTAGCTGTGGTTTCTGCCCTTATGGGGAAGAAGGGAAGACAGACATGACTCCAGTAGTTACACGAATGGAAACAATTACAGGCAGTTTTAAGCTCTGTCTCCAAAGAAGTGAGGGCTGCTGAGAGATTGTGAACAGAGACTGGCCAGTGGTTTAGGGCATCACGGTGATAACACTTACGGAGTGCTGAGAGGTGCTGGGTGGGCAGGGCCACGTTCTGTTCCTAGTGCTTCACTCGTACCTATTTATTCATTTAACCCTTACCCCTATGAGAGATAAGAACTCTTGTTATTTTACTGATTGGGAAACTGAGGCACCAAAAGCTTTAGTACATTTTCCAATAATATACTGCTAATAAGTAGCAGGATGAGGGTTTGAGCTCAGGCCCTCTGGCTTCAGAATCCAGCCTTCCTCCATTCGACTCCTAATGCTTCTGGTGGGTGAGTTTAACGGGGTAAAGATGGGGCAGGTGTGGGGTTGGGGTGGGTTCCAAGCACATGGAACAGAGCTGCATGGAAAATGCCTGGTAGTAGGAAGGGCACAGGACACTCAAGGAAGCAGATGAGGCTGGTGCAGCTGGCAATAGAGGCCAAGGGGCTGGAGAGTGGGGAAAGAGGGCAGGTGGTGGGGAGGGAAAGCGAACAGAACAGGATTACATGGAGCCTAGGAACATTACGGTTCCAGCCAGGATTCCAGCAGAGTGAGCTCCACAGGAGTGGGCACACTGCCTGTTTTCTTCATTCATGTATACGCAGCTCTGATCACACTGCCTGGCACATGGGAGATGCCCAATAGTGATCTGGTGAATGACAAAGGAGGGAGCCAACCCCTTCTCTCCAGCCGTCACCCAGCTTTGGCTTCCCCAGTTCCGGCTGTCTATCAAAATTCCTGGGGAGACTGTAAATTACAATTGCTGGGGCTCCAGCCCTGGAAAATGCAGTTTAGTAATTCTTGGTGGGCCTGGGGACCTGTATTTTCCGTAAGCTCCCAAGATGATTCTGACTTTGCCTGGTTGCCCCTGGACACTCCTGGAAGCTTGTGATTCTGCTTGTAAGGGGCAGCATAGGGGTGGGGTGCTGCCCTGCAGACATGTGCTGGGGGACACGCCTTGGGCTCGCTGTCCCCCATCTCAATGTTTTTCTACAGCATTGTGGAAAGAAACACTGTTGGTGGGCTTTCCAATGCTGGTTTCCTCTCCTCTTCTGAGGTTGTGGAACCCTGGCCACCAAAGAACCTGGACTGGATCATAGTTGATATGGTTGATATGGCTGTGTCCCCACTCAAATCTCATCTTGAATTGTGACTTCCATAATTCTCACATGTTGTGGGAGGGACCTGGTGAGAGATAATTGAATCACGGGGGGATTTCTGCTATATTGTTCTTATGGTAGTGAATAAGTCTTAAGAGATCTGAGGGTCTCATAAGGGGAAACCTCGTTTGCTTGTCTCTCATTTCTCTCCTGCCTACCGCCATGTAAGACGTGCCTTTTGCCTTCTGCAGTGATTGTGAGGTCTCCCCAGCCATGTGGAACTGTGAATCCATTAAACCTCTTTTTGGTTATAAATTACCCAGTCTCGGTTAGTCAGCAGTGTGAAAATGGACCAATACAATAGTTGACCTTGAGTTTTAGGCATTCTGTAAATGACCTAGAAATCTGTCGGGAACCGAGAGAGAGAACATTCAGTCAATCATCCAACAAACAAATTAGTCAATCTAGAGAAGAGGGGGGAAGAGGAGAGGGGTGGAGACAAGGGGAGAAGGTGAAATAGAAGAGATGGAGGAGACATTGAGGATGGAGACGAGGCATGAGAGGAGGAAGAGGGTAAGAACAGACCGTGAGAGATGGAGAGGGGAGAGACTGCTGAATGTGGGATGCAGTGGTTCTGGGGGGACAGCCCTGAGCGACAGCAGTGTAGGAATCTGACAGAAAGGCCCTACTTGTCCCCTATTCTTGGAGAGCACCTGAGGGGTTGCACAGGAGCACAGCTTACAGGTGGTGCATGTGCTAAGAGAGGTGGTCACCCCCCGATAGCCTCATCTTATAGTTTGTTGTTGTTGTTGTTTAAGATGGGGTCTCACTATGTCACCCAGGCTGGAGTGCAGTGACGCGTGATAGCTCATTGCAGCCTTGAATACCCAGGCTGAAGTGATCCTCCCACCTCAGCCTCCCAAGTAGCTGGGACTACAGATGAGCACCAACCACACTTGGTTAATGTTTGTATTTTTTGTTAAGACGGGGTTTTCCTGTGTTGCCCAAGCTGGTCTCAAATTCCTGGCCTCAAGCGATCCTCTTGCCTCGACATCCGAAAGTGTTGAGATGACAGGTGTGAGCCGCCACACCCAGCCATCTTACAGTTTTGAAGCGAGCGAAGCCTGCAGGACTGGAGGTGGCTGGGAAAGGCAGCTGTGCCAGGCCTAGTGGAGGCTGGGGCTCCACTTACTCAGAACTGAAGACCTGAGCTGTGACGGCACAGGGGCCCTCTGCATCTGGGCCATTAGCAGAGGGACTGGAAGTTGCACGGGTCAGAAAGGAGCCCATCTGTAGGAAAAAGGTAAGTCTGGTGGGCCAGCCTCAGTTTCCCCAGCTAGAAAATGAGGGCATGGGACCAGAGGATCATACTTATAGCTACTAACATTAAGCTCCTGCTATTTGTCACACTCCTTTCTTGGGCCTTCTGGGGACCTGTCCTGAGCTGGCCGGACTCACCATTCCAGCCTCAGCCCTTGCCACTCTCCCCACACCCTCCCCCCGTCTTTCAGCCTCACCATGGCCATGTACTAAGCCTGTTCCTGCCTCAGGGCCTTTGTACATGCTGTTCCCTCTGCAGAATGTCTTCCCGTGGTTTTTGCCTGACTGGCTCCTTGCCATCCACCTCTTCAGAGAAGCCCTCCATCATCACCCTGTCTCAAGTAGCTTCCTGGTCACTTGCCTTTGCATTACCCAGTTTTATTATTTTCCATGCTACTCCCCTTCCAGCATGTGTGCTCCATGAAAGCAGGAACCTTGTTCCTTCTGGTCTCTGGGGTGTCCCACCCCCACCCCCATGTCAGTGCCACACTTGATACCTGCTTGCTGAATAAGTGAATGAATAAATGCAGCTTGATAAGTTGGTGCTTAATTTGTGTTATTTCAAGTAGGTGTCATAAATATTTGCTTTCATTAGGTATTGAGGGAGATGTTATCCTCAGGGTCCTACACACAAGGAAACTGAGGTCCCCAGAGGTGAGGTCACTCAGCTGGGACCTGGACTTAAGACTCCGCCTCCAAAGTCCTCTCCCCCAGGGTGCCCTACGTTTTGTGGAGCAAAGAGGCATCAGCCATGAGAAGCTGGGGGTATTCTTTGTGCTTTAGAGATGCAGAGGTGATGGCTGCGGGTGAACTCACTCAGCACTGCCACCCTCAGGCCTGTGGTGGTAATGCCCATTCCCGGCGCATACTGTCTGCAACTCGGATTCTCAGAGGCCCAGGGCAGCGCTGGGAGCAGGCTGCTGTGTGGTCCACCCGCCACCTCCAGCAGCTGGCTCCTGGAGGTGCCCAGTCAGAACAATACACAGGGATTTCGGGAGAGAATACTGTCCTTCAAACCACTCAGGCTCATTTCCCAGAGAGACCCAGCACAATGCCACAGAAATTTCCCCAGCAACATAGGGTGCTGCAAAGCCTCCTACTCACAGGGCAGGGGCCCCTTGCCTCTGTGGGCAGCAGAGAAGTGCTTTGTGTGTCCACAGGCTGCAGGAGTTTGCTTCATTGGCCACCTGTCTGTCGGCAGTGTCTACACCTCTTCAAACCCCTGAGCTGAGGTTTATCGTGGTCAAGGGGCAAGATCATGGCTATTAGAGGCACCTTGGCCTGGATTCAAGTCCCAGCTATATGACTTACTGGCTGGATAATGTCAGGCGAGTCACATAACTCTCCAAGCCTTGGTTTTCCCATCTGTAAAAGGGAGATGCTTATGAAAGTGTCTGGTCCAGAGGAAGTCAGCAGGCGGCATATCAGCCCCTTGCCATCTGGCCACACTTTCACCTCTGACCGCTTCTGCCCAGTTCCTCTGCCATGCTTTGCACACATTTTTCTCTGCCTGGACGCTTACCCTGCCTTGCATGCTGGGCCAAGGTCTCTTCCTTCTCCATGACAGGTACCTCCTCCAGGAAGCCTTCCCAGAAACCCTCAGAGCATTGGACCATCCTGGGTTCTCTGACCCTCCATACTGCTAGAGTGATGAGGTCTGTAATGGACAGTATGTGTAGACCAGGGCTGTGCTGTTTTCGTCCCAATGCACAGGACTCAACACAAAAGCAGGAGGAATATCAGTTGAATACATAGATGAAAGAAGGAATTAAAAATAGGAATGAATTAACGAGTAAAGAAAGGAATGAAGAAAGCATGGAGGAAGGAAAAAGCCAAAATGAAGGGAAGGACAAGAAAGTAAGGGAGGGGGAGAAAACAGAAGGTAAAAAGAAAAATGAGAAAGAAAAGACAGAGAAGGAAGTGAGTCCTCCTAGGGCTCCTTCCTGTTACGCTGACGTCTCAGGTCCCAGCGATGCACCTTCCTTACCCCCCTGTCCTGCCTGCTTCTGTGTTCCTGTCATTCTGCAGAGGTCCTCAGTTGCCTCAGTTGCCTCTGGCTCCCGCAAAATATTCATTGTTCTCTTGCCTGCTCTGCTCCGCCTCTCTCTGCTTGTTAGGTGCCAAAATGGTGGAATGATCAGAGGTAAAGCACGTCTGTCACCAGCCATGGAGGGGCTGATTCATCGAAAGACGCTCCTCTCCCCCGGCTCCACTGCAGAGGCTGACTCAGCCCCGGCTGCTTCTCTCCTGAGGTCACAGCTGTGTCTCCCCCAGAGGCTCCAGGAAATGTAGCATAGGCTTTGAAAAGGGCACAGTCCCTGGAGCTAGAGAATTTCTTTTTGAGCAATTGGGATCAGAGAACCCTTGGCTTGAATGTGGTGGGGCAGACCCTAAGGATGCTGAAAGGGGCTGGGATGTGTGTCAGCCTGTGCCAGAGCTAGGGGAGCCCCAGTTCCACTTGGCATTCTGGAAAACCTCGTGGGCAATTCCTTGAGCACGATCCAGGGGGGTTGGTGTCTGGGGATGGGCTTGGGCTGATAGGGAAGCGGGCAGGCTTTCCAGATGAGACTGGGGACCCCTGTCCCAGTCTGAGAGAGCACAAGGGAGTCAACACTGCGGGCTGAGAAGCAGAGGCTCAGAAAAGCTGCCAAAGCCCAGCCAGCTCCAGTCTGAGATGACAGCCATGGAGAACTCAGCTAATAGCTGCTTTTTCTGTGCACCTACTATGTGCCAGGTCTCTTCCATGTGCTTGGGGCTCCAGGGGCCTTGTTTCATTCCATCCTTACACCAGCCCTCTGGCATAGTCATCTCCATGTGAGGAATGTCATTGTCAACTCCATGTGAGGAAATCAAAGCTTGGAGAGGTCAGAAATCCTCAAACCCACGGCCAGAGAATGCCAGAGTCCCGATCTGAACCAAGAACAGACAAGCCCTGTTGCCTTTCTGTCAAAGCTTACCTTTTAGAAATGGTATTAATTTTTCTAGAATGTAATAAAACATGCTAGCTGTAGAAATTCAGGGAAGTAGAGTTCAAAAAAGAAAATAGAATTTACCCTGAACCAAGCATTTTTCCCCCTATGCTCTTAAAAAAAACCACAGCACAAACCACGTGGCTTCTTGTTATTCTTACTTAACATTAGAGAAGAAGCATTTTCCTAGGAGAATGCAAATTTGGGCACGTATAATTTTTATTGGCCATCATAGTATTCTGGTGGGGGATACGCACCCTAATTTCCTTAGCTGTTCCCCTATACTTGGACATTTGGATGGACTCCAAGCTTTCACTGTTATAGACAAGACTGCTCTGTATTTCTTCATGTTCAAGCTTTTTCTATGTTTCAGGAGATTTCCTGAACATTCAGGAAATTTCTGGAAGGGGAACGATTGGGTCAAAGGCAGGGATGTTTGGGGAGTGGGTGGACTGGAAGAGGACTAAGGAATCCTGGCAGTCACCCCCAAGGAGGGTGCTTTTTTATTCTAAGAGAGGCCAGCTCATTGAGAGCCTGCCTTCCTTTGGACTAACTGGTCTAAGTTAGACTGACATCAGAACTTTTGGTGATACCTTTTTGACCTTGAGAATGTTTCTTCACCCTCTCATGAACACTGTGGGTGTGCGTTGAGGGGACCTTCATACATTCACCTTGCTACTGGGTTCCTGGAGACATTCGTGGATTCAGAGAGCTTGGGGATCATCTTACTCAACCCTCCCCCGATGCACACAGGCGTGCCATTTGACAAGTGCAGCGACTGGGTCCAAGCAGGGGTAGATGATTTGTTCAATCTGCCTGAGAGTAACTTTGCTGAGCCCAGATGGAGGCTCCCTGACTCCATGGCTCCCTCCACCATGTTAGCTGCCTTGCATTTTTTGATTCCAGGTCATATAATTCTATCCCTGAGCATAATGAAGAACAATCCTGGTATCATGGTTGCCATGGCAACACTGGCTCCAAATTTCCTGCTAGAGGTGCTGGGAGTGAGGGCTTGGGCTACGAGGGCCCTGAGGCTGGGGCGGGGGTGCTGACCAGAATGGGACTGGAGTCCATTAAGCTCATGCCAGGGCGATGACATCACCCTGATGCCCTCAAGGAACCCCCAGGGCTGGGCCCAGAGCATGGACTGTCACCAACAATGCTCCCATTTGGTGCTGATGTTCCCCATGCAAAGAGAAGCAGGATCCACATTTCACTTCTTTTTTTTAAAGACTGGAAGATGAGAGGCGCAGCTGAGTCCCGGAGCAGACTGAGCCACCTAAGAGGGGAGGAACCGCTGCAGAGAGACCATGTCAGGCCTTTTTGAAGTTCCTTGGGGAGAATAAGAGAGCGGAGGCTCCTGTTGGCTGGTGACAGGTGCTGATTTGTTCTGGGGAAACGGCACAGAAAAGTGCCTGGAGAGGAGGCTGGGCCAGAATGGGATGCAGGCAACGGGAAGGACTCTCAAGACACAGTCCTGGGCTCGCAGGCAGGACCAGCCCCCAAACCTGTCCCCCCAGGAGCCTGCAGAACCACTGCCCTGACAGGGGACACCTCGCTTCCTCTCCTCGAGCTGCTCTTGGCTGGGAGAGCAGAGAACAGGGGACAGGAGAGAAGACCCCAGAGTACCCATGCTGAGGCTGGGTGGTCTTCACTTCCCTCCTTCCTCGGTCCTTCCCCTGTTCTCTTGTCTTTTCTCTTTCTCTACTTCTCCCCAGCCCAGCCTCTCGCCTCTCTTGGTCCTCTGGGCCTTTTCTTCTTCCTCTCTTGCCCTCATTCTTCCTCCTCTGTCCCTCCGGTCTTCTCTTTTACCTCCACTCTACTTCCCTCCTTCCTGCAGCTATGCCCTCTTCCCTCCCTTTCTTCTGTCCCACACCAGGGGATTACAAACGCATCCCAGTTACCCTGATCTGATCACTGCACATTGTATGCATGCATCAAAATATCACAGGTACCCCAGGCATATGTGAATTACTGCATATCAATAAAAAATTAACAAAGAAGAAATGTAGCAGTTCTCTGCCTCCTGTACAGAAAAGCCAATCCCAAGTATAAATAAATAAACAAGCAAATAAATAAAACACACGCCAAACTGGGCCCCTGCTGCCTTCCAGCCATCATCTGGGCCTGCCACTATTTGCCCAGGGTATCTAAACAGCCGAAATCAAAGATAAAGTTTAAAAGACCTATTGTTAAAAATTTCCAAAGCTAAATAGACATGCATGTACAACAGCATTACCCAACTGTGACTTATGAACTCCAGGCCTTCAAGTTGGGAGAGGCAGTTCACTGATACAGGTAAAGCACAGACTCAAGCCCATTTGCCTGGGCTTAAATCCTTGCTCTGCAGCACGTTAGCCATGTGACCTTGGGCGAGGCCTTAAGTCCCTCTGTGCCTCAGCTTCCTTCTCTGCAAACGGTAATAATAATAATACTTGCTTCATAGGTTGTTGTGAAGAGTAAATGCTTTAAAATGGAAAGATCTTAGGACAGTGCCTGATGCTTATGTGCTCCATAAGTGTTACTGATTTCTAGAACTGTTGCATAAAAGGAAGTTTGAGACACACCGAATAATTCTTGGCTGCCATCTTGGAAGTAACACAATAGCACATTAGAGGGTCCAGAAGTCCTGCAGCAGAAAGACCTGCTTGACTCTGTTTACCTTAGTCATTCTCAAACTCATTTTACCATAGTACGCCTCATCTCTTCTTTGTATGCACAAAACACGTGTCTCTGAGGACACTCTCACTTTTTGAGTGGGTCACAGTTTGAGAAATGCTGATTTGAGATTATTCACTGCTTGGAGACCATGTTGAGTGAGAAAGAGCGAGAAAGCATTAGCTGAGTCATCAGAAAGATGTAGGGCCAAATGCCAGCTTTCCCCTCCCCAGCCACAGGATCCAGGAAGCTTTGCAGGCAGTCCCCAGGAGGAGAAAAGGCTTGCCCCAGGCCACACAGCCAGTTAGGGTGAGACTCAAGATTATTACACAGCATTTCCAAGCCTAGACCTTTCCATCTCCCTCCTCTTCCTCATTGTCAAATAAAGGTAGGAGGTCTTTGTGTTGTTGCTGCTGGTTGATGGTCCCTCCTTTTCTGCTCCCTCCTTGATTGGCTTTTCATGCCCTTCAGGACCTGGGCTGTGGCGCTCACTCCAGAGCACGTGCTTTTTCTCCCAATCAGAGAGAGGGAGGAGGGGGGATGGCCTCAGTTTTTCCCACCCACCCCCCCACACAAGTAAAAGAGCTAAGGCATTTTTAAAAGAAATGCTCCCCACATATAGTGACCAAGTATAATACCTTTGAGAGATGACGTGTGTCCCCTGTCCCTGGTGCTGAAACATGGCAGGGCACCCGGGCGGTGGTCTCCAGCCCCGCCCTGGCTGGAAGGGCTGCTGCAGAATCTCCTGGGGGTGTGGACGGGAGGGTTCCACTGAATTTTCTGATTCCAAGGTCTTTCATCTCACCTGTTGGATCAGAATCCCCTGGGGTGAGCACCTGCCTTCCATATGTTTGAAAATCTCCTGGGGCATGCTTTGGGACTCCACTAACCTCAGGGAGCATTTCTGCAACACAACTCTGGTCCACCTCTCTCATGGATCATTGTGTGTCAGTAATATTATTTTCTGATTTTCTGAAAAAATTTGTAATTTTGATACTGTTGCAGGAAAAAAAAAAACCTCCATGATATATTTTTCGTATTAATGGAGCAGATTTTATGGCCTGTTGGCAGCTCTATTATTTTTATGACAGTAGCAATTTTTTTCTACTCTGGGGGCTTAGGATGCATATTCCTAGTGAATCCGTATTTGCGGTCCACTGGAGTCCACAGGAGCTAAGTGAGGCTACTCCCACTCCATTCTTTCTTTTGGCCTGCAGGCCTTGTGGTTTACGGAGCTGGAATGGTGTTAATTATGTTCTCGTGTTCTCTGTTCTCATGTTGCACTGCTCCAGGCAGAGATGAGAAGCTTCTGCTGTGATATTTGTTCTTTCAGGCGCTTGTCTTTCCCCCGGGATCCTCAGGAAAATCCTCCTTGGTGGAGAAACAGTTGCATTGGGCATCCTGCCAAGAAAGATGCCGGCGAGATGGGGCCAGAGAGATTCACTGGCCTGTGACGAGGCCCCTGGGCTCTAATGCCAGAGAGGAGGGTGAATTCTACCATTGCATCCTGTCTCTTCCTCTTAGCTGATGTCCCAGATGCTAGAGCAGGTAGCTCCGAGGCCACAAGGAAGTATAGAGTCATGGTTACAAGCACAGAATTTGGAACCAGACCTGGGTTCAAATCCTGGCTCTGCTTTTTGCTAGCCATGTGACTTTGGACAAGTTGGTTTTTATCTCCCAGTTACTGGATCACAGTTGCGTAATGTGTAAAATGCAGACAACACTACACATGCCTCAACAGGGTTGAGTAGAGATCAAGTAAGAAAAGTGATATAAAGTATCATCCTATACACCACCGTAGCTTATTATAATAATACAAATGGATCCGTACCCAAGTGACAATGGCAAACCAAGAAAGCGTTTACATTCTATGATATTCTTGGAGTCCTGCAAACTTCAAGTCCTCAGATGGAGTGGAAATTGAGTTCTAAGAATGAAGTTGAAGGCAGATGTTTGAGGTCATGGAAGGGCAGGGTTGTATGTTCAGATCAGAGTGTTGATCACTGCTCTTTCTCAGGCATTTTCCCGAAGTAACTCTAAAGGGCAGCCCAGTGAGGAAGAAAGGAAATGGTTCCAGGGTTGGGGAAGGTCACTGAGTTTCCCCCAGCCCCTGGGCCAGTGTACCCGGGGCTGCTCCGGTCTTAGGGTTGGCCTGAGGAGCAAGGCTGGGGTGCCCCTGTCCCCTTTACACAGACAGGAAAATGGAGGCTCAAAGGGGTCAAGTGACTTTGCCCAAGGCTGTAGGGTTAACTGGCAGCAGGACCGGGGCGTCCTTTTCGCTGCACCACAAGGCCTCCTTGGCAGGGTACAAGATGTCACGCCACTGGCTTCTGTCTAAAGAAAGAAAGGTTCAAGGAGACATGGATTCGTTTCTGGAAAAGTGGGTTGGACTGGTTCTGTGGGGCCCCCAAGGGGTAGCAGGACAGCTAAAGAGTTAGGCACATGGATTTCAGCATCAGGCAGACTGCAATGTGAGTTTCAACCCTGCTGTCCTCCACAGTTGTAAGCTCGGGCCCCAAGAGCCTCAGTTTCTTCACTGTGCAGTGGGACTTATGAGAAACACTACCTCGGTGTTGTGGTGAGTCAAGACACGATCCATGGTGATACCTGCAATGATACACTTTGCTTCTTCTACGAATGATACTTTAGGTCTGTGTTTATTCACATGCTAAGATGTTGAGTAAGAAAGTGAAGAGGTTGCACTATGGTCAGGAATAGCAGTAGCCTAAATTGTATGCAAAATTGTATACGCAGACTTCCAATGACGCCCGCGCTACAGTGAGCTCCTCATCACTGGAGGTGAGCAAGCCCCTGGTGGGGGTGCAGCAGGGAGGACTCAGGCATCTGCCAGAGAAATGGGCCAGCACCTCAATGCCCATAATGCCCACTCTCCTCCTTCTCAATTATCTGGCTCCTGCTCACTGGGGGCCCCTGTTTTCCAAAGCAGCAGGCAGCCTGCGTGGTAATTACTTTTGGACTTATTAAGCATAATTATCCCCTAATCGCATACAACCAGTAATTACTGTGGCTGTTACCAGGGGCCTACCCATGCAGTGCCACCCTCAGCACTGGCATCCAACACCCAGCTGGGGCCTGAGGTGGAGCTGGTGCTCCCTGCCATGGGGTTGGGGGTGGGGGTGTCAGCTGGGGTGGAGCTGCTGCATCTGAGATCTCCAACTTGGTGCCCCTTCAGCCTGGGCACCAGGCTGGTGAAGGAGTTGCTCACAAATGCCAGCCCTGGGGCCACCCCAAGCTCCAAGCAGGCAGAGTCCTTCCAAGTACTCCCTTCCCAGTGATGTTTGCCCAGGCTGCCCTGCCTTTGCTCAAGCTTCCCTCCTCCCAGGCCTCTCTTTCTCTCCTTCTTTCCCTCCTCCTTTCCCCCTTCCGTCCAGTCTCCTATCCACCCTCTCTCCTTCCTTCAAATATTTACTGAGCCTCTTTCATGTTTCTGGCACTATTCCTAGGTACTGCGGATACAATGGACAGGAAGAAAGGCTAAAATTTGTGCTTTCATGGAGCTTACTGTCTATTTGGGAAAGAGAGAGAAGGAACAAAATCAGTAAGTGATGTGGGGTATTCGAAAGGGTTGAGTTCTATGAAGGACTAGAAAGCAGAATGTCAAGGAGGAGGTTTTCTTGGGCTGGAGGAGAAATTCGCAGTTTTAATAGGATGGCCAAGTGAAGAATGGGGCATTGGAACAAAGACTTGGAAGGAGATGGGCTAAATGACATCTGGGGAATGTTCCAGGAAGATGGGCCAGCCAGTGCCAAAACCCGAAGGTGGGAGCAGGTCTGGCGCATTTGAGGAGCAGGGAGGGTGTCCTGGTGGCTGGAGCAGAGAAGCAAGGGGAGAGGGGTGGGTGAGGAAGTCTGAGCTGCCAGGAGGGGGTCGAAGGCATATGGTAGAGCCTGGAGGGGCATTTTAAGGAGTTTGGCTTTTCCTCTGAAGCACACTTTTGAGCAGAGCACGTTCCCTCCCCCCCCCCCCCCCCCCCCC
>NW_022436983.1:13444313-13553468 GCF_009761245.1 Sapajus apella | reverse complement strand
CCTCCCTCCCTCCCTTCCTTCCTTCTCGGCTCACTGCAACCTCCGCCTCCCAGGTTCCAGCGATTCTCCTTGGCTGGGTGCAGCGGCTTACGCCTGTAATCCCAGCACTTTGGGAGGCCGAGGTGGGCAGATCATGAGGCCAGGAGATCGAGACCATCTTGGCTAACGTGGTGAAACCCCGTCTCTACTAAAAATACAAAAAATTAGCTGGGCGTGGTGGTGTCGCCTGTAGTCCCAGCTATTCAGGTAATTTGTACTATAGTCTCCACTCTGTCCACAGCGATGGTGGGGTCTAAGGGGGGCAGGAGCCCAGGGAGGAGGAGCTGTAGCCGCAATCCCGGTGAGAGAGGGTGGGGGCTTGGGCTAAGCGGCAGCGCGGAGCAGGTGGCAGTGGGAGGAATCTGGAAACATGCTCAAGGTGGATATGGCAGTACTCTCTGAGTGGCTACATATGAGGCCTCAGAGAGAGGTGTCAAGAATGACACCAAGGTTCTTGGCCTCCGCAGGCGGAAAGCTAGAGTTGTTTCCTGAGCTGGGACACAGTATGGGTGAAACAGGTTCTAGAGGCAAGGGAAGGCGTTTAGCGTCCGGCCAGTTGAGGTCCCACGTCCAAGGGAGCTGTCAGCCTGTGGGTCAGAGGAGACGACTCTGGCCGGAGGTCTGCAGGTGGGAGCCCCTGACGGGCGGATGACTGAGGAGCATCTAGGCGGGCTGTGCTTCTCCAGTGAATGAATGACGCTAGGAGCCACGAGATTCAAGGTCTGAGCCCGGCGCCCCCAGCGCCAGGGGGCGCATGGGGAGATGGGGGGACCAGCAAAGGAGAGTGGGAAGGGGCAGCCAGAAAGGCAGAGGAGAAGCAGAGCACGGCCAAGGAAAGCCTGGCCAGGAGGAGGGAGGAATCTCCCAGAGCCTTAGGGGACCAAATTCTGCCTCTTCCACTTCCGGCTGCGTCCTCACAACCTCCGTCTCTCTCTTTCTCTTTCTCCACCAACCCCTCCCTCTCGCTCTCTCTGCCCCCTCCCCTCTCCCTATTTCTTTCTGGTGGCTTTCTCTGTCTCCCTGGGGATCCTTCCCCGGGCCTCTCCCTCCACCCCTGCCTGCCGGGCCCGTGGCAGCGGGTCGCAGGCCGCCGGGGAGCGGGGATCTCGGCCCCCCCAAAGCACGTGCCAATCCCCGGCAGCGGCGGCGTCTCGCCACCAACTCGCTGCCCGGTGCCGCGCCTCCTGCCCGCGCAATGCGCTTTAATATTTATTTACATGCCTTTCAGACTATTATTTATTAAGGTATCGCCGCCCAGTGCGCGCTGGCTGATTGCTGTTAATGTGCCTCCTCCCGGTTCCCACGGCGACACCTTCGGGGACTCAGAGCCAGCGACGCTCGGAGCGGGGAAACCGAGGACCGAGCGCGCGGAGGCTGCCGGGAGGGCGGGGGAGCCAGCGGGGTCGCGGCGTGGCGGCAGCGGGGCGTGCGCGCTCGGGGCGCAGAGCGGGTGGGGGTCGCGGAGCCGCAAGGCGAGAGGCAGAGCCTGGGCGCATTTGCAGACTTGGCGTGGGGCGGAAGACCCGGGAAGCGGGGGGCAGTGCTGGGAGCCCAGGCGGGGTCTTGGGGCAGGTTGGGGACCTCAGGACCAAGGGAAGATGCGGGGAGCCCAGGCTGCATCTTCGCCAGAGTTGGGGACCTCGGTACCTAGGGCTGGTGCAGGGAGCATGGGCAGGGTCTTGGCAGAAGGTGGGGGACCTGGAATGCGAGGCCGGACCGGAGTGAGGACCGACCCGCGGCGCTTGGGTCTAGTGAGGGCTCGTGTGGCCGCGGGGCCTGGGGAGGGGGACGTTGCCTCCCCCAACCCCACCCGCGTAGGCGGCAGCCTCGCCTCGCCTGATATCCCGACGTCAGCAGCCGCAGCCAGAGCCGGAGGGAGCGGTTTAATTGGCAGGATTTTGGGTTAAGGACAGCTGTGGCTTTACGGGGTTTGGAGGAGGAGCCGGCGCGCAGGGGTTGGGGAGGGTGCTGTTGGAGGAAGGAGTGGGGAGGGGAGGGGGAACAGACTGAGAGACCCTGGAGGAGCGTGGAGAGGCAGGACCAAGCAAGAGGTGGGCGACCTACTGGGACAGAGAAGCAGGTGAAGAGGGACAGAAAATATAGCTCAGCAAAACGAGAAGCGAGCTGGAGGCTGGAGAGACCCAGAAGGGAGAAGGATCCTGCCAGGCTGGCTTCTGCCCCTGCCTGGTGGAGGCCATCACCCCTCACCCCTCACCCCTGTGGCCAGGGAACACCCATGCTCCCTGCATTAGCACTGCCCCATTCTAGGCAGCAGTTGTGGTTAGGAGGGGTTAACTCGAGAACACTGATTCATTGAATTTTATTACTGGTACTGTGGGTAGTGTCTGCCAACTCCTAGGCCTTGCTGGTGTCACCCTGAAAGTTGTCTCTGGGCTGGAAATCACAGCTTAATAAAATCCAGAGGGTCAGGTTTACGTCTGTAATCCCAGCACTTTGGGAGGCCTTGGTGGGCGGATCACCTGAGCTCAGGAGTTTGAGACCAGCCTGCCCAACATGGAGAAACCCCGTCTCTACTAAAAATACAAAATTAGCCGGGCGTGGTCGCGCATGCCTGTAATCCCAGCTACTCAGAAGGCTCAGGTAGGAGAATCGCTTGAACCCGGGAGGTGGAGGTTGCAGTGAGCCAAGATGGCGCCACTGCACTCCTATGGGCAACAAGAGCAAAGCTCTGTCCAAAAAAAAAAAAAAAAAAAAAAAAGATCCAGGGAATCATGCCCTGCCCCTCCCACCCCACAATGAAGAGGGGTTCAAAGCCAGCTGTGCAGGGGCCTCCTGGGTCCCTCTGCTGAGCCACACTGGGGCCAAGCACATTTCTTCACGTGAACATGAGTAGGGTAGGTATGGTGATTTTCTGGATGGGCAAACCGAGGCACGGAGAGATAGAGTCACTTGTCCAGCTGGTGAGAAGCAGATGCTGGCTGACCAGGGAGGTTGGTCCAGAAGCTCATGCAGTTTTCACTCCCCAAGGCCAAACCTCTGATTGATGGTGGTTGTAATTTCTTCCACATCCCTAAGCCTGGAAGGGTGTGGTCCTGGTGGCTGTGGAACCTTCTGGCACTGAGGCCGGGTGCACTGTGCTCTGAATCCGGGTCGGTGGTTATTGGAGGTTCAAGGTGGCTGTTTGCTCTGCACATTCCCTGGGTTCCTGGAGCTTCTTTCTCCATCCCTGGACCAGGTGCACCCACGCTGGACTCTGCCACCTGAAAGCTGGGCTTTTTGGCCTGAGGAAGAGTCTGTGTCTCTAGGAAAGCAGACACAACCTCACAGTGACCAAGGGTGGCATGGAGGCAGTTGCCTTCACCCTCTCATCCTTGAATGTTCTCAGTTCTGGAAGCAAGATATTTTACAGCCCCAGAGCTGGAGGGAAACTTGGGAGTTATCCAGTTCACCTTCCCCTTTTAACAGACAGGGAAACTGAGGCCTAGAGAGGTGTAGGGGCACATAGTCTGGTGACCTGTGCCTTCAATGAATGATTATTGGGAGCTGTGGACAGCCCCTCCCCCCATCTTATTGCCGCATCCAGGGATCTGGGTTTTACTACCAAGTAGGGAGGGCAGCAGGATTTGTCTTCCGTGGGACCCGCCTCTTCTTCCAGCCCGTTTCCAGATCTGGCTCCCCTTCCCTCTAGGGTTCCCTGCTGCTCGAGGGCCTCGCCTCTGCCATCCAAAGTATCTAGCTTGAGCGCATGGCCCCTCTGCCGTCACTTACCTCCAGCCTTTCCCTCTATGTGCAACACATGGATTTTCATGGTGGCTCTTTTGAAGACATTATCTGTATTAGTCAATTTTCTGTTGCTTATAACAGAATATCTGAAGCTAGGTAATTTATAAAGAAAAAGAATTTTTTTCTTACAGTGATGGAGGCTGGGAAATCCAAGGTCAAAGGGGTTCATCTGGGGAGAACCTTCTTGCCGGTGGGGACTCTGTGGTGTCCCGAGGTAGGGCAGGGCATCACATGGTGAGGGGCTGAGTGTGCATATGTGCTAGCTCAGGTCTCTTCCTCTTCTTCTTCTTCTTCTTTTTTTTTTGAGATGGAGTTTTGCTCTTGTTGCCCAGGTTGGAGTGTAGTGGCATGATCTCTGCTCACTGCAACCTCTGCCTCCCAGGTTCAAGCTATTCTCCTGCCTCAGCCTCCTGAGTAGCTGGGATCACAGGTGTCTGACACCACACCCAGCTAATTTTTTGTATTTTTAGTAGAGTTGGGGTTTCTCCATGTTGTCCAGGCTGGTCTGGAACTCCTGACCTCAGGTAATCCTCCCACCTTGGCCTCCCAAAGTGCTGGGATTACAGGCATGAGCCACCACGCCCAGCACTCTTCCTCTTCTTATAAAGTCACTCGTTCCCTTCCCATGGTAACCCCTTAATAGATTAATCCATTCATGAAGGCAGACTGCTCATGATCCAATCACGTCTTCAAGGCCTCACCTCTCAATACTACCACATTGGGGATTAAATTTCAACATGTGTTTCGAAGGGGAGGGATATTCAAACCATAGCATTACCCATCTCTCTAATGAGAGCGCTTTAGACTCAGTGAGGACAGGTGTTTGGGGACCTGAGCGATTCTGGCCCAGGGCCTATCCCTCCCAGGGCCTCAGTATCTCCATCTGTAGAATGGGGATGGGGCTGAGTGTTTGGAGGTTTCTAAGCTCTGGCATCATGGGACTGCCCATAGTAGGAGCAGCTGGGACCTGGGTCCCCCAAACCAGAGCCCGTCTGCTGCTTCTCCTGCTGGCCCAGTGAGCAGTGTGTGATGAGCTGGGGAAAGGCAGGAAGATTGTCACTGCTTCTCCTCTTGTGTCTTGAGCCTCCTGGTTCCCAGCTGCCTCCTTAGAGAGGGACAAGAGTTGGGCTTCATTTGCTTTCTGGAGATGGCGTGGGGAGAGGGACCTGGTGGGCAAGAGGAGAGGGAACCTGCAGTCCCATCAGTGGAGCAGGGAAGAACAGTTCTTCCATTAACTTGGGAGAAAATGAAAAGCTCAGTAACAAATGTTCCCTGTCTTCCCCCTACTTGGCTGTGTTAACCCTGCCTAGTAATACCTGGCACTCAGTAGATGTGGGGTGAATTCACACGTGGAATGAATGAATGAATGCATGCATGAATGCCTTTAAGGAAAGAGACTTGACTCCAGAGTTGGGCAGACCTGGGTTTCAATCCTGCCCCCACTGGCTTCTAGCTGGGTGACCTTGGGAAAATTAGTTGATGCATCTGAATTTCAGTTTCCTCATTCATAACACCGAAACGATGGTCTGTAGAGTTGTGAGGAGCAAGTGAGATGAATCAATGGAAAGACCTCGGAATCGTGTTATCTGACATTAAGACTCTCCAAATGGAACTTTTGATGCTTTTCCCTAAAGATGGCATGATAGGGTCAGACTTTAACCTTGCACTTGAGCACACGTTTACTGAGCAGCTAGGATGTTCCAGACCCTGCAGAGGGCCTAGAGATGACTGAGGCCAGGTCTCTTCTTTCAAGTTGCTCATAGTTTGATGGAAGAGACATGTGGTCACCCAGCTCTGAAATGCCATTAAGAAGTGCTCGTAGTAGCCATTACCTAGAGTATGGACAGAGGGTTGTGGGAGCAGAGGTTGGAGAGGTCCAGCCTGCCCTGGGGGTGCCGGTCAGGGAAGGCTTCCTGGAGGAGGTGGGCTCTGCATTGAACTTGTAAGGATGGCAGGAGTGGAGTGTGCCCTTGGGAAATGTCCCTCATAGGCAGAGCGAACACGCAAGGACTTGGGCAGCTTGTCTGAGGGATCCTGAGAATCTGGTCTCTATACTGTGTTGCTTTGTCTGGAGATCTTTCACCTAATAGCATCCTGCCCTGGAGGAGACTTCCAAGCATGGTTGGAGCTCGCAGTCTGATGGGGGAGACAGGACACACATACCTGTAATAAGAAAGTATCCCCGGTGAGGCCGCTGCTGAGAGGAGCTCTGGGAAGCCTTCCTGGAAGTGGCTTCCCATGGAGTTTGGAGGAGGAGGGAGTGCCAATAGGCGGAGAGGAGGAGGAGTGGGCCAAGCAGGGAAGGACCAAGAGGTCAGCTTCCCCTTTCCAGCCCCAGGTGAGCTAGTCTCACATTTTTAGCAGAGAAGAAAGACTGTTGACAGGGGACAGGAATAGCTTCTGAAGCCTCCCTTCACGCCTGGCGCTCCTCTTTCCACGGACGCCTTTGGTTTGAGCTGGCCCATGCCTGGAAGGCAGTGAATGCCCACAGCGCCCTCTGCTGAACAGTGTCAGAACAGCAGGCTCGGAGGGCGAAGGCAATTTCTACAAAGGATCCCCGGTTTCCTACCTCGGGGGAGCCCCATATTCTGAAGCCAGGAATGAAAGGTAGATAGCGACTGGATCAGCACTCAGGAGGGCCCATCTATGCAACCTGGAGGATCTTGGAGCTTGGGAGCAGTGTAGGGGGTGGTTAGTTCAGTTCGGGATGGCTGAGGAAGCTGTTTTAAACAACTTTCCCCCAGATTTTACTGAGGGTTCAGGAGCTAGGGATGGCCACATCCTGGGTATCCAGGGCCCCTCCTTCCCCTAGGCTAAGAGAGGAGCCCCTCCCGGCAGATGCTGTCCCAGATTACCCTGTCTCACTTATCGTAGAGGCCAGGTGCCCCCTCCTCCTCCCAGGCCCTGGATCTGGGGTTGGTGGACTTTGTGCATGGGGGGTCTGGATGCTTCTAGGATGAATTAATAATTGGAAGATTCTAGGTGATGCTCAGATGGAAATGAAGGCAACTGCTGCTTGATGGCGGAACAAAAGAGCTTGGCAGAGCTAGGCTGGACTCAACTTGGCATTTTCTCTCCTTTTCAGACCAGGATACAGATTAATTGAGCCCAGGGGAACTCAGGTTTCCCAGGGCGGACAAGCAGTGCCTTGGAGGGAGCTGGCTACTGCAGGATGGAGGATCCAGGAGACCCAGAATCCTGAGCCGTCAGGCTGACTTCACTGTCTCCTCCAGAGTTCTTGAACCCAGGCGCCTGAGCACCCATTTTCCTCAATGTGTTCTTCATCTGTGGGGGACTAGGAGACACTAATTGCCATCCCAGCAGGACACACACACACACGCACACACACACACACACACACACACACAAACATACACACACACAACTGGCCTTTACGAGTTGCACAGTGGAGAAAAAGAACAAAGAAGCACATGTCTTACAAAGAGAGAGGCAGTGCCAGGCTCATAGAAGTCAGTGAGGTACAGAGGAGACGTCAGGTCCCCCCAGCTGCCTAGAACCATGGTGAGTGCCAATGAGAGGGCTTTTCTATCATAGCCACAGCCCATCATCCAGCTGAGCCTCACCCCAGAGGTCCATGCCTGTCAACAGTGTTTCTGTTCACCATGTTAGCTCCAGCCTGTTGGCTCCTCTAGTTTTTCCCATTAGGAGCCCTGCGCACCCCACTGCAATGTTTCTGGCCTGCTGGGAATTCCAATTTTAGTCCATCGTCCTCCATCAAATCTGAAAAGGGAGGATTGATTTTGAGGAAATAAGGCAAGTTGCTAAAGGATTTCCAAATGAGTCTTATGTTTGATTTTGGGGTCAGTCTGTGTGGGTTTCAAGACAACATGGTGGCTGATAATGATTTTCAGATAAATATGTTTCATGATCATGAATTGCTTCCCGAAGAAATCTGAAACATGGCAAGCAGCTCGGGAGAGACACGGCAGCAGGTACCGTCAGTGCCTTGCTGCAGCCCCCTGGCGGGATTCAGGTCAGTGCACTTGGCCCTGACTCCTATCTGCAGCACCTGCATTGCTTTCTTTTTTAAAAAAAACAAAAAACAAAAAATCAGTTTCATGGTTCATCTTTCTAATTTCGAACAAAATGTACTAAAAAAAATATGGGTTACGCTTCGTAATTTAGACTGTCTCTATTCAGTAATGCTACGTCCTGGTCATGTATTGCTACGGTCGTCTTGGAATTGTAGATGGCATATCTGGAATTTTAAACTCTGCAAAGATACTGTACGCATGTCTCGATCATTTGTGCAGGGGAGGTGCCAGGCTGAAGGGAAGGCATGGTAGACGTCGCAACATGCTCTCCTTTTATTAGTGCCAGCGCCTACCTTTGTTTGCCTGGCGGCTTTCTCTGGCTGCAGGAGCCTGCTCAGCTGGTGCACCTGTGCTAGACCAGAAGCACCAAGAAATGAATCCTCCAGAGTGGCCCTCCCCAAGGGGTGAGTGGAGCTGGAGTACACACACCCTGTTCCTTCACTGTGAGCTTTGAGGTGTGCACCTACTCTGACTGCGAGTTACCAGTGGGGCGAGGGTCCACACCTGTAGCAGTAATTTGCTTAGTAACCTTCCCTTTGTTGGTGTTCTTTGCATTCCTATTTCACTTCCACGTTTCCTTAAGGGTGTTTCCTGGAATCACCCAAATAAAGTATTTGCACTGAATCCTTGTCTCAGGCTCTGCTTTTGGAGGAACTGCTGTGACCAACTTGTTCCAGGTTGACTGGAACTGAGCCAGTTTTCAAACTGAACGTCTTACATCCCGGCAACTTTCCTCAGTCCCCGGCACACTGTGACGATAGGTCGCCTCATGAGGAACCCGAACGAAGACAGATGTGACACATGAAGTGAGGCAAATGCATCACTGAACTGCTAGTTGAAAGCCAAGTATCCTTGGCTTTGAGAACAAAAGATAAGACACACACAAGTATAATTTTGTCATATTACCAGGTTCAACAATTTTTATCAGCTCAAAGCCTAGAAGAGAACAGTAGCCACCATGTACAAAGAAGCCATTTCTTTGAGAACAGACACACACACACAACCCGAGGGTAGGATCTGCTGAATATTGGTGGACACTAGACAGCTGACACCCAGGACTTCCATGACATCTATGTAATTGGCTACCAAGCAAGCAGGCGATGTGCATTCCTAGAAGAAATTGTCACAGGCACTGTGGGGACATTATAGGTGAGCAGGCGAGGGCATGGGTAGCATGTTGTAGGCACTTGAGGCTCTGACGGGGACAAGCACCAGCCATGCCACTTGAGCCAAAGCCACCTGGGCAGACAGTGAAACTATACCACGTGTCACCACAGTCAGCTGCATTGAGATGAGGCGCTTTGCATTGGGACGCGGCTGTACGCTCAAGACGGCTGGCTCTGAGCCAAGGAGATTTGCAGCATGAACAGGAGAAATCCCACCTTGTTGAGTAACCCTGGGAGGCAGTGCTGTTGAGAGGCTAAAGTCAACGGGCTGGGAGCAGGGTTGGACACACGGGGCAGAGAGGTCCACGGTTGGGGGCTGTAGGCGTGGCCAGGAGCTGCTGCCAAGCCCCTGACCTTGGACAGATCTCTGCAGATCAGATTACCCAGCTGCAAAATGCCACACGCACCCTTGCCCCGGTTATTTTTACACTGGCATTACAGAGCATGCTATGTTACAGCTGAAAAATGTGTCCATCTTTTTTCTGTTGACTTCTATAGCCTCCGCTAGATTGGTAAGAAAAAAAAATCTTCCAGGTGCCATGGCAATGAGCACGTGCCCCATTCCTGGGGTGGCAGTACCCTTACCCCTCATTTCCCAGGGCACTAAAAGTGCAGAATGCATTTGAATATGGGGACCACCTGGGGACGTTACAGTGTTCACATAGAGAGATGTGCATTTGGGCATTTGGACTCCTGAATGACAGGTGCTGGGGTGTCATGGACGTTCCAGCCAGACAGGTCAATGGGGCAGCCAATCTCAGGGTGGAGGGGGCAGGCTGTACCCAGATGGAGGAGACCCCTTTCCTCCTTCCCTCTCATGGGGAGTCCCTGCCAAGGAAGAGAGAAGGGGAACAGTAGCATGGCCCTCAAATAAGGGTAGGGATCGACAGAGGGCAAGTCAAGATCTAGAGGAAACTTCCAGAAACCTTTTCTGACAGCTGTTCCTGGTGAACCAGGGAGAAAGAGGAACCCTTGCTTTTCATGTCTCTGAAGAACAGGTGAAAGCCCACCAGAATCTAGGCTTGGAGGCAGCTAGTCCCTTCATCAGCCACAGTGAGTGGCAGCCCAGGTCAGTGAAGGCCAGGGGATGCCATTCATTTTGCCCGCAGAGAGGGGACTGGCTGGGAAACAGCGATGCCGGCTGGAAACTGAGGCTGCTTCTGGACAAGTCCAGTGTAACTCTGTCAAACTATGGTGCCAGTTTTCCTGGCACCTGGAAGTGGTCTCAAGCCTGAAGGGCCTCAGAGACAGGGCTGCATCTGCGTGTGGCAGGAGGTTGGGCCCTCAGGGCACTCGGTTGCAGGGACGCCTCTGCTCCACCGGGACAAGGAGGCCCCCAGCATGAGCGCCCTTCTGGCTGTGCGATACCATGTGCTGTTGTGGTCACCTGTACCCATATCATAAACAAGTGTCTGAAAGCTCAGGGGGCTCACCGTTAGTGCAGAGGGGGCCTCATTAGTGCTAATCCGAGGCCACACCCACAGATGGCAGGACCAAAGCCTCTCCTCTGGAGGCCTTTGGCCATAACTCCTCATCCTGCAAGACTTGGCTTAGCCTTGACCTTCTCCAGGAAGTCATGCTTGGTTCTGCTCCTCCCATCTCAAGCCTGGGCTAGATGTCCACCCCCTGTTCTCCCTAGCCAAACCAGACCTCTCCCATCACCACTCCCAAGGGTCAGAATTGCCTGGATCCAATGACTCCAGTGCCTCTTAGACTAAGTCTAAGCCCCCTCCCCGGCTCCAGCCCCTGCTGGAGGTTGCACACTTCTGAGTCTTCCTGAGGCTGGGGCTTGTGCCGGAGCGCACAGGATCCCATGGGTTGGTTTGATAAGCTAAGCGCTCAAGGTCTTCCCGAAGTCTGTGGAGCTTCACACTAAGGTTGGGACAGAATTTGATGAGGAGAGATTAAGGCCTTGAAGGAGGGGCTTTCCAGGGTAGAGAGATTCAGCCTGAGATCCCAAGCTGGTGGGGTCCCTTGGTGAGGTCCAGACCCACCTCCAGGGGAGTCTGTGGGGCAGAGGAGACTGGGCAGCTCCATGCCAGCCATTAGGGACTCTGAGGCCACAGCACTCCAGTCCCCACGTGGGCACCACACCGTGGGCTTGAGGGCGAGAAGCCGCCAAGGGAGCCTGTCTGAAGTGTCAATTCATTCATTTCACCAAACAAATCTGGCCTCCCGCTGGCCAGAGCTGCCATTCCCAAAGGCAGTGCAGCCAAGCATGGTTCTTTGTTGCAAAAAGATACCTCTCTCCCACAGCATGGCATGGCCCGAGAGGGCCCCCTGATCCCATGGTGTGACCTACACAGAGGTGCCTCCCTAGTGCCTCAGTACAAGTGATGCAGTTCACATTACCCAATTCCTAGAAGTGTGTGAATTAGGTAAGGTGTTGTCTGGCAGGCGTCTTCACTGACTTCTAGGTGACCATGTCTATTCTTTTAGGACTATTTTTGCACAGACTGCCACTTTAAATCTAACACTTCAACTCACAAGATGTCTCCCCTGGCCCTGCCACCACCTCTTCTCAGTTAGGGAGCCACTAATGATCGGATCGGCAGGCCAGTACTAGTACGTACTAAGGAAGCTTCCTAGCCAAAACAAAAGTCCCACGAGCAACTCTTCTGTAAAGCGTTGGGAAGGATGGTTCTCCAGTTGGCTTTTAAGTGGGATGCAGGGGGTCCTGGGCTGTTACCATGGAGACAAGAGCCTGTCCTCCAAGCACCAGACTTGCTGGTGTCTATGTGCCTGTGCCAGCCTGCAGGCCTGGTTACTTATGGTCACTGGGTTCTCTCACCCACCCTTTTATTTGAGTGGGCATTGCTGTGTCCTCTCCATGCCCACTCTGGTCTAGCTACAGGGAGAGCTCAGGCCTCCACTGTGCCCTCTCCCCAGCCCCGCAGCAGTGGGCCCAGGACTGCCTGAATGGGCAGAAAGGAACCACTGAACCACTTGAGATCCACTCCACCACCCTTACCCTCTTATTTCATAGGTGAGGAAACCGAGGCCCAGATGGGGGGCAGGGACTGGTCTAAAGTTGCATGGCTGGATGGTAGTAAAGTTGGGATGGAACTCAGGCCTCCTGATTGCCAGGCCAGGGCTTTTTCTAGTAACTGATATATTGGCTACAGCTCCAAAAGCTCCCCAGACCAGGCCGACACGGCTCCGCCCATCCTTTCCCTCCGCCCAGCCTCCCCTCACCCAGCTACACATAATTCGGGTTATAGCAGAGCATATTGAACTCCAGATTCTCATCCCAGTGCCGCAGAAGCACAAACAGCTGGCGGGCAGCAGCCTTGAGTGTGCCCTGCGTGCGGCCCTCAGGTACTTCCTGCTGCTCCAGCCATGAGTTGGCCTTGGCGGCCACCAGCTCCCACTCAGTGAAGTAGGAGGCCGAGCTGTGCTCCAGCCATGCCAGCCCCACCACCGTGGCCCATAGCTTCCCAGTGTGCTCCACCACTGCCCTCGGCTCCAGGCCCAGCTTGCCCTCGGCTGGAGGCTCCAGGGAGAAGCTGTCATAGGAGGGGTGCCGAGGCGGGGGGCTGGTGCACAGCTGGGGACTCGGGGTCTTGGACTCAGACGGGCGGGCGGTGAGGGACACTCGGTGGCAGGTGAAGGGGGAGGTCCACTTGAGCTTCTCCATGGGGATGTGCGTGGCCTCACAGAATGCTTGGTTGAGTAGGAAGGCTCCGGAGGCCAGCTGCAGAGACACCTGTGTGTGGGGAAGCCCCTCAGTGGGCCTCATATGTTTTAGCCCGGGAGCCCCAGGCCATGCAAAAGTCTGGTTTCATATTGCCCACCCCACCCTGTCTGCCTGGGGGATTTTCAAGATACTGAGCAACTGAGCACCTCTGACCTCTATCCTGCAGACACTTCACACAGATCACTCTCCAAGCCCAGGTCAACATCTTCAGTCCATATTTGCCTCTTGTCCTAGGTGGGTGGGCCCAGCTCGACCATTGGGAATGTCCCCGCCAGGCAGTGAACTCTGGCAGCTCACCTTCCTCTTTCTCCCTGGGTACCCATCAGCTTCCAAGTCCCAACAGGTCTGCTTTCTAAATCACTCTGCAATCCATCACATGCTTCCTCACGTGATTCCTGCCTGCCCTTTCCTCCTCTCCCCCCACACCCAATCCATCTGTCCTACCTACAGAGGGATCTCTACCAGGCATGGATCACACACATTTTGGAGGCTCAGTTTGACGACTTCAGCGTCTCTTAGACTAAGTCCAAAATATGATTAGCAAAGCTCTGTACCACCTAACCCTGGTTTGTCCTTGACCTTTACCCTCTCAAACTGCATCCCCAGCTGCCAAGCTCTCTCTCTCCTCTGGAAGCCTTTGGCCATAACTCCTCATCCTGCAAGTGTTGGCTTAGCCTTGACCTTCTCCAGGAAGTCATGCTTGGTTCTGCTCCTCCCATCTCAAGCCTGGGCTAGATGTCCACCCCCTGTACTCCCCAACCAAATCAGACCTCTTCCATCACCGCTCCCAAGAGTTAGAATTGCTTGGTTCCTTGCCTGGATCCTATTAGACACTGAGCACCATGAGTGCAGAAACTACACTTGTCTAGCTCCAGGTTGTCTCTCCAGGGTCTAGTACTGGGCCTGACTCAATAAATACCTGTTGAGTGAAAACATGCATAGGGCTCACTTGCCCTGGATATTTGGGAATTCCAAATATTATGCACTTGGGTCTTCAGGGACAGGAGAGATATGCAGTGATGCTCAAACTGTGCCCCTCCTTCAAGCATCCTCTGTTTCCCAAGCCCCGAGGGGCCCCAGATAGAGCAGGGGCAGTTTCCCTTGCTCCTTAATTCAGAGAAGCCCACTCCAGACCTGAGCCTCTCGCCCTGCCACAGCATGCTGGGGTGTCTGCAGACCCAGTTGCTAAACATGGTCCATGTCCCTGGGATGTTAATTTTATTCACTTATGAGTCATTTCAAAGCTTATTTTTATGTACTGAAAAACAGATACACATAGATGCATGGAGTAGAATGCAAAATTCCCACGAATTTTTAAGGTAAAGATAGCAGACTGCAAAGAATTTTCGTGATGCTGGTGCTGGCTTCTAGCAATATCCCTAGGCCTCTGGGCCGGGGAGATTCATGCAAACTCCCTCTGCCCTGCATAGTTCTTGGGTGGGAAGCTCTAGGAAGCTTCAGAACTCAGGGGATCTGAGCTCCAAGACCAAGGCCTTCTTCTGTTTAAGGAAATGGAGAGGAAGGCAGGGGATCATAGGAAGGCCTTGCTGCTGAGTGGAGCAGAGGGAGATGGACACTGGGTCAGGGCACTCACCAGCGGCACATAGTCGAAGCTCTGGCTTCCGGAGGTCGACTCCATAGCTTTGATCGGTGTCTTGCTCAGGAACCCCTTGGCTGCTCGCGTCAGTAGCCTGGACTTGTTGAGATTTAGCCTGTGCAGGTGAAGTCAAGTGGCCCTGGGCATCCCAACCTCCAGTGCCCACCCAGAAGCCCCTGAAAGTCAGGGTCAGAAGGGATGCAACAGATGCCTCCGTCCAGTGTCCTTATCTGACAGCTAAGGAGTCAGAAGCCTAGAAAGCTGGGGAGAAGCAACTGCCCTAAGTCAGTCAATGAGTTAGTAGCAGCCGGGCCTCGGAAGAGGTTAGTGTTCTTCTGTTGATCCTCTTTTTTTTGTTTCCAAGACGGTGTCTCACTCTGTCCCCTAGGCTGGAGTGACACGATTGTAGCTTACTGCAGTGTCAACTTCCTGGGCTCAAGCGATCCTCCCACCTCAGCCTCCTGGACTACAGGCACACACCCAAGTCTGGCTAATTTTAAAATTTTTTGTAGAGACAGGGTCTCACTGTGTTGCCCAGGCTGGTCTCGAACTCCTGGCTTCCAGTGATCCTCCCACCTCGGCCTCCTAAAGTTCTGGGATTACTGGTGTGAGCTATTGCACCTGGATCATGCCCCTCTTTTACTGTCACATTCTTGTCCAGCCCAGTGGTCAGAGAGCTTTACGCCAGCCCTCCCACGGGTACAAATCCCCCTTCAAAGTGGGGATTTGAGGTAGGGGGATACCTGGGAGACAGTCATCTCTCTGGGCAGGAATGCCTTTTTCACACCTGCCTAAATGTCAGGCTGAACCTGCCTTTGGCCTTCCAAGTCAGGGAAAACCCCAGGGACCACCCCGGGAAAATGGGTGGCCGGAGAGTGTATCTTTATTAGAAATCCCACCTACCTGGATCCAAAGAGATTCTCTGGGGCCTTCATGGAAGAAAGAGTATTTGAGGCCAGGCTGTGCAGGGGACCTGGAGAGCCACAGAATGACAGAGTTGAGACCTGAAGATGACCCTGTCCAACTGCTCACTGACCAACTGGGGAAACAGAGGCCCAGAGAGGGGCAGAGGCTTAGCTAAGCTCCCAGGGACCGGAGCTAACCATTACGCTGTGGAGCTCCTTCTGCCCCAGTTGGCGTGGGGCGGGGTGAGATTATGTCTGCATATAAAAAGCTGGCCTCCAAGTTTCCTTGGCTGGCAGCCCCTGGGATCTTCTGGAAAGTTACTTGTGGGGACAGTGACAGCTTCACTCAGCCCCGCTCCTTCCCAAATGAGGACACTGAGTTGACCTCCTTGGCACGTTGCTAGAGGACTCTAGGCAGAGTGGAGTGGCAAAACGGTCCCTCAGCAGGGAACTAGGAAGCCTGATCCAGGCCCAGCTCTGTCACCGATGTGCTCTGTGACCTTGGGCAAGTCACCTCACCTCTTCGCACCTGTTCCTCATCTTTCAATTGGGGATAATCCTATTCCTCATGCAGAGGGCTGTTTTGAGGACTCCGTGAAGCCCTGAGGACTCTGTCGATGCTAAGACACTCTCCTGACCCCAGGACGAATCCCTGTCACCATTTTGATGGAGAGGCAGCGCCGCCTGCCCACTCACCTTCAGAAGTGGCGTGTTTCTCACGGCCAGGGAATGTGGCCTCGCTGACAGGAGCGGTGGGACCTGCCTCCGTGTCTAGGACAGAGAAGCCAGTGAGGCCAGACCTTTCTCCTCCCATCCCCCCCAGGAGAGTGATGGTCTAATTCACGGTGCCTGTGGGTGGGTTGGGGAACAAGGCTAGGGTTTCCACCCCTGTTCAGATGAGCCTTCATCTTCCACAGATATAACCGTTGCTCCACCATAAGATCAGACAGGCCTGTGTTCAAATCCTGACCCCGGCCACCACCACTACCACTGATCAGCTGTGGGGATTTGGCAAAATGACTTTATAAATTTTGATTGCAAATTGGGGATAACGTCATGTATCTCAGAGTGTTGTAAAGATTAAATGAGATAATACGCAGATAGTGCTGAGTCCATTGCTAAGCACTCAGTAGGGCCCTGGACTGTGGACCCTGTCTCAGAAAAAAAAAAAAAAGTCAGGAATGTGGGCATAAATCAGAGAACAATTTCAAGGAAGTGATTTGTGGCCAGTGCGGTGACCCAAGCCTGTGATCCCAGCACTTTGGGAGGTTGAGGTGGTGAATGACCTGAGGTCAGGAGTTCACGATCAGCCTGGCTAATATGGTAAAACCCCATCTCTACCAAAAATACAAAATTAGCTGGGCATGGTGGCGGGTGCCTGTAGTCCCAGCTACTTGAGAGGCTAAGGCAGGAGAATGACTTGAATGCGGGAGGTAGAGGTTGCAGTGAGCCAAGATTGTGCCACTGCACACCAGCCTGGGCGACAGAGTAAGACTCCACCTAAAGGAAGAAGGAAGGAAGGAAGGAAGGAAGGAAGGAAAGAAGGAAGGAAGGGAGGAAGGAAGGAAGGAAAGAAGGAAAGGAGGGAAGGAAGGAAGGGAAGGAAGGAAGGAAGGATGGAAGAAAATAAAGGATTTATGATTGTGATGGAAGCCCTGGGCCACCGAAAGCTAAGCTTTGGAGAAAGGAAGGTACAGATCGGCAATTTCCCGAAGACTGGAAGCTCAGCTTGGCTCTGGGATGGAGCTGGTTCTCCTGGGATTTAAAGAGACCAAGAAGTCGGCAGAACGCTTTGGTTCTGAAGAGTTCCTCACACTGTGTTCTGTTTTTGTTTTTGTTTTAAAACCCATCAATGTCTGTGAGCACTTTCTAGGACCTGGAATAAAAGCTTCTTATGGTCTGGGTGGCTGGGCTCGTGGCCGGGTGGGACCTCTGATGTCTTCACCCTGCACAGCAAAAGGCGGGAGATCCTCACTGTGCATGTGAGGGTACCTAGAAAGGGGTTAGGACGAGTGCAGCAGTGAGGCTGTCTTTAGAGAGACAGAAAGACACATCCATGCAGGACACAGAGGGTTAAAGGCATCCTCGGAACTAGTGCAAGGTCAAGAAAGGTCAAATCCTGGCTCTTCAAGGAGCAAGCTGCAGGCACAATGAAACCAGGTGACGGCTCAAAGGAGGCTGCTGGGAATCCTGAAAGAAACAGATGGTGGGACCCAAACAGATGGGACTGCCTCTTCGTTCTTCGCTTTTTCCCTTGTTTATTAAGTTTCCTGGCAGTTGGTGCCTCGGAGGACTCAGAGACTGGAGGCAGGGTCAGCAGACCTTGGAAGGGGAGGGGAGGCGGTGCCACTCCGTGGCAAAGAGAGAGCTGTGTCAGTGGTGGTGTGCTGGGGTCCTACTGAGCCCCTCTGTGCCTCTTAGGCCTCAGAGAGCCTGGCTCAGCCCAGGGCCTGCCTAAGCCCGCAGTGCAGACTCAGAGAGAGGCCCTGGGGCCTTGGACAGGAGGATGCGGTAACCTCAGGGGCCCAGGCTTCCGAAAGTGCCCGAGGTGGTTCTTACTTAGGGTCTGAAATTTGCCATCTCCTGCGGCCGAGTCTTTTCCAAGCATGGTCTGCGACCGTCTGAAGCCAGAAGAGGTGCCCCTCCACTGTTGGATCAGGGTCCGAGAGCTCACCATCCACGGATCTCCTTCACGGAAGACAAGGGGAAGCGGGTGGTTGGGTACAAATGTGCCAGTCCTTGGCCTCTCCCCCAAGGCTGACAGGAATGATTCTGTCTTCAATCTCTCAATTATCCAAAGGCAGGAAGGCATTATACAAGGTAAGACCATGAACTTTAGAGTCAGAAAGACCCAGCGTGAGGCCCAGCCCCATCTGTTTCCAGCTGGATGGGTGCAGACCCCACTGAGCCACAGTCTGCTTATCTGGAAAACGGGGATAATGATATCTACCTTGCCGGGTTGATACTATGAGAGAATGTTCACGAAGCCACAATGTTTTCCAGGAAGTTAAAAGCCCAGTTTTCTCAGGAACACTCTGTTCTTCTCTGTTTACTGTCTCAGAGACCCACGTCCCAACTCATTGCAATCCTACTTTTAAGAATTAATTAACCCTGAGGAGATAACCAGACAGATGCACAGAGATCTTACCCCTCCCACAGGGCAGGCCCCTTCAATCCCAGGGCATCACCAAGAGGGGTGGATGGAAAAGAGATGACGTGGCAGCACCTTCGGCTGTGCAGGGTGGCTCATGTCTGTAATGTAAGCACTTCAGGAGGCTGAGATGGGAGGATCACTTGAGCCCAGGAGTTCAAGATCAGACTGGGTAACATATCGAGACCCTATCTCTACAAAAAAAATTTAAAAATTAGGTGGGTGTGGTAGCGCGTGCCTGTAGTCCCAGCTACTTGGGAGGCTGAGGTGGGAGGATCACTTGAGCCCAAGAGTTCAAGATTGCAGTGAGCTGTGGTTGTGCCACTGCACTCTAAGCTGGGCAACAGAGCAAAACTCCCTCAAAGAAAGAAGAAGAAGAAGTTACAGCATTCTAAAGTATGTTTTAGGGAACTCCCCCATTCTCAGAGAACGCTAGTCTATAAGTTTTCCCTTAAAAATTAGAGTTGTTTGGGGAAATAAGTTTTGGAGAAGCTGCATACTGTAGCCCATTCTCTGAGCCTCTTGATGTATATTAACATACTAAAGGCTCTGAGAAGTTCTGCAGTAAAGAAAGCTTTTGAGCTTTATCTAATCCAGTGGTTCTTAACTGTGTTTCCTAATCTGGTATTCTCTATTTTTATTCTGGATGGCTATTCATAGGACATGAAACTAGAGTTCTAGTTTCTTGGAACACAGTTGGGGAAGTGCTGATCCAGCTCTTAGGGGGCTCTGGGACTTTGGTTAAGATATGGGCCAGGTCCTTGACTTCCCAGGCTGTGGCTACAGATGCTAACAGGCTGGTCAGAGAAGGGTGGGAGGAATGGTCATCCTTGCAACATGAGTAAGGCAACAGCCTGATTAAATGGCCACTCCATTGCTTGAAATGACAGCAGTTGAGGAGGGTGGGATGGATAGCTGATCATTTTGATACCACAGATAAGAAAAGGGGAACAGGTATAATTAGGGAGGACATATTTTATTTCCAAACACAATGCTTTCTGGAGGTCGGCTTAAAAAAAAGAAAAGAGGGTAGGGGATGGGTGACCACAAAGGACAGGGAAATATAACTTAAAAAAAGCACAAATAGTTCATAAACACAAAAAGTATCTCAATAGAAAAAATGACAAAAGAGAGCTTCTCTTCTCAAATATGGCAGTGTTTAGAAAGATAAACAATATTCAGTATTGGAGAGGATGGACATTGGAATAGTGTTTGGGGTGGTGAGGGGGCAGTTTGGTAACATACACGGAAATTTTAAATGGGCATCCTCTTGACACTGCAGTCCTACTTCTAAGAATTAATTAACCCTGAGGAGATAACCAGACAGATGCACAAAGATGTTCTTTACAGTATCATTTACAATAACCAAATGGGGAATAACCTAAAGGTCTAAATAGATTTTAAAAGTTTGCAATAAATTTTCGGAGGCAGTAGAAAGGAGTGGGAGAGAATGCATAATCCAGAGCCAGGGCAATGAATGTAAAGCCTGGCTCCAGCCCCTCGTGGCTGTGAGACCTTAGGAAAGTGACTTCTGCCTCTGTTTTCCATCTCTAAAATGGGGATGATAAGTGTCTAGTTTGTAGAGCTGTTTTGAGGATGAAAGAATTGAAAATATATACAAAGTGCTTTGGAACACTAATTGGCTATTCTGAGGATGGCAGCTCCCTCTAGGGGAATATGCTACAGCTATTAAAATAATATAGATTCAGTTCACGGAGTGACAGTTTCTGCACTCAGATTTTGTAAAATATAGCACATATTAGAATAATCCAATTCATGTAAAATGATCTGTCTTTTGATTTCTCTACATGTTGATATCCATAGAAAGAAGTCTGGAAGGAAGGTCACAACAAGCAAGTAACTAATATACACTCTTGGATGACTGTCCGTCTTAGTTATTTTTTAAATTTTATATCTTTTGATAGTTTGGAATTTTCTATAATGAGCACATATTGTCCCAATTGAAGAAATGCAATAAAAATCATTTTCATGTGGTAGAGAAAAGGGAGTGGGGTGATTTCACAGTTTCTGCAGAGCAGTGGGATGAGGCCCCGGGGCTCCCACTCCCCGGCAGCCAAATCATCCACTGGGGGTCTTTCTGCTTCTAGGCTCTGTCTCACACCCCTCCCTGTTGGTCTGTGGTCCTTTGTATCTCAGCCCCATCCCCCAGTCCACAGGGGCTGCTTGGCTCCCAGGAGTGCCCCGCCGCTCACCTGCCTTACCAGAGCTGGGGTACTCCACCACGGTGGGCAGGTACCTGCTCTTGCTCACATCCACAGGCACGAAGGCTGTGTATTTGCTGATGATGTTGCAGGCTTTGCTGGTGTGCACAGCGTTCACCTGGTAGCGGCGGTTGGACCCTGTGGAGGGAGAAACTGAGGTCACTGTGTGGACTCAGAAAGTCTTCCCTGACACAGAAGCGTTGGAAGCTAAAAGGGGGGCTCAACCAGTGGTCCCCATCTTTGGGGTTAAGTAAGCCTTTACAATCAAGAGTTTGCCAACTTGCTAACTATATATATATATATTTTAAAACCACCATCATTTCACGTCATCATTTCACAAAATAAAGGATATTTTAATGTAAAAATGTAAGCCATTGTCTCAGAATAAAAGACAGATACTTCCTTTAAATAACCATAGTTTTATTTTTAAAAACACTCAACCCGGTATGTTGTCTGTATTTTGTACTTTAATTTTGCAGATGTCTAATGGGAACGTTGCTGTAAAACTTCATAGGTCCACTGGCTGCGGAATGGGGACTACTGATCTGACCCATTTAGCTGCTGAGGACATTGCAAATCAGAGGAGACTGGTGAGCTTAGGGTCACATAGCAAGTTAGGAATGGATCTGAGATCTGGACTCAGGGTGGCCTGACCCCAAAGCCCAATCCCTTCCCTTTGAACAGGTGAGCAGTGTTGGTGGCTTGCTGCCTCCAGAGGGCTGAGTGAGGAGCCAAGATGAAGGGTAGACAAGTGCTTTGTAAACTGTAAGGTGGAAGAAAGTAACACATACAATACAAAAATGCAAGTAAAATATAAACAAAATAATATTATTATAGAAATAAAGCAGAAACCCACAACAAAGAAATGATATAACCGTTCTCTATTTATATTTCTATTCTCCAAGTGTGTTCCATCAAGATCCCACCAGTCACTTTCTCAGTGAAGTCCGCCCCAATTCCTGGACTAAATTAGCTCCCCTACATCTCTGTTATACAATCTCTTGGATCCGTGTCTTTTTTCTTAATAGCACTTAGGACAAATGCACTCAATTAATTATCTGTGTAATGATTTGATTAATGCTGGCTTCCCTGCTAGTTTGTCAAGCACTCATGGGTAAGAAAGAGATGGAGATTGCTTTTTCACTGGGCTGTTCAGCTGCGTTTACCGGGCCCAGTAGGAACCTGGCCCCCACAGATCCACAGTAAATAAAGGCATGATGAGTGAGTGCGTGGAGCCCCTGGACTGGCGGGGCTGGGGAAAGGTGTGGACTGTGGCCATTGTTCTGTGTCTGGAGCCCTACAGGGGTTGCGGCAGGAGAGAAGCACTAGGAAATGCGGGGCCCGTAGGAGAGAGGAATGAGGCGGGAGAGAAGAGGAGGGATCACTGCATGGGGGTGGAAGAGCCCAGGGATGGGGAGAGGGTCACCTACTCGGAGGCAGGGGGAAGAGGGTGGATCTTGGAGGGAATGGAATGGAGCCCTGGGCTGTGAGTGTGTGGGTTGGTAGGTGGGTGTGACGGGAAGGGCGATTGTGAGTGAGGGAAGGCACCTGCAGGCTGCGGTGTGAGGTGGAGTGGGGGAACAGTGGGCTGTGGGGAGACGAAGGGGGCTAGAGCCAGAGAATAAGGGCTGATCCTGGGGCGGGGGTAGGGAATGAGCCAAGGCACTGAGCACAATGGGGAGGGGGCGGAGCCTGGAGGCCGGATAGGAGAGTGGGTGGGACAGTGGGCGGGGCTGTGAGGAGGGGCGGGTCCTGGGGGAAGTGGGCGGGCACAGGGTGGGGGCCGGGACAGGGAAGGAGGTGGGACGACCATGGAGGTGGGGACGGGCCATGGCAGGGGGTAAGGGGTGGGCGGGCCACAGGGGATGGGCAGGGCACTGGGCACGGCTGTGATGAGGGGATGGGGCGAGAGTGGGGCCCGGGGAGGGGAAGGAGGTGGGAGGGTCATAGGGAGAGTGGGCGGAGCACTGGGCGGGGCTGTGAGGAGAGGGTGGGGCAGGACCCGGGAAGGAGGTGGGCGGACTACGGGGGGCTGGAAGGATCACGAGGGGTGGGTGAGGAAGGGGGCGCGGCTGTAGGGGGGCGGGTCTTCTGGAGGCGGCCCGCGGCGCTCACCAATCTCTATCTCGCCCTCGCGTTCCGCCAGCTGTTCGAAGTCGCGGATGATGGCGCGGGCAGCCAAGTGGTGGAAGGTCTCGCCCCACAGGTCGGCATCGCGCGCGCTGCTCCGCTCCAGGCTGGGGGACCCCAGCTCGAAGCTCACCTCCCACTGCAGGCGTTGGCTGTCGCGCAGGCCTTTGACCAGAGCCTTGCCCACTACCGGGCCCGGGGTGGCGGGCCTGCCGGGACTGGCTTGCTCCTGGGACTCGGCTGGGGGCTCCCAGTCCGAGGACAGCTCTCTTTCGAAGACAGAGGGGTGATGGGACGGCTCTGCGGGCAGAGGGACAAGAGGGCCAAGCGCTGACCTGGGGGACAGACGGCCAACTCCCAGGGAACATCATCCCTCCCCAGGGAGCAGATACTCCTAAGCAAGTACAACCCCCTCCATCTCCCCAGGGAACAGACAACTCCAACTCCTTTCCGAGGACAGCTGGGGGTGAGGGTGGCATGGGCTTGTCCCCAGGGAGGACAGATCCACCTCCCAGGAGGCCAATGGCTGAGGGGGCCAGACAGGATGGGGTGGGACAGGGGCACAGAGAACGGAGCTGCAGCCTTACAGGCCACCCAAGAACCAGGGTGATTGGGGAAGCGTGGGATTGGTGAGGTCCTCAGAAAGGGGTGAGCCGCAGCAGACCCCAAGGGGACAGACCCAGGCATCTGCCCTGTGGGCCTGCCATCTGAAGTTGAACCACAGCCAAGGATTCTTCCCTGTCCCCAGTCAGGTCCTGAACCCTGTGGTCACTTACCCAGATCTCCCGGGCTTTGGCTGTTAGAGGCAACCTTCAGGCTGGACCCAGGATCCCGCTCCCTCACAGGGCTCCAGGCCTGGGTCTCTTGGCCCCCGGTCAGGAAGGGCTGGCAGCCTTGGGGCAGCAGAGAGGGTCTTCGGGCCCCTGGACCACGGAGCTTGGGGCCCTGGTTCAGGTCCTGACCACTGTTCAGTAAGGGCTAGGGATAGAAGAGGAGAATGGGAGCAGGAGGAGGGGGAGAAGGAGGGGGAGGGGGAGGGGAAGGGGACAGAGCTCCTGGTGGCTGGACACTCCTTCCTTCTGCCCCCTCCACCCCCCACCCTCCCGCCACCACCAGCTCTCCCCAGGGGCACGGCAGCTCCTCCTGGGCACTGCCCCTCCAGTACTCAGGGACACATGACCTAGTGTCCATTACTCATGAGAAACATCAACAGTAATACTCCTAAGCCGTGGATAAACTCCAAACCATGGAAAGCCATGGAAAATCACACACCATGGATAATTCTAAACCCACTTTTTTCTTCTTGCCATAAAGTTTAAACTTTTTTTGTGTATAGTTAAAATTATCAACCTTTTTTCCTTATGTCTTCCCATATGCCATACTTAAAAGGTCTTTCTCACTCAAAAAATATTCTAGAATTTTTGGGATTTCATTTTGTTTGTTTGTGTGTTTAAATCTTTGATTTACATGAAATTTGTTTTGGACTAAGGAGAAAGGAATCCACTTTTTCTTGATTTTCCAAATGGTACCAATCTCACCATTTATTGAATGTGGTTTTTCCATCTGAATCCCTGCAGTTTAGTCAGTTTCCTACCTCTATCCCAACAAAGCTTTCATGCACAGTTGGTTTTATTTATGGACTTTCTGTTCTGTTTTGTTGATTTAATCTATCTATTCTTGTGCTGGTACAAACAGACATGAAAAGGCAAGGGATAAATGGAGAAATACATTTGTCATAGACATAACAAAGATCATTTTCAAGAAGCTTTTATAAATCACTGGGGGAAAAGACAAACTTTTTTTTTTTTTTTGAGCTGGAGTCTCGCTCTGTCGCCAGGCTGGAGTGCAGTGGCACAGTCTCAGCTCACTGCAACCTCCGCTTCCCAGGTTCAAGCGATTCTCCTGCTTCAGCCTCCTGAGTAGCTGGGACTACAGACATGCACCACCGTGCCCAGCTAATTTTTGTATTTTTAGTAGAGATGGGGTTTCACAATGTTGCCCAGGATGACCTCAATTTGTTGACCTCATGATCTGCCCGCCTCGGACTCCCAAAGTGCTGGGATTACAGGCGTGAGCCACCATGCCTGGCCGAAGAGACAAACTTAATAGAATAATGTGTTAAGGGTATTTGCAGGCACTTTATAGCAAAGTATCCAATAAACCCATGAAAAAATGCTCAGTCTCATGAAAACTTTAAGCAATGTAAATTAAAACAAGTTTATGACTTTTTTCCATCTTGCAGATTGGCAAATATTTAAATGTTTGATGGCACACCTGTGGTCAATGGAAAGACAGAGTCTTTCATGGACTGTCAGTGCTAACGTAAGTGGGTACACAGTTGTAGGAGAACAATTTAGCAATGTGCTCTCAATGGAAATGCATAAGCCCTTTTGATCTGGCAATTCCACTTTCAGGAATTTGATCTTGTGAAAATACACAGGAGCGCAACAATTGATATGCAAGTACTGTTTGTTGCAGTATTGTTTGTAAAAGTAAAAATCTGGAAACTGTCGAAATCACTTGGAGTTGGCATCAGTCGAAGTTGGCAAATAAGTTCTGGTATAGCCCATGCAATGGAAGGTCACACAGCATTGAAAATAAAGAAGTAGCTTTCTTCATGCCAAAGTGAAAAGATGTCCAAGATAAAATTTATTTTAAAATAGCAAATTATGATTGTTCTGTGTCTTCATTGTGGCGATGATTACATGACCATATACATTTGTCAAGTCTCAGAACTGTTCACCAAAAAGGGTAATTAAATTCACTTTTTAAATAAATGCAGTGCACTGTTATTTATTTTTGAAAAGTGAATTTAAAAGACCTTAGAAAAGTAAGTTGGAGAGCAGTTTGTACATGTGATTATCAAAAATACACACATGTACTGTGTATTTATGTGTTTTTATGTGTCATATTAATATTTCTAGAAGGAAACACTCAAAACTAAGTGGGTCTGGGAACAGGGAAGGGAGGCTTTTATTTGTGCTTTATACCTGACTGAATTGTTTGAGTATTTTTATTGCAAGCACTGAGTATATACCACTTTTGTAATTGAAGAATATTAAATTAATTAAAAACGAATTTCGAGCCTCTGGGACCATATACATCCCCTGGCAGGGGGAGGGGCTGAGGACGTAAAGTCACTGTCAGGTGCAACAGAGTCTTTTTGGCCAATGAACAGTTAACCATGGGGGCTTTTCCATCCCTATCAAGTATTTATTAGGAGGGGGACTGTGCCTCCCCATTAAATGGGGGCTGCCTTTCTGTCTTTCTGAGCCAGAGGTCCTAGGAATGGTACAAGGATGTGGGAGAAGGAGGGGACTGGTCACTCCCAGGATGACCCCAGCCAGGGCTGCTAAGCCCCAGGGGATCCCTACCTTCCACTCCTTGCCCAAACACCAGGATTCCCCTAGCCTTGCTTCACCATCAACACCACACCAGGTCACAGAGAGCAACTGAAGCTGGTAAGGTTTCCATAGCAACAGATGAGTCTAAGATCCAGGCTTTCACCCAGCCAGAGAGTGCATGGAGTGTGTGTGTGTGTATGTGTGTGCATATATAAGTGTGTTGTGTGTGCATGCATAAGAGAGAATCAGGTTGGGGAAGAAGCCAGGCAGGATGGGGGTGAGAGATAAGCAGAGATGAGTCTCAATAGCTAAGGAGCATGCAGGAAAGAAGTAAAGGGGAACCAGCCTGTCCAGAGCTCTCACCAAGTAGCACTGCCAGCAAAGGATGGCTGCTGTGTGCCAGGTGCTGGGCCAGGCACTGCGTCTTTTATCAGCCAATGCCTGGAAGAGTCCTCCACTTAGAGTTGGCTCTCAATACATATCTTTTGATGGATGGCAGCTCAATCTTGTGCCTGAGCTACTCTCCCCATTTGGTAGATGAGGCAGCTGGGGCTCGGAGAGTTGAGTGACATGTTTGAGGAACAGAGGCAGCCAGACGGCAGAGCCAGTTGCCTTCCGATTGCATCAAGTGGTCCCTCACTAAGGACAGAGAAGGACCCCCAGGGATAAGATGGCAGTGTCCCTACCCTTAGAGAGTGGGCTTATGTGTAAGTGGAGGCAGGGAGGGATGGGGGTGGTGGTTAGAAGTGGGAGGGGGCATTCAGGGAGAGCGAAAGCCTGCTTTTATGGAACCACAGCGTTACAATGACATATCTACATAAAGCCCATTCTTTTGTTTGTTTTGTTTGGGACAGGGTCTCTTTCTGTCACCCAGGCTGGAGTGCAGTGGTGCCGTCTCAGCTCACTGCAACCTCTGCCTCCTGGGCTCAAGTGATCTTCCTGCCTCAGCCTCCAGAGTAGCTGGGATTACAGGCATGTGTCACCACGCCCTGCTAATTTTTGTATTTTTTGTAGAGACAGGCTTTTGCCATGTTGCCCAGACTGGTCTGGAACTCCTGGGCTCAAGCAGTCTGCCTGTCTTGGCCTCCTAAAGTGCTGAGATTACAGGCATGAGGCACTGTGCCCGGCCAAGCCCATTCTTCATAAAATGGATTAAACCACAATTTGGTTTAGGACAATGGTGCTCGTCCAGGCGATTGTGCTCCCCAGCGGACATTTGGCAATGTCTGCAAACATTTTTGGTTATCATGGTGCTGTTCCTGGCCTCTAGTGGGAAGAGGCCAGGGATGCCACCAAATGTTCCACAGCGCACAGAATTGCCCCTATGATATAAAATTATCATGTCCATGGTGCCGAGGCTGAGAAACCCTGGCCTGGCAGGACAGTGGGTGACCACTCCTACTGTGGCTTTCTAACTCTCAAATTCTCTCTGCTGCCAGGCATGGTGGCTCACCTCTGTAATCCCAGCACTTTGGGAGGCCCAGGCAGGCAGATCACTTGAACCTGGGAGTTCAAGACCAGCCTGGGCAATATGGCAAAACCCTGTCTTTACTAAAAATACAAAAATTAGGCCAGGCATGGTGGTTCATGCCTGTAATCCCAGCACTTTGGGAGGCTGAGGTAGATGGATCACTTGAGGCCAGGAGTTAGAGACCAGCCTGGCCAACATGGTGAAACCTTGTCTGTACCAAAAATAGAAAAATTAGCTGGGCATGGTGGCATGTGCCTGTAATCTCAGCTACTCAGGAGACTGAGGCAGGACAATCGCTTGAACCCAGGAGGCGGAGATTACAGTGAGCTGAGATCGTGCCATTGCACTCCAGCCTGGGCAACAAGAGTGAAACTCCATCTCAAAAACAAAACAACAAAACAAAACAAAACAAAACAAAACACAAAAAAACAAAACAAAAATTAGCCAGATGTGGTGGTGCATGCCTGTAATCCCAGCTACTTGGGAGACTGAGACATGAGAATTGCTTGAACCCAGGAGGTGGAGGTTGCAGTGAGCAGAGATGGCACCACTGCACTCCAGCCTGGGCAACAGAGCAAGGTGCTATCTCAACAAACAAACAAACAAAAAAACCTGTCTGCCTCTGGGATTTGTAGGAGGTGCAGTTCAATAGAGAGGGAATAAAAGGCTTTCAAGGCAGGGGGGTCTTTCAAAGATTAGGCAGGTTGCAATCCTCTGACTGGCTGTGTGACCCTGGATAAGTGCCCTACCTCTCTGGCCCTCAATTTCCACATCTGTATTGAGCCAAGGTAGGCCCCTAAGCTCTCTCCTTCCCCAGGGGTGCTATAAAGTCAAATGAAAGAGCGCATGGAAATGTTCCTTGTCAACTGGGCAGTGTGTGTACAGGGAATGAGTGAGCTTATTGACCGGTGGATGTCCTGATTTGGAAGATGTACTCAGAGGTTAGGCAGATGAAGGGCTAAGAAAGGAGAAAGGGAGTGACTCACTTAGCAGTGTAAGTTGTGGATGGCTCTGTCCTGTGGTTGAAGCAGGGGACACAGCTCTCCCCTGTCTGTCACCTTCCCCAGCTCCTCCCTAAACTGTCCTGCTTGGGTACCTGCAAATCAATCTGCCACCGCTGGACATCCAGGCTGGTCTGGTTGGTGAGGTCCTGCAGCCTGGCTTTCCGCAGTGGGTATCTCCTGGCAGCTGGCATGGGGTCACTCGCCGTGGTAGCCCTTGGGCGGGGCTTGGGATTGGTGATCTGGTTGGTGCTGTATGCCCTCCGTCGCTGGGAGAGGTTCAGATCTGGACAGGGATAGTGATGGGGAACTATCAGAGTGGGACAGCAGGGAAAGACAGGGGCTTGCATCCCCCTTTCCTGTTTGGAAGCATCTCATGTTCTCCATCGCTTGCCTACTGAAGAATGTGCCGGTGCCTCCCCTGGCATCCAGAGTCTTGCCAGATCTGGCCCTAGCCTAGCTTCCCAGCTACTCCACCTGCTGCTTCTTTTAAAAGGTACAAAGTGCCTGGGTGTGATGGCTCACATCTCCGTAATCCCAGCTCTGTGGGAAGCCGAGGTGGGTGGATCATTTGAGGCCAGGAGTTCCAGACCAGCCTGGGCAACATGGTGAAACCCTATCTCTACAAAAAATACAGAAATTAGCCAGGCATGGTGGTGTGCACCTGTAGTCCCAGCTGTTAGGGAGGCTGAGGCAAGAGAATTGCTGGAACCCAAAAGGTAGAGGTTGCAGTGAACCAAGATCATGCCACTGCACTCCAGCCTGGGTGACAGGCCGAGACTCTGTCTCAAAAATAATAAAATAAAATAAAATAAAAGGTACAAAGTGGGCCAAACGCACTAGATCAGAAGCCAATTGTGTGTGTGCGTTCTGAGTGTCACACTCTCCACACTGCTGCTCAGGCAGTTCTGCTGCCTGGAACCTCCTCTCCCTTCCTGCCTCTAGGAAGCAGTCCCCTTGTGAAGTCTTTGTTGATATCCTCTAGCAGATGTGCTAATTTTTCCTGGGATTCCCATAGCTTGTTAAATTTTCTAGGGATCCCTGGCACCCTGTCATTCTGCTTTCTATCAGAGGTAGTGCCAGACGTGTCTCTCACTACATGGAAAGCTCTAGAAGGGCAGGGGACTTGCCCAGTCATCTTTGCTTCCCATGTTGCCCTCAGCCCCTAACCTTAGTAGGGAATTGGGTAAATACCCTCTGAATGGAAACTAACACCGTAAGGAGGCTTCGGCTCAGAGAGATCTAGATTCTTTGTCTGTACTCTAGCTGTTTTGAGCTCTATGAGCTTAGCTAAGCTGCTTAAATTTTCCAAGTCTCAATTTCCTCATCTGTCAAATGAGTGTAACAGTGCCCACCTCTGCAGCTGCTAACTATTCAACGAGGTGGTTTTTACCAAGCGCTTAGCACATAGTGAGTGCTCAACGTCAGGTAACAATCATTAGAGCAGTAGACCAACCGTGCTTGGCCGCGGAGTCTCTGCTGACCAGCCGGGCATCCTTGGCCTGCCCCAGGATGAAGGGTGCTCCCAAGTTCTTGGCACAGTCTCCACCTTCCGGTCCGGGTCCCTCATCCTGAGAGTGGTAGAAGACGGAGCTGCCAAATTCCTGAGAGTGCAGCATGCTGTACTGCTGCCTCTTGTCCTGGAGGGAGGTAGGGAAAAGAGGGCTAGGAGTGAGGCTAGAGGTCAGGAACGGCTTCCGCAGGGAGCAAGGGGTGTGAGCACAGGTGGTGGGGCCTTCATCTCCGAAGAATCAGCTCAATGGGAAAGCATTTTGTTTGTTTAGGGTATTAAGATACTCTTCTGTTCAAGAGATGGTGAATGGAATTATCTTTTCATAACATTTAGGTTATGTTTTTAACTATTGACTTCATTAAAACATTTTTAAATGTAATTCTAAATGCCACTCCTGTTTCCAAATAGGTAACAAAAATTCACAAAATAAACCATCTGTTCCTCTCATTCTGTTGTCTGTGATATAAACATACAGTTGACTCTTGATCAACCTAAGTTTTAACTGCATGGGTCCATTTATACATGGATTTTTTTCAATAAAAGTTACATTGAGTGTCAGCTCCTCTTGTTCCCCGTCCACCTCCTCCACTTCTTCCCTCTGTCACCTCTGAGACAGCAAGACCAACCCCTCCTCCTCCACTACTCAATGTGAAGACAATGACAATGAAGACCTTGATGATGCACTTCCACTTAATGAATAGTAAATGTATTTTCTCTTCCTTATGATTTTCTTAAAAACATTTTATTTTCTCTAGCATACTTTATTGTAAGAATACAGCATACAATACATATAACCCACAAAATACGTGTTAATTGACTGTTTATGTTATCAATAAAGCATCCAGTCAACAGTAGGCTATTAGTAGTTAAGTTTTTAATGAGTCAAAAGTCGTACGTGAATTTTTGACTGCATGGGGGGGTCGGTATCCCTAACTTCTGCATTGTTCAAGCAATGCGGAAGTTAGGGATACCGACCCCCCCATGTATAAATAACACATCAGCTTTTGGGGGTCATGTTTTGTTTTATTAAAAACCTCACCAGACTACTTACACTTAGCAGTATCTTGAATTTTGCACTGAAAACATTTTGGAAATTCTGCATTTCCACTATTCTTTTGTTTGTTTGTTTAAAGATAGGGTCTCCACACTGCACCTGGGCTGGAGTGCGGTGGCACAGTCATAGCTCACTGCAGCCTCCACCTCCTGGTCTCGGGCAATCCTCCTGCCTCAGCTTCCAGAACAGTTGGGGCTACAAGCATGTGCCACTACGTCTGGCTAATTTTTTACATTTTTGTGTTTTGTAGAGAAGTGGTCTCCGTAGGTGGCCCAGGCTGGTCTTGAACTCCTGGCCTCAAGCCATCCTCCCACTTTGGCCTCCCAAAGTGCTGGGATTACAGGTGTGAGCCACTATGCCTGGCCCCAGCCATTCTTTTTAGCATCTGACTACACAACATTTTACCACCCCTTATTGTTAAGCGTTCATTTTGCGGCCATTGATTTTTGTCACCATAAAAAAATGCTACAGTAAGTCCTGGGATATAAATCCATTACATTGCTTTTATTTTTATGGGATAGACTCCTAGGAGTGGGATTTCTGGGTTGAAAAGTTTGTGTATCTCTAATTTTTCTTTTTGTCTTGGAGGCAGAGTCTTGCCCTATCCCCCAGGCTGGAGTGCAGTGGCATGATCTTGGCTCACTGTAACCTCCACCTCCCAGGTTCAGGCGATTCTCATGCCTCAGCCTCCAGAGTAGCTGGGATTACAGGTGCCTGATGCCACACCCAGCTAATTTGTCTTTTTTTTTTTTTTAGTAGAGGCAGGGTTTCACCATGTTGGCCAGGCTGGTCTCGAACTCCTGACCTCAGGTGATCCCTGCCTCAGCCTCCCAAAGTGCTGGGATTACAGGCTTTGCCCGGCCTATCTCTAATTTTATTAGTCATTTCTAGAGTGCTTTCGAGGAGGGCTGTGGCGAGTTATATTTATACCAACAATACGTGAAGATCCTCTTTATTCAATATCCCTACCAGTAGCAGGGCAAACTCTGCCAGTACTGAGTAAGAAAAGGAGAATGGATTTGATGACTGCATCCAGTCCCTTCTAGTGGGAGGGTCTGCTGATGAACTCGTGCCTTCTAGACCTCCCAGGAAGGCCTGGACTGTGCAAGGACTTGGCCAGCATTTTGTTTAGCATTTTCTCCCTGCTGCTGAACACTCCACTCTCCATAACACATTAACCATCACCTTGATCACAGTTCTTAAAACATTTTATAACATTCAAAAATCTGGAGCTTTCACATAACGTTCCAATTTCTCCTGAAAAATTAGACACACATTTAACATAAGGCTCGCATTTCTGCATGATGACACTTTGTTAGGGCTGTGTTGGGGCTGCCCAGTTTAGACGGTTTGCCAGTGTGCTAACCAGTTTGCCATATTCCTCACCAGTCCTTATTGCCTCTCCAACTGTGAGCTCAGCGGTAACTGCTATCCATCACAGCACTGGCCCCTTTTATTTTTATACCGAGTCCATTTCATTCATTCCACACCTGCCCAATGTCTCTAGACATTGAGTTTGTGACTTCTTTTTTAAAAAAAACAAGACGAGAAATACTTTAAAGTGGACAGACTTGTGAAAGAGGAAAGTTAGGTGAGGAAACAGCTTCTTGGGCAATCTCTCACATTTTAGTATGAATTTCACCTCCCTTTCGGAAGTTCTTGGCTTTTAACCCACTTCTACCACCATGGACAAGCGAATCATCCACGTAAAGAAATAAAAGACAAACTCATCTAAGAAGATATGAGCTGACTAGAGTGTGTGAAGGAAATCGAAGTGCATTTGTTCTTGAACTGAAGAACAAATCACTTAGGGGAGATGATGGAAAATGAAGTTTCCTGGGTTTTATCCTAGGGAATTCTTATTCAACAGACCTGGGTGGAAGCTAGGGATATGTATTTATTTATTTATTTATTTTAAAGACAGAGTCTCACTGTGTCACCCGGGCTGGAGTGCAATGGCACGATCTTGGCTCACTGCAAACTCCGCCTCCCAGGTTCAAGTGATTCTCCTGCCTCAGACTCCTGAGTAGCTGGGATTCTAGGTGCCTGCCATCATGCTTGGCTAATTTTGTTGTATTTTTAGGAGACAATGGGGTTTCACCCTGTTGACCAGGCTGGTCTTAAGTTCCTGACCTCAAGCGATCTTCCTGTCTCGGCCTCCCACAGCTCTGCATTTTAAACAAGTTCTCCAAGTGGTTCTACTGCAGGGGCTCTTAAGAACCACATTTTTGGGATGGTGGCATCTACCTTAGCCATGTCACTGTAAGTGAATGCCTGTGGTCTGGCAACTGTAACCCTCAACTGGGTAAACTGTAAACCTACAACTGTAAACCCAGTTCCAATGAGTTTCTAGCTGCCACAAATAGTCTTTCCAGCTAAGGATGATTTGTAGGCATGGGTTCTGGACCCCCATGGACCCCTGGAGTTTCCAGGATACTTACAGATCTGGGATGAGAGATGTGTAAGGAAGCATCACAGACAATGCCATACCCCACCAGCCGTTCTCCAGGGAAGAGGGAGCTGGCACTGATGGGTGAGACCAGGACCTCAGTGGTCTTGGGGAAGACCCACTCCACAGTCACATCACTCAGGACTGGGGCCATGGCCTTCTTCAAGGACTTGACCATCTGTAGGGCAGGGTCAGAACACAGGTTGGGGGATGTGTGAGAAGAGACGTGTACAGAAGCCCACGTAAGTATGAGCTTAGTGGGGAGTAGGAGCAGGGAAGAAGGGACAGCAGGGCTTGGCAGTGAGCACACCTCACTTGCCCAGCAGTGAGTACACCTCTGAGCTTCTTAGACTCCTAGAATGTCAGAGTTGGAGAGGATCTTTGCTGTCACCTTTTCTAAGCTTAGCATTTTTATTTTATTTTATTTTCATTTTATTTTGAGACAGAGTCTGGCTTTGTTGCCTAGGCTGGAGTGCAGTGGCATGATAGCTCACTGCAACCTCCACCTCTCAGGTTCAAGTGATTCTCCTGCCTCAGCCTCCTCAGTAGTAAGGACTACAGGCACCCACCACCACTCCTGCCTCATTTTTGTATTTTTAGTAGAGATGGGGTTTCACCAAATTGGCCAGGCTGGTCTCAAATTCCTGGCCTCAGGTCATCTACCTGCCTAGACTTCTCAAAGTACTGGGATTACAGGCATGAGCCACTGTGCGCCTGGCCAGTTTAGCATTTTATAAATGAGAAAATCTGAGGCTCAAAGTAGGGCAGTGACTAGCCCAAGGGCACACAGGTTTGTGTCAGAGCATGGACTGAATAATGATCTTGAGCAAGTTCATTTGCCTCTCTGGGCCTTTATCCCCTTCTGTTAAAGTGGGAGGATGTAGTTGAAGGATTTGCCATACTGAATTTGAAGTATCTGCCATGTGGTAGGTGTTCAGTAAATGACAGCTATGGTCATCATCTAGACTGATTTCCTTGGATGTCCCGTACTGCAAACCTGGAGAAAATGACTTTAGAGCTGTGGCAATTATAGAGGTGAGCTTTCAAATCTCCCTTCAAGAAAGACCATGCCTCCTTCTTGCAAGAAATGCAGTTAAGTGACAGCTTCCAGATGCAGCACCCCAGCTTTTGAGCCAAGACCATATCTCTCCCTGGAAGCCCCCAGCCAATGATTCATCATGGCAGGGACACTAGACCCCAGTCATTTAAGCATGTCGCAGACTTTGATGGGCAACCTTTGCTCCAGAGCTCCCCGCTGGATGGCTGAGACCTTGCCAGGGCGTCACAGTCTGAGGCCCTCTTGTCCAATTCTGCTCCCACTTTGCTTTCCCAGCTGTTGGATCATCCTCTTGGCTTGAAGAGCTTTCTTCCTGCTTCCTCCTCTTCCACCTTTCATAGACACCATTCCCAATAAACCCCTTCACTCTTTACCCCAGCCCTGTCTCTGTTTACTGGACTGACAAGGGGATTTTCTAAGGGTTAGATTATTCATGTCAAATATGCAGGACATGGAAGGAAGACTACGACCTCCTTTATTTCTGGCTTCTTTAGATTCTTCTGAGCCACCATTTGTCATCTTCAAGAATGTGGCCAGATATGGACCTCAAACACAACTCCAATCCATATAGGTGGCAGCTTTCTCAAGAGCCTCATCCTATCCAGCAGTGGATGGAGTGTGTGTCCAGTGGCTGGATACCAGGGGATCTGCATCCTGGCATTGCTTCAAGAGTTGCCTGGTCTGTGGCTTACAAGTCTCTTTGGTTTTCATCGGGGTGCAATGTGGCCCAGTGGAGAGCTCAGATTTGGGGTGACAGCCCCAGTTTCACCACTGAGTTGCCATATGACTGGTATGGGCCTCTGAGGTTCCAGCATCAGAAGGGACGGTGGGGGTTCTGTTGCCTACCTTGGGTTGCAGCCGCTCTCCCTCCGTCAGGAACTCAGCACTGCCCTTGGACACAGATGCCAGCCCTTTCACCAGTCTGTGGCAGACATTGGGTCCGATTCCAAAGCTATAGCACCTGAAGGAGGTGAGAAGAGAGGCTATTACGTCTCATCTTCTCTGCATCTTTGTCTCCTGATGGGGAAAGGGACATGGCATGACCCAGCAGGATCTTGGAGCTGGCCCTATCTTCAGGTAAAGGGAGAGGGAGAAGGAAGAGGGGCCATGAGGGGGCACCCACATTCACACCCATCGATTCACCCACAGACAGCCCATCAAGTCCCACTGAGCACAGAGTGGGAGCAGCCTCTCCCTTGGCTGTGGGACCTCTCCCTGGGTTGCTCTTAGGAGTCATGTGCAGAGGCATGGGTAGCTCACCCTTTCTGACTTGAGAGGGAAAAAGGTGAACTTGAAATCAGCCCACACTATCTTGGAAGCAAAGTCCTATGGGAATTGTGGGGCCCGTCCTCTCCCTCTGGCATTTTCCATATTTCCCTTGGGCTCTGGTGCCCCAGCCCCGGCAGACTGGAGTCACGGAGCCTAGACCCGCAGCCTAGGCTGACCTGGTGGAGAAGGCGTGATTTCGCACCAGCTCCAGCACCTTCCCCGTGTTGTTGACAGCGCCGTCTGTGATCAGGAAGAGTAGCCGAGGGTGGCCTTGGTGCACTGGCTGCCTGATGACCCACTTGAGAGGGGAAAGGATGTTGGTGCCACCCATGTCGGCCTTCATTCTCTGGATGTTATCACAGGCCATGGCCAAACTCTCCTGCAGAGAAGCAGACAGTCCCCAGGGTCACCGTATGGCACAGAGACTCTAGACCACCCTGGGAAGAGGCCTTTGTTTCCCTAGATCTTCTTTAAACCTCACCAGAGTTGACCCATGCTCCCAATTTCATCCCCGCCCACTTATAGGAAGAATGGGTAGCCACTCATTTGGTGTCATCCTGCTCAACAGCACCCACTACCCGTGCCTGAAACGCCAAGCTGCTGTCCTTTCTGGGTTCCCCTTTAAAAATAGAAGCACTCTGGGAAGAGGTAGCACATGAAACCTCTGATTCTTCAGCATACATGAGGTTTCTTTTTCTGATGAGGGAGGTCGGTGGTGTGGTGGAAAGAACACCGGACTAGGAATCTTAAGATCTGAGTCCGGAGACTGACTCTGGCCCCAGCCCTCTATGACATTTTGAGAAAATCATTTCTCTAATCCCGGCTTCAGATTTCCTTGCTCCTGGACTAACAATGTGGGTCCCAACTGGCCAAGGATGGATGTCATTTGCAGCAAGAGTAGATTCCCACCGGACACGTTCACTTCCTCCTCCTGGTTTAGGGGGATTCTATTTCAACATCCACTCTTGGATGGGACTTAGAAGTAACAGCTTGTTTGGGAGGCTAAGGGGGGTGGATAACTTGAGGTCAGGAGTTCAAGACCAGCATGGCCAAAATGGTGAAACCCTGTCTCTACTAAACATACAAATATTAGCTAGGTGTGGTGGGCATGCCTGTAATCCTAGCTACCTGGGAGGCTGAGGCAGGAGAATCGCTTGAACCCAGGAGGCAAAGCTTGCAGTGAGCTGAGATCAAGATCGCACCACTGCACTCCAGCCTGGGCAACAGAGGGAGAGAAAAAAAAAAAAAAAAAAAAAAAAAAAAAAAAAGCAGCAACAGCATGTATCAAAAGTCTTAAGATGTACGTATAGCTTTTGAGCCAGCAAGGCTAGGAATTAATCCTAAGGGAATAATTAAGGATGCATGCAAAATCTGTGATACACAGATGACTAAATAAAATGGGAAGAACTTTAATGCCTGACTGCAGGAGTTTTTTAATATAAGTCCCCATCTATCTGTGTAGTGAAATACTAGGAAGCCATTGCAATTACGTTACAGATTAATACTCACTGGCATGGAAATACACGCATGATAGACTGCTGCGTTAGAAAAGTAGGTGACAGAACAGTATGGAAGGCCTAATCCTATCTTTATTAAGAGTGTGTGTAAATGCATAGAACAAGGGCTGGAAGGATTTATACGAAGCTCTTAGCAGTGTCTTTTCTTCCTTTTTTCCTGACTGACATAATCACAGGAGATTTTTTTAAAATGTTGTTTTTCATATCTACATTTAAAAATTGTGAAAAAATCAATATCTATTATTCTTTTGTCATTGTTGTTCGTAAAAGTGAGGTCCCACTGTGCTGCCCAGGCTGGACTCAAAACTCCTAGGCTCAAGCGACCCTCCCACCTCAGCCTCCCAAGTAGCTGAGACTACAAGCGCCTGCAACATATATTATTGTTGTATTTTTAAAACTCATAACATTATTTTTAGTTGAAAAGTGTCCCATTTGTCTTTCCTTCCTCCCTCCTTTCCTTCCTTCCTCCCTCCCTCTCTTCCTCTTCTTAGATCTGGGTAGGATGCTCCAATTTTGAACATGCTGCTGGGGCCACAGCCCTCTTGTTTCACACTGTATCTTGAGCCTTGTGAGTTCCATTCTTAGACCACTGCCATGCGCACTCACCCACCTATTCACTCCCCTACTTCTTATCATCCACTTCCTTAGTTCAACCTTGCATGAGTCCATCCTCCGTGTGAAACAGAGGCTTCAGTGAGTGGCAGGCCTGGGCTATGTCCTCTTTCTACCCACTTTCTGTACCTCATCTCTGCACACACACATACTTTGCCCAAAATAGTTTGATTCTAAAGAGCGGGGGATGTCAGAAAGCTGAGATGTCAGAAAAATGTCCAAACACAGATAGCTTCTCTTTAGTTCTCTGCCCCCGGGTGTGATCTGGGTTCTCCGTGGGTAGGCAGCTTCTGAGGCCAGCCCTCGGGTTTTACCTACTTTTCCCCCTTTCCTTCCTTTCCTCTTCTCCCCACCATGCACCCCCCTCCTGGTCCCAACATTGCCCCCTCCTTACCTCACTGTAGGACTGGCTGGAAGGAAAAAGGCTCTTAAATGTGGATCCAAACCCAATGATATTGAAGAGACAGGCTGGCATGAGGCTCTTAAGGGCCACCAACATGGCATCCTGGCAGGAGCGAAAGTTTTCAAGATTCAAGAAGGAGCTCTTGCCACTCAGCCACCACACCCCAGTATTCCCTTTCCTAGTGCAGGAACAGCCTCCAAACGGGCCTCTACCCTCCTCTGTCTGCACCCAGCAACTCTTTTTCCCCACATCAAGAAATTTGCTGACACTGACCAGAGGCTGGACCAAAGCCGCCACCACCACCATCACCACCACCATCATCATCATCATCATCATCATTAAATTTATCCATGTAGCAGATCTGACTTCTTAAAACCTTTCTATTATGGCTTGCCAATGTGTTTGAGTAATTTTCCTTTTGCAATTGCAATTACAGGGTTTTAACTCACTAGGTAACTGATTTTGTCGCAAGTACATATGCGATGTGTTGGGGAAAGCGAGCTTCCAGGACTCCCCTCTGGACTGCATTAGAGCAGTGATCATAAATCCTCTCTAAAGGGAAAGTGGTTCTCAGACAAAGCAGCTTTGAGGATGGGAGTGAACAGTGGGAGGAAGTGGGCAAACATTTCATAAGCAATAGGTCTGCAAAACTAGATTATAATACTATATACTACTACAATATAATAACTGTATTGCCAGTTCCATTTAACTTCTTGCTGATCCTGAGAGGCGGGGAGAGCCGCTCCCTGCTGTCAAAGCAGAATTGATGTCTAAGGGAGGAAAGTGGCCTGGTCCCGGTCATGCTGTTGATGGAATGGCTTCTGGCCCTCTGTGGGACCTTCTGCATCAGTCAACCTAACAGTCACCACCCAAGGACGCATCCTCAGGGGCAGTCTCTCTAGCCATATTTGTCAGGTGCATAGGACGTACTTTACATGCATCACCTCACTGATCTTCATCATAACTCTCAAGGCAGGCACACTACTATCCCCATTTTATAGAAGAGAAGATTGAGGCACGGAGACGTGAGGTAATGTGTTGGTGAGCATCCAGAGGGTAAATAATGGAGTCAGGACTCAAAGCCATCTCAGTTTCCCTCCAAAATCTATGAAGACTAAACATAACCCATGTAACTATGCACCACCAGGAGACCTTGATGAAGGTAGATTGAAAAAAAGAAAACAAAACAGTACAACGAGGGAGGTGGAGGTGATGGTAGAAGCCAAATTGATGATGATGATCATGATGGTGATGACGGCTATAATACAATGCAATAGTGGTAAATATCAAGCTGTTACTACCTGCTAAATGTTCTAAGTTATGTCACCCCTCTGAGCCTCAGCCTGGTGCATAGTAAATATTCAGTAAATGGTTATGATTATCAACCCAATGGGATCTATATTAATATTAATAACGCTATTTTACAGATAAGGGAACTGAGGCTCAAGACAGCTAAGGAATTGCACTGGGTCACAAAACCTAAGACTAATGACTGAGGCTTTAAAAACACAGCTGTGAGATTTTTATTCATGTTGGCTCTGCCTTGGCAGAGGAATGAAAGTCTGTGTTCCCCTGGCCCCCGTGTCCCCCATCTTGTTTACTGATAGTACCCCAGGGATCTCAGCATAGCTTCAGGGAAGCTGTCATACTTCAGGATCTAGAAGGAGACAGCTGCAAGTGGATTCTGGCAACTTTTACACCACATGGATTTCCAGGCTCCAAGTATTCACACCCAATCCCATCCCCCCCCCCAAACATTAACATTAAACGTTCACATTCACATTCTCTCTCTCTTCATTGCTTGCATCAATACATTTGGTTTCTCTACAAAAGAAGTCAATGTCTGCTTATTTTTTCATTAGTCACGAATGCATCTTCCTGCTAGGAGGAGATTCTGCTGATCCACACAGATTGTCTCTGCTCACACCTATTAGAAATTTTAAAGCCACGTTTTTGGCAGCAAGTGGCAGCTGAAGAATGAGACCAGCTGCAGGAAATTAAATTGGCTGGACTTTCCCCTTTGGCATAGGCTGTTTGGATTTCTATTTTCTCTCTCCTCCCTGAGCCTAGATTTTCCTAAAACTTCAACCCATGGGTCACAATTTATGACCCAAGCAACCTTCCAGTGCCCTCATTGTCAGTGGGGAAAGGGATGTGTAGCCTGAGTAATTTCTGTGCCTTTCTCTAAAAGGGTCATATTTAGCAGGATGGATGGCACCAGAGCAAAGCCATTTGTGAAGGAATGACCTTGAGCTCAGTGAGCTGAACTGGAGAAGGGCAGGAGAGATTCCAAGAAGAAAGGCGACTAAAAGGAAAGCCAGAGAAAGTTATTGTCAGAGAATTCTGGAATGCAAAGATTGGACAGGACTTCAGCCCAGGAAGTGGATTTCCATTTATGAACCAATTCCATTTAACTGGTAGTAACTGCCTGGAACACTGAGATGAGAAGAATATAGCCTGAGTCTAGGCTCAGCAGAAAAAATACTCATTATCAATTATTGATGTCTACCTGGGCTCGGGAGAGGGGAGTGGAGGGACATGTAACATACGTTCACTCTGCCTGAATTGATCCTTCCTTCTCACTTTACGGAACGGATAAATGAAGCCCAGAGTTGAAAATTGACTCATCCACAGCCACGGAGCAAATCAGTGGCAGAACTGATCCTGGAACCCAGGTGTCGCTCTTGACACGATGCCATGCAGCAGAAATGACATCATCAGAGAAGAGAATTTTTTAGTGGAAGAGTATGCATCATTCTCCATAAGCAATGTTAAGAAAAATGAGCTCTGAAGCAAGATATAGAAGGCCCAGGCTCCCTCACTAGCCCTGCAGTGCTGGGAAAAGCACTTAGCCTCTTGGGCACTCAAGTTTCTTTACCTGGAAAATGGAGGGAAAATGGACTAAATGTTCCCTAAGCCATGTTTTAGGTTTATGCTTCTGTGATGCTCTAGGGTAACGGAGACATCTTGTGAACTGACGTAGCTGTGGAATGGGGTACAGATGGCCACAGAGGCCTGGAGTGGGCTTCAGCACTCCAGCACCGAGGACAGCTTCTCATTCCAATGTTTGCCTTTGATGGTGGGCAGGCTGGGGAAGGAGGTGCAATCAGCCCTGCCTCCCCGTGTCATGAGGCCTCAAACAGGAACTTGGGTCCCGTGTATGACTTCTCTGTCATACTTCAGGACAATTGTAGCAAGCCTGCAGAGATAGCTGGCCTCCCAGATCTCACCCAACCCTCCTCTCCTTGCTGAGCTTGTTGCCCTAGAAACAACAGCTTGGTCTGGGAAAGATGAAATTTCAGGTGACGACAGAGCCCCACTCTGTTCTTGTCCCTCCTTCCCTGTTCTCCTGAACTCAGTTATCCTTTACCTGGGTCAGTAAAGAGATGGAAGGCTTTTTATGCATAAACACAGAGCTAGGTCCCATGGAAAGAGGGAGGTGAGAGGATAGATGACCCTTGTTCTAAATGAGTTCCTAACTCCAGAGAGAGACATCTGCCCAACCAAAAATACAAGGCAGTGTTGGATAATGCCACGATCGAGATGAATAATCTCCTGGGGGTGGGGCAGGGGGCAGGTGAAAGTCGTCTAGACTGTGGGGGGGTACGGTTCTATCACTGTTTCTTCCACACTCCTGAGGAGCTCTCCTTAGCAGGGAGACCAAGCTCCCACACATTCTGATTGGCTCTCAGTCCTGTGCTCCTCACTTGACTGTCAGCTCCTTGAGGACAGGCACTGTGTTTACATTCTCCTGTTTTTCCAGATGGTCAAGGGCAAGGCTTGGCACCTATTAGGTGTTTAAAAAAAAAGAGAAACCAATCTTTTCTAATGAAATTCTACACATTCCTTGATGGCAGGGGCCATGTCCACTGAAGCTCTGACATCAGGTAGTGGGAACAGTCAGGTAGACATGGGTTTAATCTCAGACCACACTGGCTAGGTGACCTTCAGCAAGTGACTGAAACGCTCAAGATCAGTTTTCCTAATTGGAAAATGGTAAAAATAGGATCAAACTCATAGGATAACTGTCTGGGTTAGATACCAAGCTGTACATAAATTAAGTGGCTAGTACCGTATTCAACACACAGCAGACCCTCAGCAAATGTTACTTCCCTTCCTGTCTTCTCTGTACCCTGCTCCACTCAGTACCTACTGGGGTGTTTTAGCTAACGTTTGTGGAGTGCAAAGGACAGCTATGGGTGACTTCTTCCCTTATAAATAGATGCCAGCTCCGCCTCTGCTCACACCACTTCATGTTTTTTTGGGGAAGCAAATGGAGTTTGGGTGTCTATGTTTAAATTGATTTTTAAAATTTGTTTCTTGGAACAGACAGTGCTGAAGAAGCTGGGCTAGGGGCGCACAGCTGATTTGCCCTGGAGCCCTGGGCCCTGGGTGGGGGGTGCTCTCAGCAGGTACCTTGACGCGGTGCATGCTGATCCCGCTCATGCTGCTGCTCCTGTCAATGAGGAAGATGAACTCCCCGTGGGCCTTTCTCAGGCTCGGCTGGACTGACTGGAGGTCGGGGCAGAAATTGAGCATGATGACGGAGTGGTGGGGAATGTCTTTGTGGAGGCGCTTTCGAATGATTTCTGTCTGGAGGAGAAAGGAACACTCTGATTGGACAATCAGGGGGCCAAGAGGTTCTCCTGGGGACTCACGCTGGTCCCCGTCACTCACCATGCATCCACATCCGGCTCAGGGTCTGCACAGAAGACTTCCGGGCTGACTGTGCTCAGCTCCTCTGTTTGCTACACCTTCACCGGTTACAACAGCAAGCATGGACTTTGCAAGCAGAAAGACCTGGGTTTGAATCCCAGCTCTGTCACCATCCAACTGTGTGATATGGGGCGAGTCCCTCCTCTGGGTCTATTTACCCATTTGCAAAGTGGGGCAAATAATGTCCACTTTTCAGGGTGGTTGTGAGGATGAACTGAGTCAGCACAGACATGGGAAGCCCCTTGGTTGAATAATGGTCTCCCGTGTTTCCACTTGGTGTATAACCTGCTCTCTGGCTCGTCTTGGCTGTGACCTGGGTTTCCCTGATTTACCGATTCTCTCCCATTGTTAAATTCCTGCTCGCTCTTCAAATTCTGTCTGTTTGGAAAGCCTTCCCCAATTTCCAGGTAGACTTAATTACTTAGTTTCCTCATCCATGAAATGAGGACAAGAAGGCACACCTCACTGAGTTGCTGCATGGGTTCAGGGCACTTGTGAAGCTGGCTGCCTGGCAGAGAGCACTTGTCTCTAAACAGCAGCCATCATTGTCACTGCCACTGCTCTGCTGGTCCCGGAAGCCCACGCACTTCCCATACTGAATACAGCGTTTGCTCTGATCTCTGCCTCCTGCCAAATTGTCTGCTATTATACTTGAAGGCAGGTCATCCCTTAGCCTCTTTTACGTCTCCGGAATTTAACAGAGAGCCTGGTCCAGAGATGGATAACTAATTAATTAATTATTTTAGAGACGGATTCTTGTTCTGTCGCCCAGGCTGGATTGCAGTGGTGTGATCTCGGCTCACTGCAACCTCCACCTTCTGGATTCTAGCATTCCTCCTGCCTCAGCCTCCTGAGCAGCTGGGACGACAGGTGCACGCTGCCATGCCTGGCCAAATTTTTGTATTTTAGTAGAGATGGGGTTTCACCGTGTTGCCTTGGTCTCGAACTCCTGAGCTCAGGCAATCCACTCGCCTTGGCCTCCCAAAGTGCTAGGATTACAGGCATGAGCCACCTCGCCTGGCCTGGCCGTTTATCTTTTTATATGGCCTCCTAGCTGGCCCTGAGGCCAGGGTCCTCCCCCTTGCTTCTCCGCCTCCACTCCAAAAAGAGTTTCATTTCCTTTGTTCTCATGCTGCTTTCTCTCTCCACTCCAGCTTTCTCTCTCTGTCCCCTTATCTGGCTGTCTCTGTTTACACGTGTCTCTGTGTCCGTTTCTCAGTTTCTGTCTATTTGGCTTCCTTCCTCAACTCAATAGACGACATCACCACCCACCCAGTTGTTCAAACCAAACGCCTAACAGTTGTCCTCGGTTCCCCTCTTTTCCTCACTCCACACATTCCATCCTGCAGCAAAGCATTACCAGTCCCGCTGCTAAGACGCAGCCTGAACCCGTCCACGTCTCACTGTCTCCACTGCTACCGCCCAAGTTCAGGAGAGGACCATCTCTCTCTGGACCTTTGCAATAGTCCCTTCCTGCTCTTTGTCTCACTTTTATCTCCCTGGGGTCCATTCTGCAGAGCGACTGTTCTTGTCATTCTCTTGCTCAGGCAGTGCCCTCCCTGAACACTCTGAACCATGGTTTAGGAAGCCCCCTGTGGCCTGACCCCTGCCTACCTGGCCACCTCCTCTCTACCGACTCTGCTCCCTACATTTCAGCCACATTGGCCTTCTTCGTTTTCCAAATAGGTCACCAATGTTCTGCTTCCTGATTTTCCCCCTTGTACCCTCTCCACCCATTCATTCCTCCCATGGTGGGCTCTTTGCCATCTGCCAGGTCCTATCCTCAGACAGGCTTTTGCTGACACCCAGCTGAAGAACACCCAGCACCTACCACTCATGATCACACCATCCCCCTCCAAATAGATTTGGCTCATTGATTTGCTTTTTTCCCTCTGTCTGTCCATCCCTTAGCCTCTTTTACATCTGAGGAATTTAACACAGGACCTGGTCCAGAGATGCATCGGTAAAGATGAAAGGAAGGGCAGCACCTTGGTGGTTTTTAAAAATTAATTAATTGATTACTTTAGAGACGGAGTCTTGCGCTGCCGCGCAGGCTAGAGAGCAGTGGTGTGATCTCGGCTCACTGCCACCTCCGCTTCCTGGGTTCTAGCGATTCTCCTGAATATGAGCTCCGTGAAGATAAAGACTGTGTCATTCTCAGTATTGTCTCCTAAGATTTATTTGTTGAATGAATAAATAAATCTGTGTGGAATGAATCTGTGTGGGCCTTTCTGCCTGCCACTGACCTGTGTGTACATATATATATATTTTTTTCAACCTCTGTTTCTCTTGGCGTCTCTGCCTCTTGGGCGTGGTGTGTCTTTCTGTGCGATTTGCCCTCTCCTTGCTAAGCCAGGGTTTCTGACAGCTAGTCCCACCCACTCTTCCTGATTGATGTTCACCCTGTGGATACCCTCAACTCCCGTCCCTGCCAAGGGATCTCTCTCTCTCTTTCCTACATGAAGCCCCTCCTCCAGAGGCCACAGCCCAGCCTGGCTCTTTCAATAACAGAGCCCAAGGCAGCAGCAGCCACATCTGTCAGTGAGAGAAACCGCCTCCAGAAACCTTCTCTGCCTCTCAGAGGGACGGGGTGGGTGCCCTGGCTCAGGATTCTCTAATGTCTCCCCAAGCTGCCATCATCCAATTATAATAAACTCATCACTTCTTAGCAGCTGCGGGTTGATCGCTGTCATCCCCGGAGTTTGTGAGAATACAGGCTATTTGCATAACCAACCCGAGGTGGCAAATGAAAAATCATTGGCTTCAACAGTCCCTAAGCTAATTGATTTAAGGCTTGGCAGGGAGGGCAGCCAGCCCCAGGCCTGGGAGGCCCGCGGGGCGGCAGTTCTGACCTCGGTGGGATCTCTGGCATTGCCGTCCCCTACTCTGAGAACCCGCCTCCAGCTTCTTCTCCCACCTGACTCGTCCGGCTGAGGGGCACCTCTGGGAGAGCAGCGGCTTCCAGCAGCATCCCTGTCCACTTCCCCACCTTGCCACTGCCCTGTGCCAGCTAGACGAGCACAGCATGGCTGGTGGTGTGAAACCCAGCTCAACTGCCCCCGCAGAATCCAGTCTCATCCCTTAGCCTCCTGGTCACCCGTTCTAACTTCTGAGGTAAGCGTCTTTCCCTTTCTCCAGCTCACTGGTGATCTTTGGGTGCTAGATCTCAGTTTTCTGATCTAAAAATGGGGCTAATGCAGAGAGATGAGCCATCATTCTGAAACCTCTCATGGCAGTCAGGACCCGGCTCAGTGTGCAGGACCATGAGTGGGAGGCAGAGCACTGGGCATGACCTGTGGCTGGTGCTCAGCCTCCAACGTTCCCTTTTCCACCCCCGCCCCCTGGCCAGGCCTCCTTGTCCTATAGCTTCATGGGGTGGGGGACAGCAGAAGGAAAGGATCTTTCTCAGGCTTTCCCGGCTCTGTCTTTGTCCTTTATGTCATAGCAAGCAAAGGCCCCAGAGGGAGGAAGAGCAAGAAGCTACTCAGCTGGTAGGAAAGGTAGGCCCAGAAGGTAAGGAGGAGAAGGGTCCTGGGTGCCCCTGGAAGTGCAGAGGCCCGGAGGAGGCCAAGGCCATTTCTGACACCATATGTGAACCTGCTTGGCTTAGGCACCTGTGAGGTCCTGGGAAAGGTGACCTGCAAAAGGCGGGAACAGAGCCAGGATGATGGGGCATCTGAAAGCTCCCTGCAGTGCCCCAGGCTCCATGGAAGGAAATACACTTTTTTTTTTTTTTTTTTTTTTTTTGAGACAGTCTTGCTCTGTCACTCAGACTAGGGTGCAGTGGCATGATATCAGCTCACCACAACCTCTGCCTCCCAGGTTCAAGCGATTCTCCTGCCTCAGCCTCCTGAGTAGCTGGGATTACAGGTGCATGCCACCACGCCCAGCTAATTTTTGTATTTTTAGTAGAGATAGGGTTTCACCATGTTGTCTAGGCTGGTCTTGAACTCCTGACCTCGTGATCCGCCGCCTCGGCCTCCCAAAGTGCTGGGATTACAGGCGTGAGCCACCGTGCCTGGCCAGGAAATGCTTCTTGCCTGGTGTCCGCCTCCAGCTTTCTGGGTGACCTCAAACAGGTCACCTCCCCACCTCACTAGTTCAGTGGAGACCAGGCCTCAGTGCCGCCCCAACTCTGCCACCATCCGCTCCCCGCCTCAGTTGCCCTCACCTTTCGCTCTGCACTGCTGTCCTTCTTCATCCCTTTAATGAAATCTGTTCTTCCCTTCAAGTGCTGGTCAAATTCTCCCAGCGTCATGTCCCCTTTCTCTATCAGGACATGGGGCATATGGGGCTCTGCAGAGATGAGATTGACTCTCAGCACTTGGCCAGGTATCATAGGAGAGGGATGCTGGGGGCTTTGGTTTAGGTGCAAGATTCTCACAGGGGTGGGATTCCCAGTTGGAAGGGGGTAGAAACCCTGGCTGCCTGAAGCAGTGTAGGGCTTGGGAAGACACCTTAGCTGGGAGGCAGGGGAGCCTAGTGGCCATAGGTGACCCACTGCCCCTCTTTGGGCCTCAGTGAAGCCATCTGTGAAATGGTAGTGGGATGGGGTAAAACGACTCTCTGATGTGCTTAGGTCCTGACATTCTGTGAATTCTTGAACAGACAAGAATTTCTCCTTGAGGGTACAGAATTTCCAGGGTCTCACTGAGCTTTGGGTTTCAAAGATCCTCTGCTCAGCTGGTCTGGGGGTGAAGTGCCCTGATGGGGGGATGAGACCCTGGGCCTCTGGAGCTTGAATCAGGGCAGGAGACATTTGATTCTGCCAGCTAGAGCCAACTTTCCTGGGAGGCACGTAGTGGGTCTCCTCTCTTTGGCCACACCCACCCCTGACCCTCTCCTTGGCTAGCTAACTGCTGGGCAGGGGGCCACGTGGTCTGTCCCCACAGGATCAGCACCTCTTCCTCCCTCCCATAGGCAGCCCAGGGGCCTGTTGCAGGGCACCGTACCGCTTGGGTGGATGAGGATCTCCACGGGCCGGTCGAAGGTGTGCTTGTTGGCCAAGGTGATGATGATGCTCTTGGCAGAGCGGGCAGATGGGGCGGCGTCAGCACGAATCTCATGTGTGGGACTCTCCACCCCTGAGTGGCATAAAAAGGCAAGGGGGATATAAGCTCACGAGGTCAGGAGAGACAGGAGTTGGCTGGAGCACACCAAGACCCAGGCCAGAGAAGAGTGACATGCCAGCCCCATTAGGGGTTCTTAACCTGCAGTGTGACTATGGCCAGGCTGCCTCAATTTCCCCACCTGTAAAATGCAGGCTTAGATAGATTGTGTCTGATGGCTCTTCCTGCTCTGAACTCAGGGTGTAGTGGGGGGTCCTTATAGGGCACGCACAGCCCCCAGCATGCTGCCAAGCAGATGGTGCCCAGTGCTCTGTTGAAGGGCGTTGTTTTGATGGGTGCTCCATAAATGCGCCTCGCACTGGAATGCAGCATTGCTCTAGGAAAGCACGCACTGACAAGAAACCACATCCTAGTGTCCTTTGAAAGCTCTGAGTGGCTGGGGGAGAACTTCAGAGCAATGGTTCTCAACCTACTTACACATTAGAACTTCCTGGGGAGCTTTTAAATGTTTCCGTGCCTGGAACACACCCCAGAATCTCTGGGGGTGGGATCTAGGCTGCAGGATGTCTCTGGGTGCTTCTGACATGCAGACAAGGTGAGAACCAGGAAGCAGCTTTACAGCTGTGGCCTCTAGGAGAGGACCAAGGGCCACCATTCCCCGTGGACGTTTTCCCAAGGAAGCCATTGGGGTGGAAGTCAGTGGCCTTGAAATCCATCCTGGGAAGGGACACATCTTTGGGCTGCTTGCTGGGGCCATGGGAAATCGGGGTCCACAGGCTTTGTGTGCTTCAGCTGGTCTGCCATCTGGATCAGTTAGCTTCCCTGCCCATCCCCGTCCCATCCCTGGCAGCTTTTGGCTTTTGGCCTGCAGCCCTCCCACCCCGTCTGGACAGCTCCCTCTCACCTGCAAGCAGACATGGCCCGCGGATCTCCAGCTGGAAGTTGAACTCATACTCCATAGGGTTGGACACATCAGTGTTTAAAAGAGTTGCCAGGCACAACTTATTCCAGGAGCCCGGGGCCCAGGCACCGAAGCAGTGCCCGTCTTTGCTAGAAAAGGGCGGGGAGAAGGAAAGGAAACCAGCCGGGCAGAGATAGGGGCCCAGCATGAGAAGACAAGGAGAGGACAATGAGTCCCAGACAGCCCAGCCCACCAAGGGCCCCAACCTGTACTCTCCCACTTAGCCTGACCCCAGGGAGAGCCTGGATTCTGATGTAAGGCACAGCCACCTCCAAGGAGCACCCTTGCTGGGCCAAGTGCCAGGCCTGGTACTCCTGAGGGGTAGCTCACATCATTCTCACCGCAGCTCTGGGAGGAAGATGTCAGGGTCTCCACTTTCCATGTGGGGAAACTGAAGCTCAGTGAGGCGAAATGACTAGCCTAAGTTCCCACAATTAAGACTTGGCAGAATCCCAGCCCAAACCTCCTAGCCTAGGTCTGTCTGGCTCCATGATGAAATGGTTTGTACTGCGTCACACCGCGTCTGGAATCTCTGCTCTGTCTCTGTGAGCTGCAAACCCTTGCAAGTCATTTCTCCCCTAAGCATTTGTTTTCCCATCCTTTAAATGGGGACAATACTTTGCAGTTGCTTTGAGGACTCCAGGAGCAACTGCTTAGCCGAGTGACTGTCACCTGCTGAATGCTCACATTTCGGGGCCCTCTTTCTTTGTGATCTTCACCCCATCCCATTCTGCTCTGTTCCCCTCCCCTCCACAGGTACACCCCCCAAGGTCTTTAATCTACGTCCTTCCATATGCACACATCCTTGTAAAATACACAGCAGCATTTGGCTGTGATCGTGCTTTAAGCTGACACGATTGCCTACATTATGAATCTCATTCAAGCTCTTACTTTTTTTGGTACAATGTTATGTTTTAAAACTCTGCCCAGGTGGTTGCAAACCCAAGTCCTCGCTGCTAACTTGATGTCACCTGGGGACCTCCATTACATTCTATTTGTTGTTCCCAGCTCCGCCTCCCTGGATCCACAAATAATGCCACCATGAATATCACTATCCATGTTCCCGTGAGACCATGAATATCCCTATCCATGTTCCCTTTGGACTTATGAAAGAATTTCTCCATGATCCCTGGGTGAAAGGACACGCTGAGGATTGCCAGATTGCTTTCCAGGGTGGCTGTCCCGTTCCTACTTCCATTAGCAGTGAACGAGCATCATCCTGTCTCCTCACCAACATTTGGTATCATCTGTGTTCTGAATTTTGTCTGTGTCACTCTATCTGAGCTCCTTCGAGGTTCACAGGGGTTGGATGCAGGATTTTCCCAAGAATGTCACTCTTAACTCTGCCTGCTGGAATGGGCAGGAAGAAGCGTAGTGGCACCAGGACTTCCTGAGCCTCTTGTCCCCTGATCCACTTAGGTCCCGAATGTCCTGGCTAGGCCTTGCCTCTCAAATGCACAAGGTGCAACTTCATTGGCAACACTTACAAAGACAACACACAGGCCGGAGCTCTTTGGTCTGAGACTGGCTTGTGCCACCAGCTTCTCTGTTGTGCCAAGTGTCATCCTCCAAGGACCTGCATGATCCCACTCCTCACTACCCATCTGACCTCTCTCCTTTCCTCTCTCACTCTGCTATAGCCACACTAGCCTTTGTGCTGCTGCCTTGATACATGGCGCCTGCTGCTGCCCCAGGGCCTTTGCACTTGTGATTCTCCCTGAGCAAAATATTCCCTCTTGAATATGTCCATGGCTTGCCCTCTTTATTCAGGTCAGGCTACAAATCCTTGTTCATTGGAGCTAAAATAGCATTTGTCCACTTTGTCCCCTTCCGTCCCCTATAGCACTAACTTTCATAGAAAATGATCTCAGCCGTAAGTGCCTTAGACTGTGACCCACCTCCTTTTCCCTCCTATACCACCAGGGAAGAACAGAGAAAGTGTCCAGGTACTGGGCTAGTCATGCTCCCCTCCTCATCCTGCTGAAAACCCTATTAATGGCTCCTTGTTGCTTTTGGGAGAAACCCCGTCTTAGCAAGAGCCGAAGACTGCGTCCGATGCCTCTGCAGTCTCATTGTGTGTCACCTGTGCTTCTGTTCCTCTCTGGAGCCCTGTCCTTACTACCCCAGGGCCTTTGTCCTTGCTGCTGTCACCCATAGGAACATTCCTCTCTGTGCCTACATTCTCCTCATCATTCAGTTCCCAGCTGAAACATCACTCCTTGGAGAAGCCTGGCCCGGCCCCTGGGCCCCCAGGTTGGATCCCTGTTTTATACTCTTAGCTCAATGAACTTCTCTTCCTTGTACTTTTCAGTCAATTACGTGTTCTGTACATAAACAATTAGTCACACAATTAGATGTGTTATTCGTTGGATAATGACCTTCCCCCAAGTTCCAAAATGTCAGGAAACATGTTGATTTTTTTTCCTTCTCTATCCCTAACAACCAGCCCAGTGTCTAGCACAGCGTAGGTGCTCAGAAAGTGCCACTTGAGTAAGTTATGAAATTTGGACAGCTTGTAAATGCTGATTCCAAGCTGTACATTTCATCACTTCTGGCCAGTAGTATTACAGAGGCATTTCAGGGATACTTTTAAGTGCTCTAAAAGTGAGCAGGGAGAAGCAAATGGCTGAGAGGGTAGCACTGTACAGCAGAACCTCCCCATCTCCTCCCTGTCTCCCCCACCCCCCCCGCTGATGTCACCTGACACACTCTCTGCTGCCCATCTGGGACTCTGATTGGTCTGGGCAGGGCCTCCTTACCCCTGTGCCTGTTGCTCGGTGGTGCCAGTGCTCTTGGTGCAGAACTGGGGCACAGTGGGGGCACAGACAGCAGGCAGAAGGACCCTCACAGCCCCGCTGGGCAGCGTTGGGAGCTCCGAAGAGGTGCTGATGAAGATGGTGACATTCTCCATGGGGGCAATGGTCCCCAGGTTGACCACGAACAGGATCCGCTCCAAATCCTCGTCCAAGGTCACTTTTCCCGGAGTGCAGGAATGACGGGCGATGGAAACCCTCTCTTGCAGAGTGTTCCCTAAGTGCCAGGCTGGCGTCAGGGGCTGTACATATATCATCTCTGATCCCCTCTAAGATTGCTATTGTGGTAAGTGTGAGTGGCCCCATTTTGCTGATGGGAAAACCAAGGCTCAGCTTGAGGGTGTGACTTGTGAATGAGTAACTCATTGAACCAGGATCTGAACCCTATGTGCCTGACCCTAGGCCTGTGAACTTTCCACTCTATCTTGCTGGGAGTGGAAAACCTGGACTCATAAAACCCCAACAGAGGGTCACATTTCCAACCTACAGACTTTACTTCCCACTCCAAGAACCAAATCGAAGCATCCCCCACCTCGGGGATCCATGCTTTTGCTCATGCTCTTTCCTTTTATCCAAAACACCCATTCCTTCATCCGTACTTAGCCCGTCTGCCCACCCACCCAAGCCCTCCATGAACACCTCCCTGGTCCCTGATCTGGCCTGGCCTTTTCCTCTGACGTCATTGAAGGGCCACTTTCCACCTCCTGCTCCTATCATGGTTCCTCCTAGACAGATCCTAACTAGTCTTTCAGACAGCGATAGATCATCACAACTCAAGGACAACTTTGCACCTTGCACATGGTGAGTGCTCATTAAACATTTTAATAACCAGGCGAATGAACTTCGCCTTGATCGCAGATCCAATAGTAAGAATCTCTTACATCATACGACAGCCGGTCTGTGTTCTAGCCCTGGTTCTGCCACTAATGCTGTGTGACCTGCTGCCTAAAAGGCACTAACAGCTGCCTTTTACTGGCCTTGAGCCAGTGGCTCTCGTGCTCTGAGCCTCAGTTTCCTCAATAGCAGGCCTTAGTAGCCATGCTTTGAGTATTTACTGTGATGTGAGTACTCCGCGTGGTTTGTCCTGATTGAGCATCGGGTGAGGACTGTTATTTATTCCACTTTACAGAGGAGGTATATTTTTTCTCTAAGCTCACACCATTTGTGAGCAACAGGAAAGGGAGTCCAATCCTGGTGTGACCCACCCCATAGCCTCTGAGCGTAAAAAGATGTTATTTTGTTCTCTAGAGACATCTTTAAAATCTTTTTGTTGCCTCCCTTCCTTTGATCCTCACACTTTCGAGGTGACAACAGGAAGTCAATTACCTCTGTCTTAACAGACAGTGAAGCTGAGACTCAGAGAAGTTAATTATTGGCCCAAGGTGGCACAGGACTTCATCTGCGATTCCTGACTAGTTCAGTGCTCTTTCTCCCTCATACACCCTTGCTGTCCTTGCAGTCTGCCTGAGGCTCCAGCCCCGGCAGCCTCTCTGGCTGGACAAACCCGGGTCCCGCCACAGCTCTTCCGGCTGCCTTACCTGTGACTGTTGGGGATCGAACATGGGAGGCATCTAAGTGGCCGCTCTCCAGCTTCGCTTTGTCCTTGATCTGTACCGTCACGATGCGGTCTGCAATGACTGCCTCAAAGCCGATCACCGTGGTGCCCTCATCCAGGGGGTACACAAAGAGGCCTGCCAGAGCAGGGTCCAGCATCACGGGGTGCCCCAGGCCCACCCTGTACACCCCTTGCCTGGAAGGAACCTGAACCCTTGGCCATCCTGGTGGTTGGTGCCCTCTGCCACTTAGCAGATGCTGGGAGGGCTGGGCAGAGAGCCAGGCTGGGACCTCCCAGCTCCGAGACCAGGTGGGTAAGCACAGTGGCAGGGCCAGCTCTTACTTTGCAGGTACATGAGCCTGATGTGGTCAGAACTTCTGATTTTCCAAGAGAGTGAAAACATGGGTTTTTATGGGACTGTGTGGGCCTCATAAAGCACGTCTGTGTGGTCAGTTTGGTCCATGGGCCACAGTTTGCCAGCTGTGGCATGGAAGGTTGGGGCTTTGAAGGAAGACTACGGTTCTAATTCAGGCCCCGTCATGTTTTCTAGCCAGGTGACCTTGAATAAGACACCTAGCTGCTCTAGGCCTCCTAGCACAATCTGTAAGATGGGGATAATGAAGCCTACTCACAGGGTCATTGTGAGAACTGAATAAATAGGCATCATTTATTAAGCCCACGCCCCCCCCACCTTTTTTTTTTTTTTTTGAGGCAGAGTCTTACTCTGTCGCCCAGGCTGGAGTGCAGCGGTGCAATCTTGGCTCAACGCAACCTCTGCTGCCCGGGTGCAAGCAATTCAGCGTCCTGAGTATTACAGGCGCCTGCCACCGTGCCCAGCTAATTTTTCTATTGTTAGTAGAGATGAGGTTTTACCATCTTGGCCAGGCTGGTCTTGAACCGCTGACCTCATGATCCACCCACCTCGGCCTCCCAAAGTGCTGGGATTACAGGTGTGAGCCACTGTGCCCAGCTGTGCCACGTTTTTATATCTTAGTGCTTCTCAAACTTTAGATGCTCACGAATGACCTGGGGGTTTTTGTTAAAATGTAGATTCAGATTCAGTAGCTCTGGGAGTGGGGCCAGAAATCCTGCAGTTCTAAGCAGCTTCTGAGGAACGCTGGCGGCTGGAATCGCATGTAATGTACAGTGTCAAGGTCCCATTTTATCTACCCTCTTAACGTCAGAACAGCACAATGCTGGGCCCAGGGTGAGCCCCCCACAAACCCTGACCTCCACTTCCTCTGGGCCTCAGCTTCCTCATCTGTAAAATGGGGGACTTGTTCCTTCTACATGTGAAAAGCCAAAAGGCTGTTCGAAGTCATTTGGTTATTTAGCCCCCTGAGTCTGCAGGTGGATCCTATTTTAAGTCACCCTCTCTGGGTTTCCTTGGACACAGGAACAAGGCCACCTACCCTGCCTGGGAGATTTCTAAGGGGAAGAAATTTTCCCTGCAGCTCCCTTTGGGTAGTGCTGGTTCCCAGGGCAGCCCTGCAGGGGTTTCAAAACCTCAGGTTGGTGACCACAGACATAAAGTCTGGTGGTTAGGAGGCCCCATCACTGTGGATGAGAAGGGGATCCTGGCCAGTGCCCGCCTAGTGAGCTTTCCCACAACCCCTCTCCTGAAGTGGAAGGAGTGTGATTTACACATGACTCTGACAGGCCAGCGTGCCTCCACATCCCTGACTGTGGTGCGTATTCGCAGATGGTTTCTCAGTCCACAACTTCCTGCCATCTGTATTACCTCATCTGCTCCGCCACCGCCTGGGGCATCTGGACAGCAGAGAGGAGCGTCCTGATTTTGAGGGGGTGGCAGCCTCCCCAGGGTCATAGGAGCAAGAGCCATGGCTAGGAGTGGGGGCTCCTGGCTTCGACTGAGTCTTGATGCCTCTTCTCTTGTGAGGCTCTCTGGAGAAAGTGTGGGACTGAACAGTGGACAGTGTGCCTTGGGACTATAAAAATGTGGGGACAGTCTGGCACCATGGCTCATGTTTGTAATCCCAGAACTTTGGGGGGCCGAGGTGGGTGGATTGCTTGAGCTCAGGAGTTCAAGACCAGACTGGGTGACATGGCGAAACCTCATCATGCAAAAATTAGTTGGGTGTGGTGGTACATGCCTGTAGTCCCAGATGCTTGGGAGGATGAAGTGGGAAGATCTCTTGGGCCCAGGAGGTGGAGGCTGCAGTAAGCCGTGATCATATCACTGAGTTCAAGCCTGGGCAACAGAGTGAGATCCTGTCTCAGAGAAAAAGAAAAGTGTAGGGACAGTTGGCCGGGGCTGTACCTAGACCTCCTTGGTTCAAATCCAGACCCTCCTTGCTATTAGCTTTGAGGCCTGCAGAGCAGAAATGGTCTTCCCATTTTACAGATGAGTAAACAGACTCGGAGGGGTGGCATGACTTGCCCAAGGTCAGTCAGCAAGTAAATGTCAAGACAAGGGTTCAATGTGGAGGAGGGGGTGGCCCTGGGGAGACCTCAGCAGGTGTTCTTACCCTGGAAGGGCTGGGCTTCCAGGTTGCCATAGGTGAGTGAGGCAGTTAGGCCCAGGGCATAACCACTGACGCAGGAGGTAACATCAGACGCCGTGAGGGGCAGAGCTGCCCCGGTGATCCAATTCAGCAAGCCGGGCATCCTGCTGGCCACTCCGCCTTCAGAACCTGTGAGACACAGGAAGGGCAGGAGGTGAGGAGAGGCTCCCCAAGGTCCCCACAACCTAGTTTTCCCATTTCAGACACCCCCAAGCAGTCAGAGCATCATTCTTTGCATTTTCCCCAAGAAAATGCAGACTATCTTCCCAGTTAGTGACTGCATGACAGCTACCAGTCTTCCCCAAGAAGAGGAGAAGTGGCCATTCTCTTTCTTTCCATTTCACGAGTAGAGAAACTGAGGCCTGGAGGCACGTGACCTGCTGAGATTCATTCAAAGGGTTGGAGCACAGTCAGGGCTAGAGCCCAGGGAGCCTCATGTTCAGCCTGGAATTCTCCCCAACAGACCACGCGGGAAGTGGGGTTGAGGGGCCCAGGCTCTGACCCGGTCCTTCGTGAGTCCAGTCATCCCCGAGCCTCAGATGTTGCCTCTGCAGAACGAGCGCGTAGGAATAGCTCACCACATCCCACCTTCTCTGACTGCACTGAGCCTGCACACTGCAGTGAACACCTGGCAGGTGAGGGCCCCCCCAGTGGACACCAAAGTAAGGGGAGCACCTTCTTCCAGGTGTACAGGTGTACAGGCCGAAGCCTGGGAGTCATTCCTGCACCTCCTTCTCACCACTCCCCACAACCAATCCATGGCCAAGACCTGTGCTTCGGCTCTGGAAAAGCCCTTCTATCCATCCATGTCTTCCCTTTGTGGCCACCAGCACCCTGTGCCAGGCCACCGCCACCTCCACCTGGACTGCAGCTCCTCATCTGCCTCTTGAATCCATTTTCCACCCATTGGACACACAAAGAGGACAGGTCTCTGCTACCCTCGCCACTCTCGGCTACCCACCAGTGGGTTCCCTTGCTCCTTGGACAGAGAGCTAAAGCTTAAGGTGGCCTGGAGCCCTGTGGGGTTGGGCTTCTGCTGGCCTCGCCAGCCCAGCGTCACCACAGTCCGCAGCACACCTTGTGGGTCTCAGCAGTTTCACTCCGCACACAAATCCTGCTCCTTCCATCCCCGTGCTTGTTACTCCCCCTGGAAGGCCCACCCCATGCCCATTTTTAGACTAGTAACCCTCTACTCATCCTTCAGGGTCAACTCGGGTCCCCTCCACAGGGAGGCCAGACCAGTGTGCTCAGCATCCTCTGTCATCCCTGCACAGAGCCGCGTTTCTCTCCCCAGGAGTATTTCTATCCGTTTGCTGTGCTGCATTCTGTTTCTGAGCGATGTCTGTTACTCTCTGCTTCCCGTTAGAGTGTGGGCACTACCTAGGTTGGCATGGCCCAGATGGACTTGGGCTTTGCATTGATTTGACTTTGGCCTCACAACCCCCTTTGTGCTGTTGGAATGAATGAGAGAATGCATGGCTTTCATCTTTGCAGCATGAAGGCCTCCGTGGCACTTCTCAGGACCATGTCTCAATGATCTCGGGCCTCCTGAGACCCCCTGCCCAAGAAGTCACATGCCTTGGAGAAGTGGGGTGGGAATGGGAAGCAAAGTCAAATGAAGGGTGTGGAATAGAAGTGTGAGGTCACATTCCCTCTGGGTTTTCCTGTCTGGGGGTAGGTGCCAGGCAAATCTTCCTTGGGCTGGTAGCCTGCTGCCCTTTATTTGCAAGGCTGTTCAATGAGTGCTGATTACTCTGCTCTTTCTCAAAGAAGGGACTGTTTCCCCTTGGGTCCTCTCCATGTCCCCAGCTGAGATCCTCAGGTGCCCCCCCCACACCCCGGCACCCTGCCAGGCCAGCAGTGGCTTTTTAATTATGTTCTCCCTTTGGGCTCAGGCCCAGACAGCTCCGGGCTTATCTCCTGTCAGACTGACTGACAGGAGCAGGCAGATAAAGAGCAGGGAGGGAGGTGCTGTCTCCCCAAGTGGCCTTCTCTCAGGAGATCTCTGTCCTGGTGGCTGGAGCAAAGCCTGGCAACTTCGAGGGGGTGGGGGGGCAGGGGGCAAGGGTGAGGACAAGATGGCGGCCTTCATTTCCTGACAGAGCCACGTGTCCCCCTCTCCACCTTCCATCTGCTCTGTATCCTGGTTCGCTGCTGTCTAGAATGCTGACTGGGGAACGCAGCCTTAGGGAGCCAGCACCCAGACATGCAGAGAACTCGGAACTCAGCTCCAGGCCACCTTGGGGTGGAGTTCTGCCACAGGCGTCTTATCCAACCCTGTCTACCCACACTGTCCCTGGCCCAGGGAGCAGGGCTTAGCTCAGGGACATCTGATAACAGACGGCAGACTCCCTCAGCACTGATACTTTAGGAATGTCATGCAGCCATAAAAAAGAACGAAACCATATCCTTTGCAGCAACATGGAGGCCATTAGCCCAGGGGAATAATGCAGGAACAGAAAACCAAATATCGCACATTCTCACTTACAAATGGGGGACCTTAACATTGTCTATTCATGGACATAAAGATGGCAATAACAGACACTCAGGATTACTGGTGGCGGAGGGAAGGAGTGGGGAAAGGGTTAAAAAACTAACTGTTGGGTACTGTGCTAACCACCTGGGTGACAGGATCATTCATGCCCCAACACTCACCATCAGGCCGTATCTTCATGTAACAAACCTGTGTATGTACCCCCTAAATCTAAAAGTTGAAATTATTTTTTAAAACCCAATATATATACACACAAATAAAAAACCAAAATCTATATTACAAAAAAAAAAAAAGAATGTTAGAACCTCTTGGAAAGAATAAACTTTAAATCCCACGGGGGCCTGGTTAATGCATATTTTTTATCAATTCATCCAGGATTGATAAGCACCTACCGTATTCCAGCCCTGAATTAGCCACTGGCTATACAAAGATGAAACAGCCCAAACTGCCAGGAGTTTATAATCCAGCAGCAGAGGAAGTGTGGGAGTGGGGAAAGATCATGGTAATGACAGCTGGAATTTATTAGACACTGAAAATGTGCCAGGCACGTATATTATCTCGTTGAATCCTCACAACACCTTCTAAGGTATTATTCTTCTGCAGACGAGGACAGTGAGGCCCCAAGGGAGGGTGCCAGCTTTGGATGTGGATTTGAGGTGCGTCAAGGGCATACAGTTAAGTGGGGGCACATGTAGGCCTTTCTCCTGGGAGGGGCCCAGGATCATCCCCATGAGAGATGGGGACCATGGGGACCATGGGGACCGGAGCAGATTGTGCTGAGTGTCCTCCCTTCCAGTTCTGTCCCAACCTGGGCCTCAGGTGGGCGCAGGTCACAGGAAACACCCAGGGACAGGGACGAGGCCATGGCATCTCCAGATCAGAGAGTAGGAAGCCAGGGGTCGGCCTCAGGAATGGTGTCTGGTGTGAGTGGGGCTCATCAAGTGTGTGAGGGTCGACATCATGTTGACCTTCCCTAGCTCCTTCCCAGTGCACCACACAACGTGTCTTTGCCCAGATCCTTGACTTCTGGGATGCTGCATCTAGAAAAGAGCTGGTGAGGAGAGAGAAGCCAGGAAGGGATTGAGTGGAGCTGGCAGAAGGGACCAGGGGAGAAGAGGGAGGGAGGAATGGGGGGGCGCTTAAAGAGCAAGGGAGGGAGGACTGGGGAGGGCAGAAAAAAAGGGTTTTTAAGAAGGGGTGCCTGGAGTTAGAAATTGGGTTCCCTCTTAGATTCTCTAAGAGGCACATAGAAACATTGCAATGATTTGGAGCTCTGGACTGTGTTTTCCTGATAAAACGCTGGGCTGAACCTGGACACTTAAAGTTCAATATGGTGTGCCTGTTAAATACCAACACTTTGGGACAGGCGTGGTGGCTCATACCTGTAATCCTAGCACTTTGGGAGGCCAAGGCAGGAGGATCATGAGGCTGGGAGTTTGAGACCAGCCTGGCCAACATGGTGAAATCCTGTATCTACTAAAGATACAAAAAATTAGCTGGGGGTGGTGGCGCGCACCTGTAATATCAGGTACTTGGGAGGCTGAGGCAGGAGAATTGCTTGAACCTGGGAGGCGGAGGTTGCAGTGAGCCAAGATTGTGCTATTGCACTCCAGCCTGGGCAACAGGGCGAGACACTGCCTCAAATACAAGCAAACAAATAAAAAATAAATAAACAAACAAAAAACTTTGGTGATGGCCTAGAGATGATAAATCCCAAATGGCTGCTGTCCTTCTGAGCAGGACATTATTCATATTTGTGTCTGGCACATAACAGGTGCTCAATAAATATTTCTAAGGTGATATGAATGAATGAGTGCCAGCAGCCTCCCAAGGACACTGAAGACACCACGTGCTGGGTTGCAGTGGGAACAGGCAGGGGTGAGTAGAGATACTAATGGAAGAGACAGCCGGTAAATAAAGCTGGAAGTTCACAATGTGGCCTCTTCTTGTCATCCCCACTGCAGCAGCCCATTGTCCCCTTACAGTCTATTCCCAGTGGAGCAGTCAGAGTCGTCCTTTGAAGACAAGGATCCATGACTCAAACTCCCTGATGGCCCCCATGCCCCTCAAGCTCCCATTGATCTGGGTCCCCGCTGGTTTCCCTTCTGATCACCCCCTTAATGGATTCACTTCCACCTCTAGATATGCACATGCTGCTGTCTCGCTCCCTCACCCCTTCACATCTACTCAGACGGCACCTTCTCAGGAAGGCCCTGCACATCTGCTTTAAACCTCCCCTCCTTTCCTTCAGATCCCTCGCCCTGGGATTTTTTCCATAGCATGTCTCTCCAACGCGTTACATAGAAAACATTTATTGCGTTTATTGCTTTTTATCTGCCTCCTTCCACAAGGGCGAGGATTGGGGCCTGTTTTTCTCATTGATGCATCCTAAGTACCTTGAACTGTGTTTGCCCTCACAGAAAGGAGTGAAAAATATTTGTTGAATGAATGCATGGATTCATAGGTCATCACAGTGCCAGGCTGGTTATTTCTGGGTTTTGCATGGATTCAGCTGTGGGAGAGAAATCCTCTGGCCACCAGGTCAGGGGCAGCTCCACAGAGAAGCTACAGAGGTTCAATCTGTTAGGCTCTCTTTCCAGTCTTTATGTACCATGGTTGAAACCCCCTCTCTGCCCACCATAGGTGCCACCCATCTTGTAATGGGCCATCAACCCATGGGGGAAACTCTGTCACTCTGTGCCCCTGAGCCAGCTCCTGGTCACTGCCCACCTCTCCAACCCTTCTCCTGTGTCCTCTGCAGCTCCCCCTCCATGGCCAGCAAAATCCCCCAGACCCTGTGCCTCTCCTGAGATGCTCTGTGTCCTGGGTCCCAGTTGCTGCTCCAAGATTGTCACTCTTCTGTTCTCCTGTCAAAACCCTTCTCCTTGTGGGGAATGACGCCTTTTGGCCATCCCATCGTTGCGGCTTGCCTTCTCTAAGGTCTCAACCACACTCCTTTAGTCAACACTTGGCGCTTGGCTCATGACTTTCTCTGTTCCTCAAGCCCTGCTATCACCTCAGGTGACTTGAGTGTCCTTGGGAAACAGTGCATCAACCCTTGACTCCGCATGTCGGCAACGTTTGCTGCCTTCCCAGCTCAGTCTGCATGTCCACTCCCAAGCCTTGAACTTGACACACCATCTGTGATGGCTCCACCTTCAAGACCCCTCACTCATTTCTAAAAGTGCAATCTCCCAACACTTCCCAGCTTCCTTTTTTTCCTTAGCACTTATCACCATCTCACATGATGCAGATCTTGCTTATTTATCTGGTTTAACGTGTCTCTTAACCTTCCAGGGTGCATTCCTGTGAGGGCCAGGATTTTGTCTTAGTTTGTTCACTGCTGTATCCACTGCCCATAGAGTAGATGCGCAGTAAGTGTTTGCTGAATGGATGAAACACCACTCCGAGGGCTTTACATATATGATTTTCAGCATCCCTCGGAGGTAGGTACTCTTAGCATTCCTATTTGATAAATGAAAATACCAAGGCTCAGAGAGGTGAGGCAGCTTGCCCATGGACACAGAGCCAGTAAACAATAGGATTAAGAGTAAACCCAAGCAGGACCACAGAGCCATGCGCTTAAACATGAGGCGACACTATCCTTGCATTGAGTTTCTCCCAAGCCGTGTTGCCTCTGTCTGAGCGGCCCCTGCAATCCCCTCTTCTCCCTTCCTGTTGCTGCTGCTTCATTGATCTCCCCTAGACTGTATCTATCATCTCCTACCTGGTCCTTCAACCTCCAGGCTGTTTCCCTTGTGGTCCCCTCTGTCACCACACACAAACACACACACACCCTCCGTTTTCCCTGAGCTTAATGGCTTCCCATTGCTTTTGTCCAAAAGAGTAAGTCAAACGTCTAGAGTGGCACTCAAGACTCTCTCCATTAGGTCTCCATCTCTCTCAGTGCCAGCACCTGCCGCCTCCTACAGGCTCGCCCTCCTCCAGACACGCTCATCCTCTCACCACGCCCTGAACATGTCAGGTTCTTTGTGACCCTTTGCCTCCTCTGCTTTCAAAGGCTTGTTCATCATTCAAGGCTTAGATCCACCTCCTCCAGGAAGCCTTCCCCTTCTCTGACACTCCAGTCCATCAGCATGCTCTCCTTGGGGCTTTCACAGCCTTTGGGCCCTTGTCTATCACACCCCACATCCTGTGGCGCTATAACCACTCATCTGCTTTGGCTCTGTCTTCCCACGGGGTCCGGAAGAGCAGTGACTGCACCTCCTCCTTTGCCTTGTCCCAGCTCCCTGCGCTATGCTCAGTTTGGAGGAGGGGCTTTGAATGGGGGCACCTACCAGGTTCTAGTGCTTTACATGCATCACTAATACTCACACCTACTCCCAGTTTTCAGGTTCAGAGGGAGGTCCAGAACCCAGTATCACACAGCCAGAGAGTGGCCGGGCTGAATGGAAACCAAGCCGGACTCCCAAGCCTGTTCTTTCCCGTGCTCAGGATGCTTCCCAGCTCATGCTGAGCACAGCCGAGAAGGATGGGCAGGGCAGGGCAGGGAGAAAGAGAGTGCTGGGGCCCTGCTGGCTTCAGCCATCACAAGGGAGGTGGAGGGGGGAGGGGCTGTGTCAGGGCTCCTAGGGTCAAGGAGAAGGCCCTTGTGCCCCCCTTGTGGGGGGATATTTGCTTTTCAGAAAGAGACTGGGAAGGCAGGAACCTGCCTGGGGGGTAGTAGTTAGGGGCGCCTAGGTCCCAGTCTCTGGGGAACTGCCTGAGGTTAGAGTCCCTGGGATGGCCACTTCCGGAGTAATTGGCCAGTCACTCTGCTGGGCTCTGCCATTCACATTTTGCACAGTCTTGAGCAAGTTGCTTAACCTCCCTGTGCCTTAACTTCCTCCAGGTCTGAGCTGGGAAGGTTCCATGGGCCTCTGCCTGGCATCTGCCCTAGTAACCCCTGACCTGACTCTGGTCTTATTGCTGAAATCTACCCTTGCCCCTTGCATGCCCAGCACATTGTTGTCCCAGAAACAACATGTTCCTTCCACCTGCAAAGCCATTCTAGAAGCATCTCACCCTCACGTTGGCCCGATCCCTCCCAGATCTTGCTCCACAGAGTTGGTGTCCCCCAGCTGTGTGGGCACAGCTAGGCCTGGGCTAGATGAAGACTGTGAGCCCACCATGCAATTCTGGGCTTGCCACCTGCCCTCTTACCTGGGGCTAGGGGCCCTCATTCCTTTTCTTATCTCCAGCCTCTCTAGGAAGTCCATGCTCTCATAGCCCCTTTAGGAGTCTGTGCTCCAAGGCACCCAACCACAGACAGCACCAATACCCTTATCAAAGTGGGGCCAACTCGGTGGGTTCCCTGGATCTGGTCTGATTGTTCTAACCTTCTAGAATTCTGGGCTTCTCGTATTCTGGTCTCCTTCCTCTTAACCTCCTCACACAGGCCTATAACCAGCCAAGGTGGGTAACAAACCCATGATTGTGAGGCCCACCCTCACCCCATTTGCCCTGTGCTCCAGCCAGTCAAGACCTCTTGCTATGCCTCCAAACAGGGCTGCCTTCTGCTGCTCTTATCTCTTCTGGCGCTGTGGGCTTTGTCAGAAATGCTGTCTCCACTCCTCCCTCCTTACCCATCCTTCAAGGCCAGCTTCAATGTCACCACCTCCATGGAGCCTTCTCGGGGTCCTGCATTGCATAGGACTGCCCCCTGCCACCAGCACAGTCACGCCACTCATGTTATCATCCGTGTGCCGTGTGTCCATTTAACAGACCTATATAGAGGACCCGCTCTGTGCCAGACACTGCTAGGCTGCGCTACCACAGTGGCCAAGATGTACAGGGCCCCTGCCCTCAGGCCTTGTGTCCTGTCCCCCACCCGCCCCAACCAGGAGCAGTCAGCCCCCAGAACTTGAGGCAGGATATTCTGTCTCTGCCCAGTGTCTGGCCCGTAGCTGGTGCTCAACAATCAATGGATGGCATGTGCTCTATTGGTTGAATGTATGAATGAATGAATGAGTGGCCAAATAAATAGAATGAAATGTGTTACATGGTGGATACAGGCCTTGGCTACGGGCTCATCTAAGGAATCTAACAACGGGAGAAATTTATTTCAGCCCAGAGCCCATGAGATTCTATCCTGGAGATAGCTGTAGTGTCCTTTGTGAGGGGGTTGGGGGCTGGGGAAATAGCCAAGGCACAGAATGCCCAGGCTTCTCAGTGCTTGCTGTCCTCAGACTGCCTGAGAGACCTGGAGTCCAGCCAGTGGGGACGTCCTGGACAGTCAGTCCGGAAGGGAGGCTGGGCCCAAGCCACCCACGGTGTCTGGGGCTTCCAGCTAGACTGTGTCTGGGCCTGCTGAAGAAGGGAGAAATAGGCACATCCACATCTGAAAAGATAAATGAGGGCCATCTATCTGGGCTAAGCATCTGAAAAGATTCTTGTTGGATCAGATCAAGGAGGGGGTGGCTTAGCTTACAAAGATGGAAATGGTGCCACACCTGTTCACTGGGGGTACAGTAAGATTCCTGCACTGGAGCCTCTGCCCACTGAGGGTCACTCAGAGATGCACCCCCACATCAATGGGAAAATTGTGCTTATTTACGCAAATTCAGTTTACACCCGCCTTTCCAGGGGCACGTTTGCAAGGCGAGCTCACCCAGCCTAGCTGCCAGCATCCCTGTGGCTCCCTGAAAAGCACTAAGTACATTCTCTATGTGGCTTTGAGACTTGTCCCTGTCTCCAGCACACCACTCCCCGTGTGCTGAGGGGCTCACCGGCCGGTGGCGGGCGCAGAGGGAGGGCTGTTTTGGAATCCAACCATTGCCCCTCTAGAGCTACTGTGTCGCCGTGGGGCTCCTAGGGAGTTGAAGAGTAATCCTGGTACTGTGCCTTCCTGCAAAACCTCGAAGTGGTAAAATGACAGGCTAGGAAGTGAATTTCTGCCCCCGGAGCCTGCCTTTCCTCTTCCTTCTCCAGTGCTCTCTCCTTGGGTGCTTCTTTGAAATTTAGTTTCACCCTCTGTATAGCAGGCAGGTAAAAATGTCGTTTCTTTCTTAGGGTTACTGTGGGGCCTGCAAGAGAGATACTGCCCTAGAAAATGCTCGCCCCAGTTTCTGGTCCCCGGTAGATGTTGGCTGTTGTTTTAATTCCCTTTTCTCTTTGGGTTTTCCTCCTGGCCTCACTCTCCCACTCACTATGACTGCATCTGGGCCCCTGAGCTTTTGGCATTTCCCCATGGTGTCTCTGGCCACCGACAGCCCTCAGACCTGCCACCCAGCCATCCCAGGGTCCCCTGCCTAGGTGTTGGCTAAAGAATACATTCATTGCCTTCGCTTCTGTCTGAGGTCCCAGAGTAGTTTGGGCCAGTCTGTGTGACTGCTTCCGCACACACACAGCCCCCTCTCCACAGAGAGGCTTTGTGGGGTGGCAGAGGGCACTGGATGGGGAGTCAAAGCCCTCCTGGCCTGAGGACCAGCTGCCACCAACTGCAAGTGAGACCCAGACTGAGACCCTGCCGTCACACATACGGCCTGGCCACACCTCCTAGAGCTGCACGGAGCACAGCTGGTGGGGCATCAAGATTGGTGGGGTCTTAAGGGCCTGGGGTAGGTGCCAAAGCTATACTTCCTCCTTGTTATGGTTCTTAGCACATGGAACAGCGCCTAAAACTTTTCAAAAAACACCAGCTAACCCATATTGAGCAATGAGTAGGTGCCAGGTGGTGTTCTAAGTGTTTTTCATGAATTAGTTCTGGTAATCCTCGGGACAATCCTACCAAGTAGGCACGGCTATAATCCTCATTTTGCAGAAGAGGAAACTGAGGCCCAGCGTGGTTACATTTCTTGGTCAAGGTAATACACTCATAAATGGTGGAGCTGGTGGTGAGATTTGGGCTCCACCTTCAGAAATCGACCTCCTAACCACAAAGCTTCATCACCCCTCAATACTTATTTGCTGAATGAACACATGAATGGCCCAGAGAAGGTCCTTCCCATGGGGTCCCTCTGGGCTTTGGGTCCTGGCACCTGTATCTAACAAGAGGTGGTGAGCCTGGAGAATTCATCCCACCCACTCCTCCAAATTGACAGTCCAGGGTCCAATGGCATGTTCCCAGCTGCTCTGAGCGACAACCCACATGGGGACTGAAGGTGTATACCCATTCCTCATGTGCCCTGCCCAGTTTAAGGGGTCTGCATGTCTGGCTGCTTAGTCTCTTCTCAGAGGTGGCACTATTTCCTGAGTGCCAGGGGGATCTTCACACTGAATCCCCATAAAGACCCTATGAAGCAGATCATCCTCACTTTCCAGCAGAGGAAACTAAGACCTAGAGAGATGAAGAAAATCTCAGGGTCACACAATGAGTGGGTGGTGGGCCGGGATTTGAATCTAAGCATCTGGCCTCAGAGCCTAGGTTAGCGGCGCCCCGCTGCTGCCTGCTCCTTTCCAGCCAGGTCCAGGAGTTCAGGCCAAGTCAGTGCATCTGCCAGCCAGTTGCTCTTGCACAGGGCCTGTGACCCCTCCACATTGACTGTGGCAAACCTCCAGGGTCCACCTCTCCCTGGCTCCTGCCCTCTGTGGTGCTTTCTAGGAGTGGGGAGGGAGGGGTAGGAGTGGGGAAAGGAGACAGCATCTTCCCCACATTTTGAGGGGGGATGGTAGATCAATACCTTGGCTCTCTCTCCTACCAAGCCAGCATGCTAGAGACAACTCCCACTTCGAAGACATTTCAACAAGACGCCACTGGAGGCCAGGCGAAGTGACTCACACCTGTAATTCCAGCACTTTGGGAGGCTGAGGTGCGAGGATCACTTAAGATCAGGAGTTTGAGATCAGCCTGGTCGGCATGGTGAAACCCTGTCTCTACTAAAAATACAAAATTAGCTGGGTGTGGTGTCAGGCACCTGTAGTCCCAGCTACTTGGGAGGCTGAGGCACAAGAATCGCTGGAACCTGGGAGACAGAACTTACAGTAAGCTGAGATCGCATCACTGCACTCCAGACTGGGCAACAGAGTGAGACTCTGTCTCAAAAAACAAAACTCGAACACAGGGGACACACAAAGAGGCCTCAAAATGGATCTCACGGGACATCTTGCTGCAGGAAAACCTCGGGCCAAGTTGTTAGTGCTCCTCTTCTTGGATCAGCTGGTGCAGAGCCAGCTGAAGGTTAAGAAGGAAGGGAGAGCGAGTTGGAGAGGCTGCATTTAGGATGCCAAGTTCCCCACCGCCGACCAGGTGTAAGGAATCAGGGTTTTAGGGTTGAGAGGTTCCCGACACTTTGCACAAGCTCTGCCTTTGGGTCGCAGGCACCGTGCTGAGAAAGTTATGTGGATGATCACATGGATCTCTCATGTCCCTGTAAGTGCAATTTTTCTTTCTACAGGTGATCTGAGTGAACATAGGGAAGTTAGCAAACCTGCCCAAGGTCATAAAGCTAGGAAGAGATGGCTCTGGGGACTGAACCCTGGCAGTTTCATTCCAGTGCCTCTGCAGTTACCACTATGCCATAGCAAAATCCACGGTTACAGGAGCCTACATCCACTCTTTGAGAGTCCCAGGTAACACAGGGCGTTGTCAGCAACAGAGATTAACCAGCCAGGGACAAGGAAGCAGAGACAGGAGGCCAGCTGCAGAGTCCCCTGGTCAGCCAACCTGGGCACCAGGAGCTCCTCGGGCTCTAGGAATCAGGCTCAAAGCCGGGCTCTGACCTGTAGCACTGGGTGACACAGGCCAGCTACTTCACCTCCCTGACCTCAGTTTTCTGATCTATAAAAGGGCACAGAAGTAGAGCTCGCTTTACAGCATCAGGATGGTGAGAAAGGACTGTGTGTAAAGTGCCAGGCACAAATGTCTGGCTGACTGTAAAGGTGGGTGGGTGGCTTTGCCCTGTGTGGGGGAAGGTGGGATGTGGGGGCGAAGCTAATCAAGCCCAGACTTCCTGGTAGGCTTGGAAGGAATCTTAGAAATGGAGTATCTTAGAAAAGTCTTCAAGAATTCAAAGGAAAGTGTTAAAAATGATGGAATTGTAAGGAGTGAAGAGGTTCTAGCCCCTGACTAGCTTACCCTTTCAAATCCACCACTGAGGCTGGGCAGGGTGGCTCATGCCTGCAATCCCAGCACTTTGGGAAGCTGACATGGAAGGATTACTTGAGGCCAGGAGTTCAAGACCAGGCTGGGCAACATAGGGGGACCATCTCTATATACATACACAAAAATTAGCTAGGTGTGGAGGCACACCGTAATCCCAGCTTCTTAGGAGGCTGAAGTGGGAGAATTTCCTGAGCCCAGAACTTTCATGTTACAGTGAGATATGATCACACCACTGTGCTCCAGCCTGGGTGACAGAGCAAGACTCTGTCCCCTCCCCCAAAAAAATCCACGACTGAGTCATAAGAGTGATAATAATGAGCCTCCATGCCTCATAGAAAGCAATTTATAGTTAAAGCACTTTCACATCCATGAATTAAATAGAACTCTATGAATAGGAGCAAAATAAGGATTATTATCCCATTTTAAGGATCAGGAGACAGAGGCTCAGAGGGGAAATAACACGAGAGAATTGGAGCTCCCAGGGAAGAGCTTCCTCTGTGAATAGGGGGCCTGCTGCTTTGCTGCGCTGGGGCTGGAGAGTGGCAGAAGCCAATCCTGCTGGCCACCAGGCAATCATATCTGCTGGTCAGCCCTGAATGTTAGTGGTCAGAGAAACGGGCTAAGACCCTCAAAGGGACTCAACCCAAGATGACCTGTCCTTTATAAGTATTCTCCACACCTAGCTGTTTCTTATAAGTATTCTGATAAAGGCTGTGATGCTGCTCTTGAATAATGCTGCATGTGATCTTCGTGCTGTTGTACAGGTCTTCTGGGTTCTCCTCCTCTGGGTGCATGGTAGGCTGCAGGTGCTGGCTTCTTTGAAGGCCTCGATGTGCCTCTGGTTTCAGCCAATGAAATGTGCAGAAGTGACATATGTCACTTCTGGGTGGGAGCTTTCAAAGCCACTATGTGCTTGCCCATGTCATGTTCTCTACCACAGTGATCATGAAGGACTTTGCCCCCAAGGAGCCTCCATGAAAGGCATGACCCACTTTGGACATGCAGCAGGAGCAGGAATTAAAACGTTGCTGATTTTTTGCTGCAGTGTAGACTAATCTAACTTGGTTAGTACAGCCATGAATGTTTGAGTTCTGAGCAAAGGTGATGGTCCCAGGAACAGAATCCATGGTATTGGAAGGGAGTAAGAGGTGGAGGAAGGTGAGATTGGCCAGTGGGTCCTCTAGACTATAAGCTCTAGGAAGCCAGAGATCTTTGTATATTTTGTCGGCAATTTGTATTCCCAGTGCCTTAGAAGAGAATCTGACAATCGGAGGCACTCATTCAATGCTGAATAAACTAATGAATGACCTGAGGTGAGGCAGGCAATGCAGAAGCAAGAAACCTGAAAGGCAATAGTACAGGTTCTGGAAGGACTCCATAGTAATTCATCCGTAAACCACAAGCATTAAACACTGTTCATGAGAGCTCCCCATGTTCACACAAGAATTTGACCAGAAAAATCCCACTCTTAGTAGATCCACTTAAAACAGGGACCAACATTTCATAGGAAAGGGTGAATGAAGAAAAGATTTCAGTTGGGATTTCATTTTGAAAAATGAGATTAAAAATATGAAAATAAAATTTTATATTGGACCAAAATAAGATTATAGTTGCAACCGTGTGCCAAAACTTTCAGTGCTCAAAGGACAAATCAAATATTGATTAGTTTATGGAGGCATGATTTTCCTGAACAAAATTATATGCTAGCATGATACGACATTTTAAAAAAAATGTCATATTTCACTGTCACAGCATAATGATTAAAGTTTCTTATCATGAACTCATTGTTGTCAATATTCTCTTCTGTCATTCTCTGGCCTCGCCGCCAGGTTCTTATTTATCTATGGCCTTGGGTAGGACTAGGAGTCCTCCAACGTCCTCTTTGATTGGCCTCATTAACTCCTGCAACTTTCACATGATGTCATTTTCACTGTGCAATCCTTGGGCTTTGTATGGTCAGCTGCGTATCCCACCTGACAACCACGGAGAAATTGATGGACATAGGTATTGTGCGAAGGTCAGGGATCAACACTGGTTCTGAGCAAGAACAGACATTCATTCAGGGACTACTTTTGTAAGTGGTCAGTCCATTAATGTTTTTCTGTTAGGGTGACCTTTTAAGAAACCTACAGCCTCACATCTGTGGGGTCTCAGATAATAATTAAGCAGACCCCTCCACGGGGCCTGAACAAGGAAGGGGAGATACCATGGCGAGCCAGGTAAACCCATCCCCTACCCTCTAGCCACTCCCTCAATGGCCCCATTCTAGGCTATGTTGGAACCATCACTCCAGCTGCTTGCCCTGGCCCTGGGTCCTGTCTTCTGTGTCCACAATGGCACCCATGGAAGGAACCTCTTGCAGAGAGTCCTGCACCCAGCAGTTTGCTCCTTAGTGTAGTTGCAGGAATAGGGAGAAGGGCTTTGTGCTGAGACACTCTGGGACCCTTGCCCTAAGAAGATTCACAATGCATGATCTAGCAAAGGGTTTTCAGACTGGGGACTAGGATCCCTCCAGACCCCAGTGAAGCTTCAAGAGGTGAGATTTCAGTTTCTCAGGCTTGTTGATTTGTCTTCCTGAGACCTTGATCTGACCACGGTGCTTCCTGCTCTGGGACTCTTTACTGTCCTAACTAAGCCTGACTTATTCGTGTCAAATTCAGCTCCTCCCCACAATCCCCCTTTGCAGCCTGCTCACGTATTTGTCTTCCACTCTGACTCTGTGTTCCAGACTAGAATACAGTATGTGCTCTTCCCCAGACCTCCGTGAGCCTCAACTTCACACCCTTGTTTATGTTCTTCCCTCAACCCAGAGCCCCGTGACCCCATCTTTGTATTTTGAAACCTACTCATCCCACTGGGTCCTTTCAAACCCACCTCCTCCAGGAAGCCTTTCCCCACCTCTTTATCTAGGAGTGATTGCTCCCTCCTCTAGGCCCCTAGGATCCAGTCTCGCTCAGCTAAATCCTGCTGTAACAATCTCCATCCATGGAGCGGTCTTAAGTTCTCTTCTAGAGGGTGGCGCCGCTGTCTGCTCTTGCTAGCTCTTTGAGCTCTCCAAGACTCAGTTTTATCTTCTGTAAAGTAGAGATTAATAAAACCCTATGGGTAAGGCACCAGGTAAGGGAATGACACAAGGCAGGGAAGAAACTAGGTACTACTCTTTGTCTCCCTTTCCCCCACCCCCACGTCTAACTGTTCCTTCTCTGCTATTTTTGCAGGCTCATCCTTGGGGCCGGGACTATAAGCAGGCAAGTGACCAGACACTAGAGACAAAAATTCTTCCAGGTTCAAGCTTGCCCTCCTCTGCTTTAGTGCATAAGCAGTTGACTCAACAAAGATGTGCCTCTGACCCAGCCCTTGCCTCTGTGCCTCAAATCCTAGAGCTCTTCCGTGAGTGCTTTTTCGCATAAGCTTGGGTAATTGATGACCATTTGTCTCCCTACTTGAGACTGCAAGCTTCTTGAGGACAGAGATCCAACACCTAGCCCAGAGCCTGGCATGAAGTGGGCACCCAGTGATCCAATGGTTTTCATTCCTTTCCCTATTTTCACCCTCTTTTATCTGTTCATTCAAACTGACACTGATCAACCAAGACCTCCTGCCCCTCCCAGCCCTGCCGGCACTCACACCCCTGGTCATGTGGAAAACACTTCCCTGCTCCTCTCTATCCATCCATGTAGCTATATCCATCCATTGCTTCCTCCAAGTTCCCACTCCAGCGTGACTTCCTTCAGGAAGCCTGCCTAGCCCCACATAGAACACCCCTGATCCCAATCCCCTCTGCCTAAGGAATCCAGGAACCCAGAAGGTTTCATGGGATGAGAAGACTTGTTCACCCCTGGAGCCCTGGAGTCACACTCAGTCCAGTGACCCCACTGGGCTATTCCCAGTCCCCCCAGGGGTGTCTGTCAGCTTCCTGTTTATGTGATCTTCTTCTTGGCCTAGCTCAAGCCCCTTCCAGGCTGACTGGAGTGAAGATACCCGTGAGACCACAAGAAACCTGTGTCTGCACAGCCTGGTCATTGGTTACTCAACGTTGTGTTGTAGGGAGAACCATCTGGGGTACCGAGAGAAACCCAGGTATTCTGCAGAGGGGCAACTGGCACCTGAAAAGGAGCCCATGCCAGCAGCCTGGAGGAGTGCTGCCCTGAGCCCCTCGGTACCTCTTCCACTGCCCTCCCTTCCTTGGGCTGTCCCTTGTCCCTGTGGAGCTGGCCTCTCACAAGCCAGAACCAGCATTTGCATCAATTGTCTGGTAACAAGAAGCCAGCCAGCCAGGGAAGGCGCTGGCTCAGAGCAGAGCCTGGAGCAAAGCCGCAATGAGGGAGACAGGGGAAGGACAAAGGGGCTTCTTCCCTCTGGTACCAGGAGCCGCCAGGTGAGCAGGGCAGTGGGGATGGCTGAGTGGGTGTCCTTGCCCTTTGGAACAGAATACCGGTGTCATCACCCTGGGTGAGGCTCCCTGTCTTCTACTTCCTCCCCCAGTCAGGACAACTTTACTAACACTCAATGGCCAATGGCTAGAGCACCTTCTGAGAGCTGTGTCTGGCCCCGATCTGGAGCTGGTCTTCACCCCATTTTCTGTGAGATCACGGATTCCCGAGTTTCCTAATCCCTGAAGCCAGGGCTAAGGAGGCTGCTCAGAGCCTGAGCCATTTCCAGGCCAGGAGCCTTGGCCCATCTCAGGCCAGCAAGGCAGTGGCGTCTGCAGGCCACCCACCCGGGCACAGTGACCACCAGCCCTGCTCCATCACCTGGACAGGGCTAGACAGGAAACAACCAAAGTGCTATCCCTGGAGATGGATGCTGGCCAAGGCTGGTGATGAGGGCCCGGCAGCCACACATCAGGCCCTGGGGATCCTGCCCAGCAACCTCTGGGTCAAATTCAACTCACAGTCCTCTGCATGTACACACACATGTGCACACGGACAAATGCATGTGCCTGCACTCTGAAATCCTTGCACAGCAGCAAACACAGGGTGTTCCCCCACATGCACCCACAGTCATATAAATGCATTTATATACACACACCACAGACCCGTGTACCAACTCATGTAGTTCACTCAACACATGTCACTACCGTCCAGGGAATCCCCTTACACACACATGCCCTCATATGCCTCTCAAGAGCATATGCCGTCATGCATCACACACACACATGTACATGTGCTCAGCCCCCACCAGCCAACCCAGCTGACCACAGAGCCTCGTGTCCTCACGGCCTCTTCCCAGGAGCAGGAGGACTGGAGTTCATCTAGATCCTTTTGAGCCTTGTCCAGTCCCCATGACCTGGCTGGGTTTAGACAGGTGAACCCAGGGAACGGGCTGCACCTCAGCAGAGAAGGAGAAGAGCACTCAACTTCCTAAGTCTAAAAAAAAAAGAAGGAAGGAGGAAAGGAAGGACAGGAGGGAAGGAGGAAAGAAAAAGAGACAGAGAGAGAAAGAAAGAGAGGGAAAGAAAAAAGAAAGAAAGACAGAGGGAAAAAGAAAAAAGAGGAAAAAGAGAGAAAAAGCAAAAGCAAAAGAAGGACCCGGAGCAGTGGTAGAGACAGGATGCTGTGGTGCCTGTTGCTCTTCAGAAGGGAGGAGGGAACGGGCCTGGCCCCCGCCCCCAGGCCTCCTGCTGCTGCTGCGGTGCAGTGCGGTGGGCGCATGGGGTGGAACTGTTGGGGCTGCCGCAGATGTTATGGTGGAACTTCCAGCGGAGGCTTGATGCGTTAGCAGACGCCACACTGCGCCCGCTGCTGGGTTCCTCTCCCCTAGCCGCCTCCCTCTGCCTGAGGACCTTTTCTCCTTCTGGAGCCCCCTTACCTTGCAGGATCGCAGGGACGCAGGGCTCAGAAAAGGGTGTGCGCTTGGCCAGTGGCTCTGGGGATGGTCACAAGCCACCGGGCATCCGGAGGGCAGCAGGCGTGAGCCCAGCCGCCGGGGTGGGCACCCTGCAGAGCTCCTGACTGCCCCAGAGCTCTGGAGGACAGACGAGGGATGATGGGGGACTGACCAGGAGGTGGTGGAAACAGGTGGCAGGGATGGAAGGTTGAGAGAGGGAGGAGGGAGGCAGAGACAGAGAAGAGAGAGACAGAGACAGAGAGAGAAGGAAATGCAGAGAGTCACACAGAAAAGAGAGAAACGGACACAGAGAGCAAAGGAGAAAGAGAAGAGGGAGCAGCAGAGCAGGAGAAGTGGGGAGGAAGGGCAACAGAGGAGACAGACAGAGAGAGAGAGAGACAGAGAGAGAGTGAGAGCGCTGGACCTGCAGCAACATGTGGTCGTGTTTCCTTACTTCTTATGCTGAACATCCTGGACCCCTCCCGTGGTGCCTGCAGACAGTGTACACACCCTGACACACATGCCCACAAACACACAAACTCACCACACACACACACTCATGCTTGCCCAGGGCATCCCCCTGCCCGGCCTCTCCTCCTCACTCCAGCGGGGCCAGCCCTTACCTTACCCCAGAAGCAACATGTGTCTGGGCACTCCCTCTCTCCCTCTCTCCACCAGCTTGGTGGCTGCTTCTGCACCCAGCGCTGCTGGAGGTGCGGCCTGGGGCTGGGCTCCAGTGCCCAAGCCCAGCGCCTGCTGCCCTGGCAGCCTGCTTGATCAATGCCCACATTGCGATAGCTGTTTAGGTGGCCTGCAGGAAGCAGAGCCATTTGTTTTGTCAGCGCGTAACCATGACAATCACCCCATGCGCACACCGCTGGTGCTGCTTCCCCACCCCTCGCCCTTCCCTCCCCCTTCTCGGGAGCACTGGAGAAGGTTGGAGGCCACTTCGCAGCCTTAGCTAATTCCTGCTGGGGCTGAAGAAAGGGGCCTGGCCAGTGATAACAGTCCTGTGGGCAGCTCCTCCCTGGGGAGAGGGCTGCCTCCAGGGTACTGCAGCACTGTTCAGAGCCTGCCTGGGCCAGGGGTACCTTCTTCCCAAAAGCTGACCCCTCTACACCTCCCTGCCCCCCAGCAAGTTTATTTTTGAGCACGTGTTACAAGCTGCCAATCCATTCTCCCTCATGAGGCCACAGTGCAGCGAACAGATGGCATTGGTGACTGTGGTCATGCGCAGGTCCTCTCCCTGGGCCTATGGCCATGCCTGTTCAGCCTTAGAGTCCCAAGCCATCCCTTGCTGCCCCTGGCCATGCCAAAGCCACACGGGAAATTGCTAGGATTCTAGGTGCAGCTCCTGGAGGCATCAGAGTGGAGGTCTGGCCTCTGGAGATACAAAGTTGGATAACCCAGAGAGCCAGGGACTTGTCGTGGTCACGGGAGCCAAGTGGCCGGCCGGGTTAGGGCTGTAAAAGCTAAATTCAGAGCCAATTGTTAAAGAGTTCACTGTTGAAAGATTCTGCAGAGGTACAGGATGGAGCAAATGATCACACATCTCATTTAAGCCTTATAAAAAGCCCGAGAAGAGGGCCTTTCTTCCAGGTTTATGGAGAAACTGTGACTCCGAGAGGCAGAGTGACTTGCTGAAGGTACACAGCCAGGAAATCACAGAGCAGGGATTCAGACTCACAGTGATCCCAACACTGGAAACTCCACCGCGTCTTACCTTTTACAGCTGTCATCACGTGCTGGGCACCGCACACGTGGCCTGGAAGAAGTGCATCTCCCTCGTTCTGTACCAAACACTGGGAGGTGGATGCTATGCTATGTTCATTTCAAAAATGAGCTCAGAGAGGTGATGTGACTTTCCTAAGGCCACACAGGACGTGGAAGAGCCAAAGCTGGAACCAAGGTCTGTCTGATGCCACCTCTGCACCCTACCTCCTTCTCCACACATGAGGCTTCATCTGGGTCAGATGGTCCGGCCCTTTTCTGGACTCTGCCTAAGGAGTGTGGAACCTGAGGATGGGTTGGGGTAGTGGGTGGATGCAATGGGAAAAGAGAGCACAGGTATCATGTGGAGCGCAGAACCCCCTGCTGGGGTGACAGATGACATGTGATCTTGGCCAGAAGTCCACGAACCAGTGATTCCCCTTTATGGAGTCACACCTCAGGGTTCCAGAATTGTTTCAAGTCCCCCCAGAACTTCACAAAACAGGCTACCTGAAGTCCCAGGACTTCCCCCTCTATGAAGGGGTCGGAGAGCTGAAAGGGCAGCCCCAGCAAAAGAACCTTAGAGAACATTCTAGAGGGGGAATTGAGGGGGACTCCTGGGCAGAGGGAATAGCGCAGGTGAGAAGAAGGCAAACTAGACATGGGCAAAGGAACTCCTCAGGCTTGGCTGTTTTGCCTGGATTACCCCTGAATGCCTGCTGGGGTGTTGGATCAGCCCTCAGAGAGAAGCAGAACCTCTGTCACAGGCTGAGGAGAAAATTCCAGGCTGGGCAATGGAAAGGTGCCTTTGTTATCCAAGGACTAACCAAGGATGAGACAGAGTTTACCTTCAGTCCAAAACTTACACTCGCTCACCTTGAGCCCGGCCTTGGAGCCTGTGGTTGGGGAAAGGGATGATGAGTAAGACACAGATTTCCAGGAACCTGGCACACAGCTTCCCCACCAGATTTGTCCCACTCGACAGTTCCCTGAAGTCTTTCTGTGTGCCTCATTCTATTTAACCCTCATAATCATGCAGTGCAGCAGGCATCATCAGCCCTGCCCCATAGCTGGTGGGGGTCTGAGCCTGAGCAGTGAAGTGACTGGCTTGTAGTTACAGCCAAGCAATGGCAGAGCTGGGATTCAAACTCACTTCTCCATGACTTTCAAGTCTAGTACCGTTGCAACAATGCCACATGACCTCATGCCTCTTAGAGTGGCTATGAGCCACTTTTCAGCTCAGAGAGTTCTTGTTCTTTGGAGACAGGGGACCAGGGCTTGGGGACATAGCCACTTAGAAGGCTAACCCCCACTACCCTCACAACCCCCAGGCTCCCAAAGTCTAATTCTCAGGCCCCCATGAAGTTCAAGATCCCTGTCTCCCAGTGAATATGGGACCAGAAGTCTGTATCCACGAGTCATCCTTTTGAGTCAACCATCCCAAGCCTGGAGTTTACATTTTAGAACCAAAATCTCTGGAAGAACAATGTCAGCCTGGTTGAGTGGATACAAGAGGACATGAGAGGTGGCAGGAGACAGAGGACCTGGATGTGAATGGGGTAGGTGGAGAAAGCTGTGAGCTGCCTCTTCTTGAAGGGTTCAAGATTTTCTTACCCCATTGTATCAGTTTTCTGGGGCTCCCAGAACAAGTGACCACAGATTGGGTGGATCAAAGCAACAGGCATTTATTCTCTCATATTTCTGGGGGCTAGAAGTCTGAAATCAAGGTGCCAGTGGGGCCGCAACCCCTCTGAAAGCTTCTCAGAAGAACCATTCCTTGCTTCCTCATAGTTTCTGGCAATCCTTGTCACCCTGTGGCTTGTAGCTACATCCCTCCAATTTCTGCCTACATTTTCACATGGCCATCTTCCCTGGGTGTGTCTCTGTGTCTGTCTCCAAATCTCCTTTCCTTTCTCTTATGAAGACACAGGATTAGGGCCCACCCTAACCCCGTATGACTGCTTCTCAGCTTGATCGCATCTGTAAAGACCCTACTTTCAAGTAAGGTCACATTCACAGGTACCTCGGTTAAGACTTAAACATATCTTACACCATGAAATACTATGCAGCCATAAAAAGGAATGAGATCATGTCCTTTGCAGGGACATGAGTGAAACTGGAAGCCGTCATCCTCAGCAAACGAACACAGGAACAGAAAACCAAACATCGCATGTTCTCACTCATAAGTGGGAGTTGAACAATGAGAACACATGGACACAGGGAGGGGAACATCACACTCTGGGGCCTGTGGTGGGAGTGGGAGCGAAGGGAGGGAGAGCATCAGGACAAATAGCTAATGCATGCAGGTGCAGCAAATGACCCTGGCATATGTATACCTATGTAACAAACCTGCATGTTCTGCACATGTATCCCAGAATTTAAAGTAAAAAAAAAAAAGACTTGAACATATCTTCTAGGGGGACACAATTCAATCCACAATCCCCATTCAGAGGAAATAAAGGACACAGGACAGGCATGATTCCAAGAGGCCAGCCTGCTGAATTTCTAGAAATTTGGAAAGGCCAGGAAGGCAAGTAGCAGCATAATACAGACTCTGGCACCAACCAGCTTGAGTTCCAACCCTGGCCCTATCATTTTTGAGCCATGTGCCCTTGGGAAAATTACTTAACTTCTCTGTGCCTCAGTCTCCCCTCTGTAAAATAATGGTGGCTTGAAGCACTGTTATGATCATTAAGTGAGTTAATATTTGCAAAGGGCTTAGTAAGCACCATACAAATGTTTGTTAAAATACATATAATGTTAATAAACATGCAGTGTTCCCTAGGTGGATATTACTGTGTTATAGGAGTGAAACTGAGATCCAGAAAGGGGAGATGACTTCCCCCAGGTCACCTGGTCAGGCTAGCCAGAGTACAGGCCATTTCTGCCTCCTTCCTCCAGGATTGCCCTCTGGAGAGGTTAAATCTCCTTCCTGCTTGTTCTGCAGTTGGAGAATGCAAGGTGGCTGGTCCGGAATGGCAGCAAGAGAAGAGAGGTGGGTGCAGAGGGGGAGAAGGAATACGGAGGACAGAAGCAGTAGATTCCTCCCGCCCGCAAACACACACCTCTTTTCCCACCCAGCCCTCTGTTTACAAGATTGGAAGCAATTGTGCGGCTGTGTCTGCCCACATGGAGGAAAACAAATCTCTGGAGTGTGTAATCAACACAGTCTGGATAAGAAAGAAAAGCTCGTCCTTCAGCGATGCAGCCTGGGGGGCCAGAGCAGGGCTGTCAGAGAGACCAGGGAACGTCTCAATGGGGCTGTCCCCTAGGTGGGGCCTAGGGGTGGCTCTTTCCTCAGAACATCCTGAGCAGGGTAGCCAGGCTGCATAGGCATTGCATCTGAGAGGACCCTGCCTCAGGCTTAATTCCTGAAGGGGTTGGACTCAGCCAGGCATGGCTGTGGGATATGAAGAGGACCAGACTCAAGTTTTGGAAGCAGTTGGGCTGATATCACATTCTTGGCAAACAAACAAACAAACCCTCATGAACTCCGTTTCTTTCCACTCTCCTGTTCCAATCTCTTACCTGATCCAGGAAATTGCATGAATTGCCCTAGGTCTTCACCCCTCCCTGTCTCCATGCCCGTTGCTATGTGATTTGGCAGTGCTTCCTCTAAAAACGTGGAATGTCGCTCCCAACCCTTCACCTTGGGTTCAGCCTCATAACTTAGCCAATGCAATATTAGTGGGAATTATATAATTAAAGACTGATACAGGGCTTGCCTGATTGGGCTTATTCTCTTGGAACTCTGCCCAGATGCCATAAGAAAAACATGCCCAGATTGACCCACTGGTCCCAGGAGGAGGCTAAGAGATACACAGAACGGGACCAAACCACCCCAATCAAGCCCAGCTGAAATCAGCCAACTGCAGATGGGTAAGCAAGTCCAGCACAGCTCAGCAGAGCCACCCTGCAGAGCCTAGCCAAGATCAACCCATTCTTAGCTAATCTAGAGATATGTAACCATAAATGATTGCTGTTTTAAGTCACTTAGTTTGGAGTGGTTTGGTATGCAGCATTTTCTGGCTATAGCTAACTGATATTCCACTGTATTAGTCTGTTTTCATGCTGCTGATAAAGACATACCCAAGACTGGGAAATTTATAAAAGAAAGAGGTGTAATTGGACTAGCCATTCCACGTGGCTGGGAAAGCCTCAAAATCATGGTGGAAGGCAAGGAGGAGAAAGTCACATCTTACATGGATGGCAGCAAGCAAAAAGAGCTTGTGCAGAAAAGCTCCCCCTTATCATAACCATGAGATCTTGTGAGATTTACTCACTATCCACGAAAACAGCATGGAAAAGACCTGCCCCCATGATTCAATTACCTCCCACTGGGTCCCTCCTACAACATGTGGGAATTCAAGATAGATTTGGGTGGGGACACAGCCAAGCCATATCAATCACTTCTTGCAGATTTCACCTTCCTGATGTCTTTTGGGTAGGTCCTTCTCTCCACTCCCCTGGCATCAGTTCCAACTTCCTAACAGCTTCCTACCTGGTCTCCCTGTCTCCAGTCTCATAGATTCCAGTCCATTCCCCATGCTGTAGCCAGATCTTTGTAATATCTGATGACATTGGACCCCATCTATTAATCCCCTTTCTGAGCCTGCCCTGAAGTCCTTCACTGACTCTCCCATGGCCTTCCATAAAAAGTTCCACTTGTTAGCATAACATTCAAGAAGGCTTATGATCTGTCTTGATGACTGGCTCTGCTCCTACCCAGTTTCTTATGGACTCTTCACTCCAGCCATATGGAGCTACTTGTGGTTCCCTGGACCTGGGGTTGTCTCATATCTCTGAGATTTTACCCATGTCGATCCCTCCATCTAGAAGACACCTTGCCCCTTCCCCATCTGGCTCTCTTCTATTTGTCCTGGAAAAAAGAGCTGAAGCATCTCCTCCAGGAAGCAGAACCATCCTGTCAGATTACCTGACTTAGGGGCCACAGTGTCCCATGCCCAGCACAGGGCCCCCCACACAGTAGGTGCTCAACTAATACATTAGATGAAGAAGTGAATGAGACCTCAAAGGCAGCATCATGTCTCATGTACACCTGTATTCATGACATCTGTTGCTGATCTTGACACGTAGTGGGGCTTCGTAATTATTTGTCGAATCAGTGAAAGAACACATGACCCCATTATCTCAGTACCCCCAAAGAGTCATGGCAAGCTACTCCTCCTCCCCAGAGAATATGGCAGTGGCAGGGGGTGGGGAAGCCTTGGCACCTGACATAGCTGGGAAGAAGGTGAGAGAGAGATCGTGGCATGCCAGGGGGCAGGGCGGTGGGAGCCATCAATAAGAGGTGCGTTTTCTGTAGGGAATTTGAAAACAATTCAATTGACTAAAAGTCAGTTTTTATTTTATTATCACCTTGTGGTGTTATGTTAAAACAATGCACTGAGAAAATAATCCTCCTCACTGACCACGCCCAGGGCCTATCCCTTAATGCCCCAGTACAGGGAGAATACACTCCCTTCTATCTCTGATGCTGAGTCTATCTCAGTAGAGGATAGCCTTGGAAAGGCAGGACAGCTGAGAATCTGTAAAGGGTATGCCAACAATCTCAGCGTACCCAGCCTAGGTTACAAAAGCTTGGTGTAATGCTGTCTAGCTTGGTTTGAATGCCAGGAAGCCACAGGCAAGCTCACAGGGCACGTAGCCAGAAGGTGGCAGAGGCAGGATTTGTGCCCTGGTCTCTGTGCTACCAAAGCTTGCACCACGCATCTTCCAGGTCCTGTCTGTAGCTGGCCCTCCAGCTTGGTCTCCTCCTGGCCTCTGCCAGCCCCTTTGGGCTTTGGTGAAGGCTCAGCATTTGCTGAGAAGGGAGGAGTCAGGCTGGAGCCTGCCCTCATCACCTTTGGTGGCAAGAGCCTTAGGAAAGAGGTCCTCCCTGGCCTGGGGGACCAGTCTTCAATCAGAGGTACCCGGCATTCACCTAAATAATGACACCCACTCCTGGAACCCCGGGGGGGTCAAACATGAGTCCTTGTTCCATCACTGGCTATTTGTGGGGACCATTTGTCCTTTCTGAGGCTTGATTCTCTTATCTTTAGGATGGGGATGGGAGTTCCTGTCTCCCCCTTGATGAATGGCAGCCATGGCCACCAGGATGCTTTCTCCAGCTCTGCTGCCACCACCTCTACCAAACTGCCCTCATTTCCCTCTGGAACAACTGCAACAGCCTCTTGCCCCCTGCTTCCCCTCAGGCACCCCCCAGGTGTTCTCTATGCAACAGCCAGAGTGAGCCTTACAAAGCGTCAAATTCAATCTTATGACACCTTGATTAAAGTGGTCAATGTCTTCCCATTGCTCTTGGATGAAGACACAATTTCTTTTCACCTCTGGTCCCTGCAGATGGCTCCTCTTTCATTCCATCCACTCTGCACCCTCCAGAAACACCGGATCCCTTTCAGGCTCTCATCAGCTCTGGGCTATCTAAGTTTTGCCTGAGCTGTTCCCTTTACCTAGAATGTTCTTTCCTCCTCCCTTCAATGAAAGCCCTGAGTTTCTCAGGTGTCAGCTCAAGCATCACTTCTCTAGGGGACCTTCAAGGTCAAATCCCCCAATCTTGGTTCTCATGCCCTGAGTACCCGTCCTCTGTGGATTGTGTAGCACTTATCACAGCTGCAATTTAGCATTTTTGCTATGGAACAACCTGATGAATGTCTTTCTCCTCTGCTGCAATGCAAACTCAATGAAGGCCAACGCCTTCACTCTTTTGGCCACTTGGTGCCTGCACCAGGTAGGCACTCAGAGAATATTTGTTGAACAACTTAGTAGGTGAAATGAAATGAAATGAAATCATTGATGGAAAAGACCTTTATCCAGAATAAAAGGTACTCTTTTGGAGTTATCGTTATACCCACTTAGCAGGTGAGAAAACTAAAGATCAGAAAAGTTAAGGAACTTACCTGTCTCCTGGCTTAGTGGCAGAGCCAGAGCTGGAACACAGACATAGGTCCTGGCACACAGAGGGGCTTGACCCCTGCTGCCTGAGCTGAAGTGGGTTCTGCCTCTGACTTCAGCACCCTGCACCCTGCACCCTGCTGTGTCTCCCGGAGGCGGGCTGCCTGGAGTGTCCAGATGGCTGCTGGCAGAGGTCGGTACTGGCTGGAGATGACTGCTCTGTCATCAGGTGCCTGTTTTTTATTCATGATTTGTTGCCACTCATAGTGACTTGGTACCAACAAAAAAGCAGCGACAGCTCCTGGCTTCAAAGCTGTCCTGGGGGCAGGAACACAGCCCAGCCTGGCCAGGGGCCCCGGCAGCTCACTGATGGCAGGCAGAACCAGGGTCTGAGGCAGATGTAGGCATCTCAGAACAGGTGGCTGATCAACGCAAGGAGGGCTAGCAGCACTGCCGCCACCCCCCCCACCCGACAGCAGGGGGACAAAGAAGGGCTGAATCTCTGAAGCTATCAATCTTGTACCACGCTCTTCCAGCTCTTTAAAAATAGACACATGGCAAAAACAAATGTAAAAAAAAGGAGGAAAACAAAGGTGAATAGATTCTTTCAAGTGCGATCAGGAGCACTCCCATATGTTTCCTGCCCCTCTGGTCTCTCATGGATTTTTTTCTTTTTCTTCAGGAGAAAAAGATAGTGCATTTCTAGTGCCTGAAATCTTCAGGCCAGCCTGGGACATTGTGTGAGTATATTGAGGACCTACCTGTGGCTGTGTTTTTACACATGCTGATTCATCCTCAAAACAGCCCAGGAAGTGTTTGGGTGTGGTCTGTTTTGTTTTAATTCAACCATTATTTGAGCATCTTCTCTGTGTCGACACTGGACCATGATGATCAACCAGAGAGACATTGTCTTCACCATCTGGTGGCTACACTCCACAGCAATGAGACCCAAGTCTTAATAAGTTCTGCAAAGATGCCAGGCGCAGTGGCTCATGCCTGTGATCCCAGCACTTTGGGAAGCCAAAGCGGGCAGATCACGAGGTGAGGAAATCGAGACCATCCTGGCTAACACACTGAAACCCTGTCTCTACTAAAAATATTAAAAAATTAGCTGGGTGTGGTGGCGCACACCTCTAGTCCCAGCTACTAGGGAGGCTAAGGCCGGAGAATCACTTGAACCCAGGAGGTGGAGGTTGCAGTGAGCCAGCCGAGATCACGCCACTGCACTCCAGCCTGGTGACAGAGCAAGATTCCATCTAAAAAAAAAAAAAAAAAAAAAAACGGTAAGTGCTGCAAAGGGAATAACCTGAGCCACAAGCTACAGAATCACTAGGGTGGGGGACTGGGATTACTACGCTGTACTGGGAAGGCAGGGCGTGCTTCTCTGAGGAGGTGACACCGGAGCTGAAAAATGCAGGATGAGGAAGAACCCAGCTCCCAGCTGTTCAAAGGGCGGGGCAGGGGTGGAGCTTTCAGAGCCAGTGGGAGCAACAATTGCAAAGAGTAGGAAGGGGCTCCGTAGACCCAAGGAGGAGAAAGGAGATGAAACGGGCTGGAGCAAAGTGAGGGTGGCCCACGCCAAGGAGAGGGGCAAGCAAGAGGTCGGAGAGACCAGTGGGTCACCATGAGAGCTGGAATATTACTCCGAGAGTCATTGACAGTCACTGGGGGATACATAAAGAGGGCAAATGCGTTTTGTTGCATTTTATGAGCTCATCCTGGCCACTGGGTAGAGAATGGGTTAGAGTAGGGGAAGCCGGGAGAGGGTCCATGGAGAAGCTACTGTGATCATAGAGATAAAAGATGGTGGAGGGGGTAGGGGACGGAGAGCAGTGGATGGATTGGGTGTGGGCGAAAGGGAAAGGGAAGAATCAAGGGTGCCTCCCCAGTGATGGGTTTGGGTAATTACATGGGTGGTAGTGCCATTTGTGGAAATAGGCAAGGCAGGGGGAGGACCAGTTGGGTGGCGGCATAGGTGGGAATCCAGAAATTTGTTTAGAATGTAATGAGTTTATGCCAAATCACGTATCCAGGTACGGACTGTCGTTGAATATAGTAGTTTGGGGTTCAGATGACACTGAGCTGGAGATGAAATTCAGGAGTCGTAACGCTATCCACGGTCATTAATACTCAGCAACAGGCTCCTCTGTGGGCACCAAATGCAGGTTCTATGACAGCCGGGCCCACGCCTGTCTTGTCATTGCTCTCTGCCCGGCACCTACAATCTAGCACATGGTAGGCACTTGAGTCATTATTGAAGACTGAAGGGAGAACGTAAAAGGAAGCCACAGACATGATCCCTTCTTCCAAGGAACTTACACTGGTTGAGGCCACCCAGAAACAAACACAGCCTCAAATACGTAGAACGGTCATGTGACCAATTTGTAATCAGGGACCATTTGTATGCAGAGCGGTTGACATTTTCCTTAGCCTCACAGAACCTGCTGTGGTGGGTGGTCCGAATGAGTAGGCTAAGTACACTTGTGAGGAAACTGTCTATACAGAGCTTGAGAACAACTCTTTTCAAGCCTTTAGAAGCATCTATTCCAGGCTTTATATCAGAAACCTTTGATGGGTTCATGCACAATTTGTTTTGCTTTCCTGTAGCCCATCAAGACTGTCTTTGTCATAACACCTGTCCAGCCACATTGCAGCCCTTTGGTTCCGAGGCATCCTCACTCCTCCTCTCCCCACCCCTGCTGTACCCACTCGTCCACCAAACTTGGGAGCTTCGCAAGGGTAGGAGACCTTATCTGATTTATCTTCGTAACTCCAGAGGCTGGCTGGGTGCCAGATATTTGGCAGATAATAGATAACTCATGCCCATAATAGATAACAGAAACTTGATGAGTTTATTGCATAAGTGAATTCCTAGCTATTCATTGAAACAGATTCTCCAACAATATCTCTTAGGCAATGCTTCTTGGAATTACTGTATATGATCCAGCGGCAATAAAGCTACATTTGTGGTTTTAAAACTCACTACAAGGTAGCTGCGAAATGTGGAGTAAGTCTCTTGACCTCTCTGGGCCTTGATTTCTTCTAAGCATAGCCTAAAAATGTCTGCAGTGCTCGGTTTCCTGAGGTCTATAGCACGTACCAATTTGCACGTGTTCATTTGTAGGGGGTGTGGTGCTCCTGGCTGAACTGAAGCCAGTACAGCCCGCAGAGGCAGTCACAATCTCTGTCTAGGGAAGGAAGACTGTGTAGAGGAAGATTTGGGTGCCAATGCCCAGGGCCAGAGCGGGAGTAATCTGTGGAGTGCCTTGTCCTGAGCACAGACACATGAGCCAGGTCTTGGCTCTATTGACAAAGGCATTGATATGATGAGCACATGTTATTCTTATAATAAAAAATAACCAAGTTATCCATGGTTAGCCCATAAGCAAGCATGGTTGATTCTCCCTCCAGAAAATCTCTCAAGCCCATGCACCTCTCATTATCCGCTCTGCCTCCCTGCAGGACCAAGCCCCAGCCCCTTTCCTGGCCCACGAGGTGGTTCCTCCTTGCTCTCAGCTGCCCTTCATGCCTCACCCCACTGTGCATGCATTGCTTGGCAGACATAAATTAAATCCCATCCCTGCTCTACTTAAAATACTTTGGGGATGATATCACACTCAAAATAAAACCCTGACTCCTCACCACGGTCTTGAATGACAGGGCCCAGACTCCCCTGCAGTCTTTGCTTCCTGCTTCCCTATCCCTAACCTGGATTCCGGCCACTCAACCTCTTCTCAGTGCCTCAAGTTCAACCTTCAGGACCTCCCCCTACTCTGTGCCCTCTGACCAGAGTGTTATGCCCCTTATTTTTTGCATGAATGACTTTTAGGCTTTAGCATAAATGTCACCTCCTCAGAGAGATCCTTTCTGATCACCTTATCCCAGTGCCTGGTGCATAGTAGATGCTCAATAAATGGTTGTTGCATGAACAAATGCTTCCCAACTTGCATGGACCCCAGTATGGCTCCCACATGGGGAGGACAGAATGGGAAGAGAGGCTACTTTGACATCCTGAGGCTTCATCCTGGAGAACACTAAACTATAGCACCCTGTCCTAGACAACAGTTTGAGCACCCAAGAAAACTAGACCCAGCCCTGCGCAGGCAGCCACAAGGTTGTGGTGCTGTCCAGCTAGCATGGACTTGTTTCAGGGTATGTGTAGGATAACCCCTTCCCCACTCTGGGATCTCCAGAAATACTCAAAGGAAGGGATTTTGTAGGCATCTGAGGCATTACCCAGTTGCTGGGAGCCCCAGACCTCTGGGTTTTGTGTATTCATGTTAATGACACTTGCTAATGGTTGCTCAGCTTCTGCTATAGTTTGGCTATTTATCGCCTTCAAACCTCATGTTGAAATTTGATCCTCAATGTTGGAGGTGAGGCCTAATGGGAGGGGTTTGGGTCATGGGGGTGGATCCCTCATGAATAGATTAATTCCTTTCCTCGGGGTGAGTGAGTTCTTGTTCTGTTAGTTCCCAAGAAAACTGGTTGTTGAAAAGAGCCTGACACCTCCCCTGTCTTTCTCTTGCCTCCTCTTTTGAGATGTGATCTCTGCACACACCAGCTCTCCTTCACCTTCTGCCACAAGTGGAAGCAGCCCAAGGCCCCCACCAGAGGCAGGTGCCCAATCATGAAGTCTCCAACCATCAGAATCATGAGCCAAATAAACCTTATTTTCTTTATAAGTAACCTAGTCTTAGGTATTCCTTTATAGCAACAGGAAATGGACTAAGACACCTTCATTACGGCCCTTTGCTCTCAGTAGTAAGTCAAAGTTGAATTTCGATTTAGTAAGCGTGTCTGGGTTTCTCCAGCCTTGCATCTTCACATGGGAAGTCCCAGGCTCAGCGCACACTTCTAAAGTTGGCTCTGGTAGAAGCAGAAGGCCTTCATGCAATGATATGACTTAATTCTGGAGAAAACGCATGGAAAGAATCACCTCTCACGACTGCTTCTTTGCTCCTTCTTTTGCAGACATCCCATGGCATGCGTAACATGGACAAAAAGCGTAACAAATTGCTCTGGCCTGTGTTGAGTCTTTTTCAAAGAGGAAAAGAAAGGGATAGTGCTTAGGAGCTGAGGGGTATCCCTTTGCCTCTTTAACTGACAGACATACTTCAGGGGAGCCCCTGTCTGCTCTGGGTCATGAATCTTGGCTATGGAATTGGAGGGAACCAGTACATGCTGGTGGAAGAGCCCAGGGTCCAGCCAGGACCATCGTCCAGGCAAACGCAATCATGCTATCCTCCTCCTTATCAAAAAGCATTTGTATTTCCGGTGGGGAAGAGTCCAGGGAGAGACTGGGACTGGTGGCTTCCTGGCCAAAGATGGCCCGTGGTGGTCTTCAGGGCATGTGGACTGGCAGCTACCCTGTGTCTTCTCCATTGCATTTGTGAGAATATATGAACTCATTACCTGCTGGACCATGGGCAGGTAACTGGAACTCAACATCCTCTATAAAGAAAGGATCGTGATACCTGCCTCGCGGGGCTGTTGTGAAGACAGATCAGGTAGGTTAAGGGCTCAGCACAGGGCCTGGCTGCCTCTTCCCCTCCCCATACAGAGTTGACATAGAAATCTTCCTCCGTCTCCATTGTGCAAGACTTTAGAGATTTAGTTCATGTCGGATAAACCATCCTCTCCCAGGCCAGGAAAGCTATACTTTCCAACATCCAGATAGGTAACTCTCGGTCTCAGCCCTACCAAAAGAACCAGGACATTGGCAGGACACTTTCCAAAGGTGGTTGCTCCAATTTAAGCATTTCCACAGAAGAACTAGCAACACCTCTCTACAGGGCCCTGTTTGTGGATTCTCAACAGTGACACTAATGAAGCCAGCTGTGATCTGTTGTACTCTCGGTGCCCCGGGAAATTTTCACTTATGAACAGATCTGGTCCTCACAAGAGCCTTGGGACATAAGTCTTTATGATGATCCCCGTTTTGTAAATGAGAACACTGGATGCAGAGAGGTGAAGGGAAGCAGGAGGCAGAGCCAAGATTCGAACGTGGGACGCCTGCCTCTCTCCTCAGTACCGTACTGCCTCTCGTCTGCTGCATGGAGTTTTCCATGACCTGCACTAAATATGACTTCTCTCTCTCCACCGAGGAGCCTCAGGTCCCCATGGTGACAGTCACTATGGACATGTGAGCAGACTTATGGGCTGGACGGATTGATCTGTGGTTCCCCTGGGGTCTCAGAGGAAATTGATTGCAATGATGTATTCCCAGTAAGTCTGAAGGTGATTTTTCTCTCTCAGACGTTTGTTGCTATGAACTTGGATGCTGGGTGCAGTCCCCAGAGAATAGAGAAGCCTGATTTGATATCCCTAGGAGCAAGCCAGGGCCTCTGAGGAGCTAGGTCGTTGCCATGGCATCCGCCTTAGCTCTTCCGAGGCTGGGCCCAGCCAGCATGGTCCAGATAAGCATCAAATCATGCCTGACTGGTGGCAATGTTGCCAAGGGGATGCTGGCCTCGTGAGATGCTCTGGCCCTGTGAACACCGGGGAGGAGCCAGTGGGAATGGGGACAGGGGTCAGAAGGACAGCTCTCTCCTAGGGGCTGGTCCTCTGCTCCTGAACGAGTCCCTGCCTGTGAATGCCTCCCACCATGTCTAGCACAGTGCCTGGCATGCAGTGTGTGCTCATGCTTTCACTCATTTATGTTTATCGAGCATATCATCTATGTGACAAACCCTGGGGATATAAGGAGATAAGAAACACAGTGCTGACCATGGAGCTTATATTTTAGTGGAAGAGGGAACCATGGATTAGTACAAAAACAACTGAATGACAAATGCCATCAAGAGAGCCACAGGGTGCTTGCCTGCCCTAGGGGAATTGGAGCTGATCAGGGAGGTCATGACATCTACTTGAATTGAGCTCCCCATGAGTGAGTGTTAACCGGAAGAGGAGGAGATGGAAGAGCCTCCCAGGAGAGGGAAAAGCACATGCAAAGGCCCTGTGCTGGGGGAACATGTGGGCTGTAGCAGTAAGAACAAGGAGCAGCATGGGACAGGCTAAAGACTAGACCCTGTGGGGCCTTCAGACCGTGCTAAGGAGCGTGGCTTTCATCTCAAAGGAATTCAGAAGCCATCAGAGAGCTGGGAAGCAGGGGAGATGTGATGAGATCCATGTTGAAATGATCACATGGCTGCAGAGTGAAGCTTTGGAGGGAGGGATCGGAGTGGATATGGAGTGATCAGAGGTGGGGAAAGTGCTCAAAGGATATTTTTAAACCATTTTTAAAATCTATTCCCCAGTCACCCTTCCCCACTGCCACTGCCTTGGCTCAGGCCCCCTCATCTCCTCCACACTGGACGCATGGCCTCTGTTATTTTCCATCTGTTAGCCGCCTAGCACGTGGCCAGCAGAGTTTCCCAATCAAAGCTCTAGCCCTGATCATGTCCTCCCTGCTTACAAGCTGTTCTCTGTTCTTCCTTTCCTCTGCCTGAAATGCAGAGCTCTGTCATTGCAGTTGCAACATCCCCTCCTGTCTCTCTTTCCCTCCCCCTGCTTCCCCTCCTCCCCTCAGCTTCTGGAACATAGAGTTTATTTCCAGGTGCTGCTCTCTGCCGGGAATGCTCCGCCTCATCCTTTCAGGGCTGCCTGGGAGTGAGTTTTTTCTGATGGCCCTGGCCCTGGTTGACCATCTCTCTCCTGTACTTGGACCAAATCCCGATTTACATGACTGCTGCCTCTTTACGGGAGAGAGAGAATTGATGGGACTATCTATCCAGACCAGGTTCTTAAAAGGACATCAATTCATCTCATCCTAGTAATTTCATGTAAAGAACATATTGTTATTTACATTTTTTAAATGAGGCAACCGAGGCTCAGAGAAAGGAAATAATTCTTTCATGGGGCAAGTATGCAGCAGATTTGGGATCTATCTACTCTAAAAACCCACACTGTTTAAACCACGGCAGCTGCCTCTTTCTGAGCTGAGCGAGGATGGGGGCGGGGTGTCATTTGGCCTTCTGTGGGGTTTGTTGTACCTGGGGAGGGGAAAAAAATCAGAAAACAATGCAACTAAATAAAGACAAACTTCTCCCTCTCTCTGTAGTTGCCCCCTCTAGAGATTCCTCTGCCTTAGACAATGATATTAATATTGAATGTTTATATGTTATAAATGTTTGTGTGTTATAAATAACATGAATATATTATAACTATATCATGAATATGCATAAATGTCAGGCTCTGTGAACTGCTTAGGATTATCTCAGTAAAAACTTTCCAATAACCTCACAAGGGAGTTGTCAGAATTATGCCCCTGCGGTGGAAAGGAAATGGAGGCCCAAGCCCTCATCTACAATGCAAAAGTTTGCACTGGGACCCAAGCCCACTATCCCTGCCTTTAGGAAGTAGGCTTGCACAGGTACAAGAAATGACTTGCCCTGGGTCTTGAGGCCATTAGGGACTAACCACTTTTGTGGTCCTCACAGCTTTTCCCAGAGTTTGAGCCACTGCTTCCTCAATCCAGGGCCTTCTCATGCTTTTGGGCATCCCTATAGAAAGGAGGCCATTTTTACCCCATTACCTTCATTGTACCCCACCCATGCACCCATCCACCCATCCTTCCATCCATCCATTCACTCACCCGCCCATCCATTCATCCATCCATTCACCCACCCATGCACCCATCCATCTATACATCCCATCCATCCACCCATCCATGTGTCCAAGCATCCATCCAACCATCCATCCATCCATTCATCCACCCACACACCCATACACCAATCCATTCACCCATTCACCCACCCACCCACCCATTTATCCATCCATCCACCCATCTATCCACCCACCCATTCATCTATCCATTTATCCATCCACCCATCCACCCACCCATGAACCCATCCATCTATCCATCCCATTCATGCATCCATCCATCCATCCACCCACACACCCATCCACTAATCCATTCACCCACCCACCATTTATCCATCCATCCATCCACCCACCCATTTATCTATAAATTTATCCATCCACCCATCCATCCATCTACCCACCTACCCATCCATTCATCCATCCATTCACCCATCCATGCATCCATCCATCCACCCACCCATTCATCTATCCATTTACCCATCCATCCATCATTTATTAATACCTACTGTGTGTCGTGCTCTACTATGTGCTGGGGCTACACAGAACAAAAAGGCAGGGCCCTCAAGGAGCCCACAGACTCTCCAAGGAGACAGCACCCATACTCCAAAGCTGTTGGCCAATGCAGGGACCCGGTAAAACATCTGGTTTCTGGAAGGGACCAGTAAGTCAATGAAGATTGGTGGCCTAAAGGTGTGTTCGCAAAGTCCTTATTTTACTCTACCGTCAGTAAGGGCTGGGGCAGATGTTGCAAATTGATAGGAAGGGAATGAGCTCAGCTGTTGCTTGTCCCTCGTGAACACCAACAATTTGAAAGTATCTTGCAGAGTCTGGGCAAAGTCATCATGGTTGGATTTCCCCTGGGCCAGGCAGCTTGCTGAGATTGTTCTAGAGGCAGATTGTCACAGCTTCTCTGTAGGCATCAGCTCAGGAGGCATTGCTCATTTTTCACTCTTCCTGTTGACATGTCTGCCAGTGAGGTGGCTGCAAGGCAGGCTCTGCCTTCCTACAGAAGCTGCTGTAACAGCTGGCATTTATTCCATGCCTTGCGTGGGCCAGTGTTTTATATGCAATGTCCTCACTCCTTGCAATGATCCTGAGATGTGGATGCATGATCCCCACTCTACAGGTAAAAAACTGAGGCTCGTTGAGGGAGATCAGGCAGCCAGGCAGTGCAGTGCAGGGTGGGAGCCTGGGTCCGTGCGACATAAGCCTGTCTCGACTGTTACGTACCGTATTGTTTCATTACCAGGCAGTTCTATAAAATTGTGACATCTTCTAAGTTTCTGGTCCCTTTGGTCCTGGGAATGAAGGAAGTCTGAGTGGCCCTGAGAAGCCAGAGAGAGGAAGTGGGAGACCACTAGATACAGCTCTCAGTGCATGTAAGATAATGTCTAAAAGTCTGGAATCAGAATACTTTCACCTAAGTAAGATGCTGGCTGGATTTCCGGACTGACCCATAAAATCTTATTTGATGCCTAAATACTTGGAGGGTTACTAGTAGTATTTTAACTACAACCAACTCTTGTTTATAATTCTGTTGCTGTAAGAAATGTGTTCCGAGGTTTTACGCATAATACCAGCAACATTTCCTTCCTTTTCAATGCCCCTCACCCAAAAGCTGCAGCCTAAGCTCACCTCCCAAAAGGCAAGGGTGAGACTTCACTCCTTTTTCCATATGAGAGAGACCTGTCCTAGACACTGGTTAATACTCCACGTCTGTCCAAGACAGGGTCTGACACACGTCAAGTTAATGGTAACTGTTAACAAAAACAGAGAGAAGATGGTGGGTGAGGAAGAGAAAGAGAAAGAGAGGACAGAAAGGCAGCAGGAGGAAAAGCAAGAAGTCAGGAATGGAAAGAGAGAGATGACAGGAAAACAATAGCTTTGTCTACTGCTCAAGCATTTTGAGGGCTGAAGGGAGGATTACACAGGTAAGTCAGCCAGAGTTGCCTGTGTTATACTTGGCCCCCACTGACATGATTTTGCTTTTGATTGCAGCTGGCCTGTCTTAGAGGTAAAGAGTTCTTCCATGGCAAAGAAGGCTGTTGAGGCTGCCACCCTGAAGAAGCACACACCCCTGGTATACCAGCACCAGCTCCATCAGCCCCTGGCTGCAGGGCAGTGAAGGCTGATGTTTGTGCCTTGCAAATGGCTCCTTTCCATCCTGGGTGTCCATCTGCTGATGGCAGAGACTTTGTCTGGCAGACAGGCATTGCTGGGTGTTGCCATGGTGATGGCTATGATGTCACTCGGGAGTAAATCAAATTGCAAATCTCACAGTTGAACAGCTTTACTTTGGAAGGGTTGTGAGGAACGAGGAAAGGGTGGATGCCTCAAGGGAAGTTCCAGGGTGGATCCGTACCAAGTCCATCTCCTGCCTCTCCCTCTGCTTTGTCACCTAAGATGAAGCTCATTTGTTCAATCATTCATTCAAGTATTTTTCTGAGCACCTACTATGTGCCAAGCACCATGCTAGGTAAATCAGATGAGGTCTCTGTATGATTGCACCGTCTAGTGGGAGAGACAGGCACGTAAAAGAAATTACATGATAAACATGTGATTACATTTGTGATTCATCCAGTGAAGGAGTGTATCAGAAGAATAAAAGTTCACTTGGGCTGCCATGGTGGAATACCACAGAGGGGTGGCTGAAACAAAATAAATGTATTTCCTCACAATTCTGGAGGCTGGAAGTCCAAGCTCAAGATGTCAGCAGGGTTGGTTTCTTCTGAGACCTCTCTCCTTGGCTTGTAAATGGCTACCTCCTCCTTCTGTCTTCACATGGTCTTCCCTCCGTGTGTGCCTGTGTCCCAGTCTCCTCTTCTTTCACAGACACCAGCCATATTGGATTAGTACCTACCCTAATGACCTTGTTTTAACTTAATCATCTTTTTAAGAATCCTCTCTCTCCAAATAGTCACATTCTGAGGTACGGAGAGTTAGGACTTCCACGTTTGAATCTGGGGGGACACAATTCATCCCTTAACAGGAAGTGAGGAGAATGTATAAGAGGAAGATGCAAGGTATCAGGGTGGGAGAGGTTGCAGAGTTAGTTTCTGATGGAGCCTCTCTTCCTAGCTTTCAGATGGCCACCTTCTCACTGTGTCCTCACATGGCCCTTCCACTTTGAACACATGCTCCTGGTGTCTCTCCCTGTCTTGGTAAAGACACCAGTCCTATTGAATTAGGGCTCCACCCTTATGATCTCATGTAACCTTAATTTCCTCCCTAAAGGTTCTATCTCCAAATAATGTCACATTGGGAATTAGGTCTTCAACATATGAATTTTGGGGGGCAGTGGGGGAGGAGGGCAGGCAGTAATAATTGAGTCCATAACAGGTAGAGTTCCTAAGTGCCAGGTACCAAATGCAGAAACAAAAGCTAAAAGACCACTTAAGACTTAAATGGGTAAGCCACACAACCATCACATCCCTATATTTTATTCGTCAAAACAACTCCAGATTCAAGAAGGTGGGGAGAATAGATTCATCTCTTGGTGGGAGGAGCAGCAAAGCTGCATTTGCAAAAGGGCACGTGGGATGGGAGAGATTGTGTGCCCATCTTTGGAAGGAGGCATCACAAAGCCTTCGAGAATGAGTGAGTAAGAAACTGCAGAATTCTCCCTAGACCTCTGGTCACCACCAAGGGACTTGACAGTTATCTGGAGACAGAACCACTTATAGACCAAGACATCCTCAGGAGAACTTCTTCTCACCCTCCTTTAGACTAGCTGGCTATCTGAGAACATCCACACTGAAACCTACATCATTTCACAGCTCTGATAAGGACCTAGAATTGCCTTGACTGTGAAAAGAATGGATCCCTTGGCATCTTCTAAAGGCGACGTGGCGGTGACCTTGGATGTCAGTACCCATCCCTCTTCATTATTATGATAATGCAGCCCTGATGCTGCTGGTGTGAGCACCCACTTCTTTGCCAGGAACAGGATTGGTGGAGCTGTCAATCAAGGTATCCTGTCTAATGCCCAGCTAAGAGGTAGACTCAAAATTCAAGATTGCTTCAGACTTTAAACAAAGGGAGTCACAAGGAAATAGTGACTGTGTGAACACAATTCACCCACAGGGCCCTGGCAGATGCCCTTTTGCTCCTGCTGCCGGGATTTTTGGTTTCTTACTCTTTCTGAGATCTGGCTTATGTGTGTGTTTCAGTTTTCCTTTAACACGAAAGCTTTCCCCTATTTTCCCAATGAATTTCTTCTCTGCTTAAGTGGCTCAGTGTGGATTTCTGTTCCATGCAATCAATAATCTGTAACATTGATCTCGGCTGCAGAAATCTCACATGTCCCTGCTTGCCTTGGTGGCATGAAGAAGCCTAGACTCAGGGAAGACCCCTCTTCAAGCTGTCCTTTGGAGAGAGGGAGTTAGAATGTGCCCCTTTTAGACAACTTGGAGGCACTGCATGGCTTCCTGCCCTGCAGCGTCTTGATTGTCCCTTCCCAGTTGCCTCAAAGGCTACAGGGGGTAAGGTTTACAGACTGCATATGATAGCGCCAAAGGTTGCAAGAAAACAGGAGCTTCAAGCAAAGGAAAGGCTACTGGACAGCTCTTCAGATGGTAGCTTTGGCAGAGCAGCCCAGAAGCCATTGCCAGAGACTCAGGGAAGAGCTGGTGAGGGGGAAGCAGAGGTAATTGTATTTTGCAGGTCAGTAGGGAGAGTGGGCCACCAGGAATCAGGGAAACTGGGTTCCCCGACTCACTGGCTGTGTGACCTTGGGTGGCAAGCCGCGCTGATGCCCTACTTCCTCTTTGTCAAATTGAGACTAAGGCTAACACTGCTATGCAAAAGTTGCTGTGGAGATTAATTCAGTCTGTACAGGCCAGAGTTTTCTGGAATTTGGTATTCTTGTTTCTGGTGCAACTTTAGATACTTTTCATTGGTACAAGAATAAACAAATTTTATTCTAATAGTTGCATGTTTATTCCCATGGATATCAACATGAATGATGAGCATACTAGGGCTGCAATTTTGTGGCTATTTTTTCAGGAAGAGATCAGATTTTAAGAATAAGTCACTTTAGACTGGATGCAGTGGCCCATGCCTGTAATTACAGCACTTTGGGAGGCCAAGGCAGGTGGATCATGAGGTCAGGAGATCAAGACACATCCTGGCCAACAGGGTGAAACCCCATCTCTACTAAAAACACAAAAAATTACCTCGGTGTGGTGCGCATGCCTGTAGTCCCAGCTACTCAGGAGGCCGAGGCAGAAGAATCGCTTGAACCCGGAAAGCAGAGGTTGCAGTGAGCTGAGATCGAGCCACTGTACTCCAGCCTGGCAACAGAGCAAGGCTCTGTCTTAAAAAAAAAAAAAAAAAAAAGAGTCACTTTAAAGAAAAATATTAAGTAAATAAAAGTATAGGAGGAAAAAGGCTGCAGTGATCGAAGGAATGCGGCTATAAACAGGGTGCTTACAGAGGTGAGTGTCGGGGAGATGGACGCGGCTGGAGAGGGTGGACAGGGACGGTGGAAAGCAAGGCCTGGCTGAATCAGGGGCTCCTGGGGTCAGAGGTGGAGATGTCTGAAATATTCCACCTCCAGCAATGGTGAGTAGGTTTCAGAGGCTTCCACTGAGCAGGGACCTCTAGACTGGACTTCTGCCTACCTCCTAATATTGTAGGGTCATGCCTGCTGCTCTTTGGGAAAAGGAGCTCTTGGCCCCCACCCCTCTGGGACAAGCTGTGCTGTGGTGACAGGGTGCAGAAGAGGGCAGTCTTCATCTGCGTTCTTTCTCCCTCTGAGACCCCTTCTCTCAAGTGGGCCAGTGGCAGGAACCTCGGGCTTCCGCATCAGGCAGGGCTGGGTTTTGATCCTGGCCTTGCTGTTTGCTGGCTCTGAGGTGCTGGGCAAGTCCCCTTACTGCTCTGAGTCTCAGTTTCTTCATCTGTAAAATGGGAGCAATAAGAGTTTTTGAAACATGTATTCCCCACCTAATTCCCAAAAAGACTTGGAATGGCAGCTGATAGGGATTGTCATGGCCTGGTGAGCTCATGCAGCCTCCAGACGAGGGGATGAGACACCCATAACAGCACCTACCTCAGGACTCGATAAATGTGCATTTTCCTTATGCTGCTAACACAAGGCCCACTGAAACCCCCAGGACTCATTTGTCTGTCTGTGGGAGGAGTGGCCATGGGAAGCCTGGACAGGATGCTCACCAAGATTCCTCTCAGCTTGAGGCTGTGTGCGGTGGCTCATGCCTGTAATCCCAGAACTTTGGGAGGCCAAGGTAAGCAGATCACCTGAGGTCAGAAGTTCGAGACCAGCCTGGCCAACATGGTGAAACCCCGTCTCTACTAAAAAACACAAAAATCAGCTGGGCGTGGTGGCACGCACCCGTAGTCCCAACTATTTGGGAGGCTGAGGCAGGTTAATTGCTTGAACTTGGGAGGCGGAGATTGCAGTGAGCCAAGACTGCACCACTGCACTCCAGCCTAGGTGAAAAAACAAGACTCCATCTCAAATAAAAAAAAAAAAAAAAAAAAGAGAGAGAGCTTCCTCCCAGCTCAAACACACCCTCCTTCTAGATTGCTCCAGAAGGCTCCTCTGTGGTCCTCACCTGTGTGGCTCCCCTCTTCTCCATGCTAGCCTTTATTCTGCTCTGAACAAACCTGGACAGGAGGGGTTTTGAAGGTCTTCTCATTTCGCTTTTCTTCCCATCTGTCTTAGGGTAGCGGGTTTAGGATCAGAGAGGCATAAATTGGAATTCCAACTGTGTCACTGACCAGCCTGGTGAGCTCACATAAGCTCTTGAATCTCTATGTGCCCCAGTTTCCTCATCTACAAAATGAGATGAAAAATAATGGCTTCTTAGGGACTTTGTAGCGAAGAGAAAATGAGACAAGAAACTTGCGAAGGTCCAAGAAAATCCCAGCACATAGTGGGTGGCCCTGACATGCCTGTCCCTTCCGTTCCCGGCAGGAACTCTGTGTCTCCTGTCCCAAAATCACATTCCACAAGCTCTCTACACCCTCAGTGACAATTCCAGCATGTTCTCACTCTCTGTCTCTTTCTGCTGTGGACTCGGGGGAGGTGAATGGAGACAGGAAACTCCTGTGTCTGCGTGCCCAGGGCTCTTGGCTGGAGGTGGAACTGGGACAAGGGGCAGCTGCCTGGGAGGAGGGCCTTGGCATTGGTCAGAGAATGCAATTAGCGCTGATGAGGCCCAGGGCTCCCTCTCCATATGGGCCTATTAAGTCGGCCATTGCCTTCCTCTCAATAAATACCAATAAACACTTTAGCAAGGCACCAGCCCGAGGTGGCATGGGTAGGAAAAAACAGGAGAGAGTCATTAAGATGAACAACAGCTCTCCCCTGTTGAGGGCTTAGCAAGGTTATTCTAAAAGTTTTATTTGCATTCCTTTATTTAATCTTGATCTTTGCTGTTTAAGCATGTGTATTAATACTAATAATAACTACCATTATTTAGTACTTACTCTGCCGCAGGTACCGTATTAAGCACTGTACACACATTTTCCCAATTATTCCCCTACCAATTCTATGAGGCAGATACTATCTCTATCCCCTCTTTACAGGTTAGAGGACCGAGGCTCAAATAAGCAGCTTGTGCTAGACCAGTGCTTCTCACACTGGAGTGTACCTACGAAACACCTGATGACCTTGATAAACTCCAGATTGTTCAGCTTCAGCAGGGCTGTGGTGAGGCCTGAGAGTCTGCATTTCTAATCGGGAGGTGTGGATGCTGCTGGCCATGAAACACACTTGAGTAAGGAGGTCCTGGACAACACAGCTGGAAGGGGGCGGATCTGGGCTCTGCCCCTGGACACGCCATCGCACAGCTGAATCAAGTGTGGGGCTGACTTCAGAACAGCACTATAATGAGAGCACAAAGAGAATGTCAGAGAAGACAAAGAAGAGAGAGACTCTTTCTGACCAGATGGTTGAAGGAAGGCTGCAAGGAGGAGGTGGTGTTTGAGTAGGCCTTAAAGGATGGATAGGATGTTGACAGAGATGGAGGGGAAAGGACATTTCAGATCAAGGGAACCCCTGAGCAAGAACAGAGAAAGGGAAGGGGGAATGTGTTTGGGAGACACTATGGCTAAACGTGGGGTCTGTTATGGGTTGGAATGTGTCCCCAAATTCCTATGACCAAGTTCTAACCCCCGGCAGCTGAGAATGTGACCTTGTTTGGAAATAGGATCATTCAGATGTAATTAATTTAAATGAGGTCATGCTGGAGTAGGGTGTGCCCCAATCCAATATGGCGGGTGTCCTTACAAGAAGAGGAGATTTGGACCCAATGATGCACGCTCAGGGAGAATGCCATGTGCACACTGGCGTGACACTGCCATGTGCGAAGGAACTACCGTGTGTTCTAGGGAAGTGACCTGGAACGGATCCTTCCCTGGTGCCTTCAGAGGGAGCATGGCCCTGCCAACACCCTGATCTTGGACTTCCGCCTCCAGAACTGTGAGACCATAAATGTCTGTTGTTTAAGCCACTCCGTTTGTGGTATTTCGTTACAGCAGCCCTAGCGGACTCATACGGAGTGCCTGTTGGGTGCCTATTTTGTCTGTATTGGCAGATGGCCTCAAGGGAGAAATGCTGTTTTGTGCCTTAAGAGATGCACTTTTAGCCCCAAGAATATCTCTTGTCTCAAAGGGAAATAGGTCAGGGAGTGGCTAATGGGAGAAACTCATTCCCTACTGCCTGGGACCTGGTTGAAAGCCCAGGTACATGAGGGTGGCTTCCCACGTACAAAGAACAACACACACACACACACACACAAACACACACACACACACAGCTAAGGCATAAATCAAAGTATTTCTAAGCACTAAAGTGGATGATTTAAGTTTGTCTTCTTCACTGAGAAGGTCATAGGAGGGGAAATGAGGCACGAACTGCTGAGTCCTGCTGTGTGTCAAGGACTGTGCTAGGCACTCTTCATGGTTAATTTCATCTCTACTGCACTCTTAGCAGTAAGATCTTGTTATTTTCATTTCACAGAGGGTGGAATTGAGGGTCAGAGAGTTTAGATCACTTGGTCAAGGACCAAGTTCCTATCTAAACCCACAGATGTGACGTAGCACAGCAGACATTAGCCCCAGTGTGGCACCTTCGCCTGTCCCCTTTCTCCTGTTACAGCGGGCATACTGATGGGAAAGTTGACCCAGAGCTGGGCCATGAGTTGAGAAAGAAAATGAATGCAAGATCAGGAGGTGGGTGGCGAGATCTGCCCACAGAATTTTTACCCTGTAAGAGAACCGCCCCCTTATTGTCCAAGCTGCTTTTAGTTGGACCGTCTGTCATGTGCCACCAAAAGCATCCCAGCAGAATCAGTGGCTTAAAATGAGCCAGGTCTTTAGGTATGTGATATATTGTAAGTGCTGATAAACAATAACCCTCTTTCCCCACCCACATTCTGAACCAACTGAGAAATAAGCACCAAAGAAAGGCAGATGGAGCCCCAAACATCACCTTCCCTAAAGATAAAGCTGCTCTGGGAGAGATGGCGCTCTGTGGGGAAGTGGGTTGCCTTATGTTGTACTCAGAATAGGCAGACTCGCCCACCCGGGTGTAGGCAGCACTGGGCTGTGGCAGGGACTGGAAGAGCCAAGCAGAACCTGGCTCCCCGTGGGCAGCTCACACCCAAGAGACAATGGGCAGGAAGGGGCTGGGCCACTGCCACTCAGTTCCTTAGTCCAGACTCACCAATGAGATAGGTCACTCAGAGAGGAGGGCGTGTTTGGGGGGAGGTGGGTCAATCAGCAGAGTCATGATAGGTCTGCTCCTGGAAGACTTGTCAAGAGTGGGGAAGAGGCCGGGACGCTGGCTCACACCTGTAATCCCAGCACTTTGGGACATGGAGGCAGGCTGATCACTTGAGGCCAGGACTTCAAGACCAGCCTGGCCAATATGGTGAAACCTCATCTCTACTAAAAATACAAAAGTTAGCCAGGTATGGTGGCATGTGCCTGTAATTCCAGCTACTTGGGAGGCTGAGGCAGGAGAATTATTTGAATCTGGGAGGCAGAGGCTGCAGTAAGCCAAGACTGTGCCACTGCACTCCAGCCTGGGCGACAAAGAGAGACTCCATCTCAAAAAAGGGTGGGGAAGAAATTGTCTTCCAGAAGGGTAAAACTTGAAGAAAAGAAGGAAGGAAGGAAGGAGGGAGGGAGGGAAGGAAGGAAAAAAGAAAGGAAGGAAAGAAATAAGGAAAGAAATGAGGAGGGAAGGAATGAAATAAGGAAGGAAGTGATAGAGAAATTGTACAGTATAAATTTATTTTTGTTTAAAAAAGGGAAAAAGCTACCTATGTGTCTATGTTTGTGTGAATACAGATAGGCATGGAAGTGGCTACACCAAGACTGCCCCAAGGGGGAGGGTGGAGAAGGGAAGGAAAGATGATAGGTGGTCTTTAATGGGGTGTGGGGCAATGCTGTGCAGGGCTCTTGACCACTAGGAGCTGCCAGTGCTGTGGGAAAGCTCAGTCAACCTTTAGGACCCCACCTGGAAAATGAGATAGGATGACGGGCTTGGGTTGGAACTCGATCGTGCAGGTGTTTGGTGGGAGACTGATGAAGTCCGAGGTGGGTTCACAGAGGAGATGGACACTGACCAGGAGGCTGAGAGTATAGCCCAGGAGTTCTCAAAGTGTGGTCCCCAGACCAGCTCCATTCATGTCACCTGGAAGCCTGTTAGAAATACAGACTCTTGGGCCCTCAGATCTGCTAAATCAGAAACATGGGCGACGTTTTAACAAGTTCCCCAGGTGATTCTGATGCTTGCTAAAATTTGAGAACCACCCGTGTAGAAGATGCAGCTTTGGAGCCAGATCCATGTGGGTTTAAATCCTAGCTCTGGTTCTCATAACTCTGTGGCCTTAAGCAATGCAAATCCATGAGCCTCAAGGCCTCACTGGGAAAATAGGAATGGTTGTCCTATTTTGTACAGTTATTACTAGGCATGTGTCATTCATACTGTCCTTCATACTGAGGTCCAGAGTTGAAAAGTCATGATCTCTGACCTCAAGGAACTAACAATCTATGGGGTGTAATGAGAACCAATGTTTATTGAGCACCTGCTATGTGCCAGGCATTATGCTGAGTGCTTTATGTGCATGGTCTCATTGAATTTTCACAACATGTCTGTGAGGTTAGGACAATTATTATCCCCATTTTCAGATGTGGCTGAGTGACTTGCCAAAATGCAGAGCCCCTGAGTGTGGACAGCTGAGAGCCAGACATTAGTTGTCCAACTGCAGAGCCCAAGGGTAAGAAGCCTTTATGTTACTGAGCAAGCGGGAAGTAAGCCCAGCACAGAGGCTCCCTTCCCAGAAAGGAGAGGTTCGAGTTGTGAGAGGAGTTCCAGGTAGGCAGGGTGTGACCTCGCCTTGCTTTCAGGACGCTCTCCTTGGCTGTTTAGATATGAGTGTACCTTTTCCCTCAGTTTAACACCTATTTCCTAGGGTCTACCTTCAACGCTTTAAAGCTTTTGGCCCAAGGTCATGGCCAGAATTCTAGAACAAGGAACAGGTATACTACATTCTCCAGAAAAATTAAAATGTTTAGGAAAGAACTGAGTGTGGAGGACATGTAAGAACGCAACTGCAATATTCCAGGTCCAATGACAGGCATGGAAGGTTGCATATTCACACCAAAGCCTCGCCGCCATATTGAATTATTGGTTGTGCTTAACTGTGGTTAATCACTGTCTGCCCCTCCCTGCCTTTCCCGCCCCTTGCTAGATTCATCATCTGCTGTCCTCTGATCTGCTCTGTGTCCCCAGAGGCCAGTCTCTGCAAACCCTATCCATCATCTGTCCTTGGCTTTGGCTTCCAGTAGGAGGTACCAAGAAGAGACTGGAAAGAAGGAAGAAAGGTTGGGGCCTTTTTCCTCTCCACTCCTACCTGCCTGGCTCCAGTGGGTCTTGCAGTGGCCACAGCCCCTGTGGAGTTCCCTCTTCTGTGGCTCCAGCTCTCACCAGCAGCTCGTCCCTCCCCTGGGGCCTTAAGGTCTTGTCCTTCAACGGTAACACTTTTCTGCGATTGCCAGAAAGTTATTCACTATCCTTTATGGCTTCCCTTAACCCTGCCCACACCTCAAAAATAGTCTCTTTATTATGCCGTCTTCCTGGTAAACCTTTTGGGCACTCCATCTGTTTCTGAGTGGGATCCTTGCTAATGCAGACATCAAGGCATATAGTTAACAACAACAAAGGCTGGCATTTACGGGGTGCTTACTATATGCATGGCCTTGTGCTGTACAGGTTTTAACTCATTTAACCCTCCTTGTGGAGTGGATGCTAGTTACCCTTGGCCAATGAACTTCAGGCGTGGTTCCAGATGAAGGAAACAGGACAGTAAATCAAACGGAAGCTCCTATAATATCTGACTTTTATTACGGTGCTGAGGAAAATGATGTTGCAGAGGCCGGGTGCCTTTCTTAGTGACAGCCTCTAGTCCGGTTCACTTTTGCACCGCCCCCCACCCCCCACAAGCTCTTCTAGTGCTGGAAACAGTTTCCATGCAACTGGGTCCCTCCCAGGACCCTGCGCAGGGCTGTGGAGCCGGCAGCAGAGGCTTCAGGAGCTCCTGTGGACTGATCGATTGGCTGATATGTGTGGCTGAATGAGGAGACGCTTTTAGAGCAGCTGCTGCCAGGGGAAATTTCCAAGTGCAAAATATTATTATTAATTATCACAATTGCTCTTTCGGCTGCAGGCACTGTGTCTCCTTAGAAGGAAGAGATAAGGCATCCCTGCCAAAGTAAAAAAGACTGATTAATGCTGATGGATTTTGTCCTCTGAGAGGTGGCTGCAGAGTGTTATTAGTTTTTTTTTTTAAAAATGACTTTGAGACTGAAATTTTTGTTGTTGTTGTTTAAAAACCTAGACTTGAGACCTGGCTTGGTGCAAGGCTGTGTGTCCTTGAGTGAATTACTTAACCTCTGTGTGACTCACAGTCTTCATTGCTTAAATGAGAAGAAGCTAGAACTAGGTAATATCTAAGATGCCTTCTAGCAGCTCCCCAAAGAAGCTGGGCAGTGTGGACAGTGCAACACTAAGGCCCCACTAAGGAGAGAGGATTTACCCACCCACTTTTCCACCAATGGAGCACTCCCAAATGGCAGTGCATACCTGCCCCCTGGGTTCTTCAGTATGTGAGAGTTGAATTTGCCCTACTTCTGCTGCTGTGACTAAGGCAGACGTGGTGGGGAGACCGACAGAGTTCAGGGTCTAATGCGAAGTTTCTTCTTCCTTCTCCGCGCCCCCCATCTCTTCTTCTTTCTCCTCCTTCTCCATGATCACAATAAGAGCGATAACAAGGGCAGCAAGAGCAACCCCCGACTCCCCTGCTGGAGTCCTTCCATGGTGCACAGTCCCTGCTATCAGCACTCTAGAGAAATCCATCCTTTCAATCCCCATGATACCTCCATGAGAGATGTATTGTTCTTACTCTTTCTTTGCTGATGAGGAAGAGGACGGATGGTGTTTCACGGTCATTTCTCTGAGTTCACACAGCTAGGAAGCAGCATCTATTGTCACTGCTGGAAAGGTGTTCAGAGGCGGCTGGTTCTCAACACTGGCTGCACATGGGACCACCTAGGGGGTTAGAGTGTTGACGCCGGGTTCCACCCCAGAGGTTCTGATTTCGGTGGTTTGGGGGGCAGCAGCTGGGTATTTGGGGGAGTTAATTTCCCCCAGATGATTCTAATGTGCAGCAAAATTTAAGAACCACTAATTTAGTCCAATTACCTATTTTACAGATGAGGAAATTGAGGGCCAAAGAAGGGAAGTGGATTTCCCCGAGTTTCTCTGTTGAGTGTGGGCCTGTCCAACAGCCCTCCTGGTGGGAGGACTGGGGAAGAGACAGCCTAAGTTCAAGGAGCTCATTTTGCTCTGTGCAGCCCCCTCAGAGCCCAGCGTCTTTGGTTCTCCCCAGGATATCCCGGGGGATGACTCCCACTGTCTCCCTACCCTAGCCATCCCTTTGACTAGGTTGACTCCAGTAAAGCCTTGGGGTAATTGAGGCACCCCAAAGAAGGGGCCAAGGCAGAGGAGATGGAGACTTTCCTGGGGTCGGCCCTGCGGACTTAATTAACTTTTACTGTTGCCTGAAGCCTTTGTTCTCATCCTCCCCAGCATATGTTTTCCCGAGCCTGTCTACACAGGTTTGAACTGGCAGAGGTCAACAGTGTCTAGCCCACCCTGAGCACTGGTGTTGAGGACACCAACCCCAGGCCGGAGAAACCCGAAGCTTGGTCTGAAACAAAGAACGTAAGAGTGACTGACCGTCTAAGAAGGGTTCTTTGTGGGCCACACCAGGAACATTGTTTCATTTAAACTGCACAAATATAAGAGGGAAATGTTAGAAATTCTATGTTTCAATTGTGGAAACAGAAGCCTAGAGAGGATAAATGATTGGCCAGAGTATACCAACTACAGTAGTAAGTGACAGATGGAGATTTGGATCCAGGTCACTTGCTGATGTCAGTTTAAAGGCCACCTCCTCCAGGAAGTCTTCTCTGAACACCAGAAGAGTCCTTTTGTACACTCTGGCATGCTCTATGTGTTACTTGCCTCCCTTTGTAATCAGTCACTCAGCAGTGTAGCTCTGCTCTTCCACTAGAATGTAAGCTCCTTAAGAAGGACTGTTTATGCTCACACACCTCCAGCCCATCCATACGTATTTGTTGAAAGAAAGAAAAGGCAAATGGTCGAACCGATTCCAAAGTCAATGCTTCTACCCACGCCACAGTTTCACAGATTTCCCCAAAATGTATATCAACTAGTTAGAAATGGTCTCCAAAATTAGCCTCTTCTAAGAAAGAAAGGTGCCCAGAAGGAGAAAGCCCTGGAGTCCTTGCTACATTAAGGATAGAGAGATGCTGGGGGCGGTGGCTCAAGCCTGTAATCCCAGCACTTTGGGAGGCTGAGCTGGGCGGATCACTTGAGGTCAGGAGTTCGAGATCAGCCCGGCCAACATGGTGAAACCCCATCTCTACAAAATTATACAAAAATTAGGCTGGCTTGGTGGCACACACCTGTAGTCTCAGCTACTTGGGAGGCTGAGGCAGGAGAATCACTTGAACCCAGAGGTGGAGGTTGCAGTGAGCCAAGACTGTGCCATTGCATTCCAGCCTGGGCAACAAGAGCAAGACTCTGTCTCAGATTTTTAAAAAAAAAGAGAGGATTACGAGACTACCTGAGAATTTTTTTAACCCAAGAAGGAGTCCATCAAAGTCGTACACCCCTTATGGCTCTTTATTGGGTCACTGGAGGCTGAGCGGCCTAAGCTGCACAGAGGAAGAGCTGGCCATTCAGCTGGATCATCAAAATTCCCTAAGCGTTGGTTATGTGCCAGGGTGTAGCATTTAGCCCATTTACATTTTTACATTACACTTTTGCATTTTACATTACACTTTTGCATTTACACGTAGCAAAAGCCCATCCAGTGGATTGATCAAACTGGGGATTATATTTTACATCTAACAACCATCCAGACGAGGGAAGTCCCGGGCTGCTGCAGCTGCTCAGGGAGGTTCTGAGGACTCAGGATCCCTCCAGGCATCCGCCCAGCGATCCTCAGTGTGTCTTGCGCCCTCCTGGTCTCAAGAGGACAGCTCCACCTGTATGTGTGGAGTCTTAGGTTCTAGGTGGGAAGATGGGATAAAGGTGGTTGGAAATGAGGGGCAAAGGTAAAGAGCCCCCTGGAACTGACCTTTCATCAGGAAAACAACAGCTTTACTAAAGCTCACCCTGTAGAGTTCAACTTGCATCTCATTGGCCCAAACTGGGTCGTATGGCATCTGAGCTTCAAGGGAGTCTGGGACGTGAACATCTTTAATTAATTAAGCATGTTGCCCCACTGGGATTCTATTAGAAAGTAAGATGGGAAGGATGGATATTGGGTAGGTCACTGACAATATCTGTCATCTAGGCTCTGTGCTAGGTGAGCAGAATACACAGATGACAGCTCTGTGCCCCCACTACCACCATGGGGTTTACTGCCTGGTAGAGGAGCCAGTCATGGGAACAACCTTTTACAGTACAATACAGGTAACATTAGAAGAGTGACAGAACACAGAAAAGTGAGCAGAAGAGATTAAGTAGGTTGCCTGGGGTAGCTGGAATACCTATCACACAGAAGATGACATTTGCGATGGATGACAATGGGTGAGGAATGTCTGTGGAAACACAACAAGGGCTTGGCCTTTCAAAAGCTGGTCCCCAAACACCCTGTTGGCCCCAGCTCCTGGGATTACCCCACTCGGAATGCTTTGCATCCACTTATAACTAGCTCTATCTTTCCTTCTTTGGGATGGACCTTGGAAAATGAGTAGAAGTTCTCCAGACAGCACTGAGAACTTTCAAAATCCAGTTACTATGTATCATTCAGCCTCAGTTTTTGGGATTAAGACATCCTGTATGCGTTAGTGCTCCAGACAACTTACTGTTCCCACATATTCCATACTCTGCTGTATCTCTGTGCCCTTCTACAAGATGGTTTTTTTCTGCCTGCAATGTACCCCCCTTTCATTCTCTAGGATATGGCTCTCCTGTGGTGGTGACTCATCCTCGACCAGCTGTTTAGAGGGCGAGAAAGGACTTCATATGAGTGAGATGTAAGCAGGAAGATGGAGAACCGTCACATGGCCCCGCTGCAGAACTTGGCTTTGCTGGTCTTAGAAACAAGGGAGGAGGAGAAACAACAACCAATCATATGAGAGAACACTGATGCATCAGCCGATGCCCACAACAACCCTGTGTGGTAGGTATTTTTATGTCCTTTTGAGAGGTGAAGCAATTTGCCACCCTCATCCCACTTCCCCACACCACTGCAGAGCAATAAGTGATACATTTGAGTCTTGGCCGTCCAGTGCTGAAATCATGGCCCTTCCATCAAACCACGAAATCCCCTTGATGGCGTTCCTGGTCCTGGGTGCTGTCTTTTTTCTGGAGGTTGGCCATTCCATCTGGAGGTTTTACTTCTGGCTCTGCAAGATGAAGAGCTTCTACCTTGAGTTCCCTCCTACCCTTCACTCTCGTTGTGAGCTATAGCGGAGGTTCTCAATCAAAAAAGCCTAGAGACATCTTTGATTGTCACAAATGGGCAGGGGAGATGCTCCTGACCTAAGAAAGGGGAGGCCAGGGATGCGCCGTCACAAATGGGCAGGGGAGGTGCTCCTGACCTAAGAAAGGAGAGGCCAGGGATGTGCCTCAACACCCTGCAGTGCACAAGGCCACCCCCGCACTGCCCAATAAAAATTATCCTCCCATAAAAATTATCCAATAAAAACTATGCCCCCAATAATTATTTTATTATCCCAATAAAAATTAACCTGGCCTGTAATCCCAGTACTTTGGGAGGCCAAGGTGGCTGGATCACTTAAGGTCACGAGTTTGAGACCATCCTGGCCAATATGGTGAAACCCCATCTTTACTAAAAATACAAAAATTAGCCAGGTGTTGTGGCACACCCCCTATAATCCCAGCTACTCAGGAGGCTGAGGCAGGAGAATCACTTGAACCTGAGAGGCGGAGGT